>NC_140592.1:122522094-122947094 GCF_964204655.1 Triturus cristatus | reverse complement strand
ATCTATCTATCTATCTATCTATCTATCTATCTATCTATCTATCTATCTATCTATCTATCTATCTATCTATCTATCTATCTATCTATCTATCTCTCACTCTGTCTCCTGCCTTCTCTATCTATCTATCTATCTATCTATCTATCTATCTATCTATCTATCTATCTATCTATCTATCTATCTATCTATCTATCTATCTATCTATCTATCTATCTATCTATCTATCTATCTATCTATCTATCTATCTATCTATCTATCTATCTATCTATCTATCTATCTATCTATCTATCTATCTATCTCTCACTCTGTCTCCCGCTCTATCTATCTATCTATCTATCTATCTATCTATCTATCTCTCACTCTGTCTCCCTATCTATCTATCTATCTATCTATCTATCTATCTATCTATCTATCTATCTATCTATCTATCTATCTATCTATCTATCTATCTATCTATCTATCTATCTATCTATCTATCTATCTATCTATCTATCTATCTATCTATCTATCTATCTATCTATCTATCTATCTCCCGCCTTCTCTATCTATCTATCTATCTATCTATCTATCTATCTATCTATCTATCTATCTATCTATCTATCTATCTATCTATCTATCTATCTATCTATCTATCTATCTATCTATCTATCTATCTATCTATCTATCTATCTATCTATCTATCTATCTATCTATCTATCTATCTATCTATCTATCTATCTATCTATCTATCTATCTATCTATCTCTCACTCTGTCTCCCTCCCTCTCTATCTATCTCTCACTCTGTCTCCCTCCCTCTCTATCTATCTCTCACTCTGTCTCCCTCCCTCTCTATCTATCTCTCACTCTGTCTCCCTCCCTCTCTATCTATCTCTCACTCTGTCTCCCTCCCTCTCTCCTCCGTTCTCCCTCCGTCTCCCTCCCTCTCTATCTATCTCTCCCTCCGTCTCCCTCCCTCTCTATCTATCTCTCACTCCGTCTCCCTCCCTCTCTATCTATCTCTCACTCTGTCTCCCTCTCTCTCTATCTATCTCTCACTCTGTCTCCCTCTCTCTCTATCTATCTCTCACTCTGTCTCCCTCTCTCTCTATCTATCTCTCACTCTGTCTCCCTCTCTCTCTATCTATCTCTCACTCTGTCTCCCTCTCTCTCTCCCTGTCTTCCTCCTCTCCCTGTCTTCCTCCTCTCCCTGTCTTCCTCCTCTCCCTCTCTCTCCCTCCCTCTTCCTCCCTCTGTCGCACTCTGTCTTTCTCCCGCTGTCACCTCACCCCCTGCTCTCACTCCCTGCTGCCCTCCATCACCTCACCCTGCTGTCCTCTGTCACCTCACCCTGCGCTGAGACGGCTTCCAGGGAACGCACACGGTCGCCGCACCCAAGTACTTCACAGGTCTTTTAAAGACCATTCACTTGTTGATGAGACTTTGTTGTATTTCACCTCTTCTTAGCGCCCCTGCATCTCCACTCAATCAGAGGGGAGATGCAGGGGCGCTAAGAAGAGGTGAAATACAACAAAGCCTCATTAACAAGTAAATGGCCTTTAAAAGAATCGCCCGGCCTCACAGCTCCGCGCTGCTGTAACCGGTGGTGTTGCTGACAAGCACAGGGCACAGGCACTGTCTGCAAGGTCCGCGGGCCGCCAAGGAAGGCTTGCCGGGCCGCTGACGGCCCGCGGGCCGTACTATGACTACCCGTGCTTTAATCCAATGAATCAGGTGCAGCAAGAAGTAGAGATAGTTCAGGTACCTGTACCTGAAGTAGTTCCCACTGTGGCTAGACCTAGGATGGTGAAAGGGGGGACTAGTAGTCCGCAGGTACAAGTTCCTCAGCCACCTATTTTTCAAAGTGTTCAACAAGGAGTTCGAACTTATCAACAGATGCCCTTGTTCGAAGAGTGTGAGGAGTTTGGTCCAGATCCGTTGGTATGACGGTGCCTGAGGGGGGAGGAAGACTGCACGCTTGGAGCAGTCTTGGAGGAAGACCAGAGGGGACCATTTGTAGAAGCAGATATTGATGGTCACCCTACCACCTTTTTGGTTGACACTGGTGCTACCCGGTCTACTGTAAGATCAGCAGTAGTCCCTAACCTACCCCTCTCGGGACAATCGATCCAAGTCGTTGGTGTAGCAAATAAGAAATTGACCAGCCCATTGACAGAGCCAATTCCTTTGAGAATAGGAACTTTCCGAGATCGACACCAGTTTGTGGTGTGCGACTCGAGTCCAGTTTGCCGGTTAGGAAGAGATCTGTTGTGCAAGCTGAATTGCACCATCTATTGCACACCGAAGGGAATTGAAGTGCAGACAAAGGATGATGATGCGACCTTTAAGGTTGCAAATCAGCGCGTGTGTATAGAAATGTATCTGCCGCTGACAGTGGAGGAGCTTCCACTTGACTTGAGGGATTCTGTGTCAATCGATGTGTGGAAATTTAGCTTGCAAACTGAACATTATCTGCGCCATCTTGCCTCTCCCCAGCGCCACGCACAGCGAATGCACGGCCGCCATTTTAGGCACCCCACTCTCTCCCCGCTCATTCTCGATCACCAGCGCTTTCCCCTGGCGCTGCGAACATCCCCCGCGCGCCGGCCACCCCCCCCGCTCTCTCATACACGGGCCATAAACCCTCTCCTTCAGCGCGACCCTGCTACGGAACCACATCCGACCGACATCCCATACATGGTCATGCCGCTCCTTTGATAACCCCCTTCCTCTGCGCCCCATTGTCCGAACTGGTCCCAGGCCATCACCTAGCCCTGCGGATGCAGTTTATTGCCCCTACTGTAAGGGAAACACCCCACATCAAAGGGATTACAGTGGATCAAAGCCCCTACCCCCTGAGACCCGGCCGGTCGCACACACCCCCGGGAATTGGCGGAATTCCCTGCTGCGCGATAGCCATCTCCCACTGCGGGTAAGGTGGGAACCTCTACTGTAACTATGTGTGGGATCGGATCTGAGCCGGGGCTTCAGGGGATGTTCTCTCATGCATCAAGGGAATCTCAAGAATGTACTATGTGTAATAAAGCAATAAACCGGTGTATAAGAGACCAGGTCTCAGAGATGCAGTTAGAGCTCGTGACGATACCTTGCTGTCTGATCTGATGTGTTCTGCTCCGACGGAATAAAACTTTGTTTCCTGCCTTCCAGTCTCCGGCGCCTGCCTCTTTCATTGGTAAATTATCGAGTGGTATGAGAGGCGATTACCGCCGGGCAAATACTTGAAGGGTTATCGACTGAAACTGCCGCTACCATTTAACAATTGGCGTCCCAAACGTGGGGCCCATCAGCGACACGTGGATCCAGTGGGAGAGGTCCCGACGACAGAGTGAACGACTGCAACGATCGGGAGAGCTCCTGCCCAATAGACCCTCGTCTGGCAGCCGATCATCCGAACTTCACTGGTTCCGAACAGACCTCTCTCGAGTGATCTACGGTCCTGACTGGGAACCATCAGGAGTGCCGCGGCAAATACGGAGAGTAGAGGACGATCGGGCGCTGGAGGCGGAAGACGAGAAACTGTCCACGCGGTCCGGGTAAGGTCGTGATACACGACAAATTGCGAAATAATTGATTGATTGTCCGAAGCTTTTGAATACTAGTATTGCTCATTGATTGTGCTCATTGATTGTTCTCTTTGAGATATTCGCTGTCTACAAACGGGGAGGAGTAGAAATACTCTCTCTCTCTCCCTTTGCAGATAGTGAAGGGTAGGTAACGCAGACTTTTGTCCCCGTTGAAACCCGTCGTGCCTATCTTTATCTCCCCACTGATTGATTGTCCGAACATTGATTGTTTTGAAGAATAGTGCTCTTTGAGATATTCTCTGTTTGCAAATAACCTAGAATAGAAATATTCTGTCTAGTCTTTGCAAATAGTGAAGGGTAGGTAATGCTGACTTTTGTCCCCGTTGAAACCCGTCATGCCTATCTTTATCTCCCATTGATTGATTGATTGATTGATTGTCCGAACACTAGTTGTTCGATATTGGTTCTTTGGAGGTATTCTCTGCTTACAAATAACGAAGAATAGAGATATTCTGTCTAGTCTTTGCAAGCAGTGAAAAGATAGGTAGTGCTGACTTTTGTCCCCGTTGAAACCCGTCATGCCTATCTTCTCCCCACTGATTGGTAGTTGGTTCTGCCCGGACCGCTTATTAAAGGTGAACCATCCGGCTCCACTGGAGGGCACCCCTAATAAGGACATGTTCACTAAATATGGACTAGTCGCCGTAGCTTATACCAAGCTATGGCATAAATATACAAAGAAGGACCCTGAGAGTCAGTGGCCACTGATGGGATCCTTCGACGACCATAAGATAGAAGCGCCAGAAATAGCTCTGCGTAGCAATAAGACAACGCCTACTATGCTTGACAGTATTGGCATGTGGCGCAAAGAAGCAACGCAACGGAAAAAGAGGGAAGAAGTAAAAGCAGAAAAGGAATTACGAAAGGCAGCTCACCTTGCCGCTAGAAAGTTAGAAGAAGAAATAAAGGAGAGAAGGGAAACTAAACTAAGACAGGAGCCCGAAACATCAGGCCAGTACGCTGTTAGGACCCCTTCTTTGCTCTACCCTGAGTTGTCCTCCAAGCAGCGAACGAATGACGAATTACTGTTAGGTCCCCCGATCATTTACATGCCCCCTCCATATGCACCCTCCCAGTCAGTAGTGCAACACCCACAACCCCCGAACACGAGCGAAAGCAGTACAGGGGCCTCGGTCCTCACGGCCTCCGCGCCGGCCGAGCCTCCTGTGCTGAACACAACGTCGGCTATAACGTTAGACGACCCAGAGATGAGAAAGAAAGAGTCCACCAGAATGAATCGACTAACGAAGGATGAACGAACAGGAATCGACAAAATAGTAAAGGCACTGGTAGGATCCTTTTTGACCTCACAAAAACTAAAGTAACGCTAGGAGTTAGCCCTTTGTGGGACATATGAAACCAAGGGAAGGAGCCAAGCTCACGGTCGAGACGGCCACGAGGTAGCCCGACTCCATTACTCTCGCCTACCTAAACATGTCTGCCCTACTGCCCACCCCGCCCAATAAGTATGACAAAATCCTGCACAAACGGAAGCCTGCTGGCACCCACCATCGACGTCACCAAACTAGGGCTAGATCGCGCGCAATTGGTCTATGTTATTTTTCCGATTGCACAGTAACCTCCTTGTTCTCGTCGTCAGATTGCAAATAGGTACAAACACTCCAACGAAGTAGTATAGTTATAACATTTTAATAACTTATAAGATATAACGAACACACCAACAGGGTAAACAGGTTAAAACACGTTTTAAAACAACTATTTACATGACAGTCTGCTGCAACCTCCATCCCAAAGCCTTAACGTCCACGTGACACCGTCCTCGCCTCTCCTTCCTCGAAATTGCAACATTGGCCTGTTTTGGGCGGTTCTTTTAGTCGGCTTTGGGCTATAAAAGCCATGCAAAAATCCATTGACATCAGTGGCGGACGACTGTGCGAATAGGCCGGAGGCTATACGAAGCGCCGAAGTTCTGGCAACACCAAGGCGGAGTCCGCCACGCTGTGCGGATCTTCCCGCTTTCTTTCTTCTTTCTTCAATAAGGGCTGATGCCCTGGCGGGGGGAGGCGACGCGGACGGGCCTCCCCCACCTCCCCAAGTGGAGGCTCACCAGCAGATGAGGGCACCCCAGCCATCTTTTTCATCGGCCTGCTGAATTTCACCCTGGCACGCTGTGCGGATCTTCCCATTCTCTTCTTCCTTCAATAACGGAGGGTGCCCTGGCGGGGGGAAGCGACGCGGACGGGCCTCCCCCACCTCCCCAGGTGGAGGCTCGCCAGCAGATGAGGGCACCCCAACCGTCTTTGACTCACCGGCCAGCTGAGCTGCACCCTGCCGCTGCACGCGACCACCGGACAACCGCCCAAGCACGGGTTCACCAGGATCGCCACTAGCTCCCGACGCGAGGAGTGGGCCCCCGCAGCCAAGAAATCGGGGACCCACCCCGGTGGTGATACCATTCAAACTGCTGTCGTCACTGCTACTGGAATCACCCCGGTGGCAGTACCATCCGAACTGCCGCTGTTACTGCTGCTGGCTCCTCTCCGGTGGCTGTACCGAAGAGCTGCTGCTACTGCTGCCCTTGAACTCCGGCGGTCGACTCCTCCGGATCCAGGCCTAAAGCCCACCGTGAGACAATTCTGGACTCGAAAGCTTGTCTGCTTGGGCGTGTGCCCCACCCTTGACAAAATGCTCCCCTCAGCCTTGCAGAATCGGCTGGAGTCATTTGACACTCGACTCCCGCGGACTTCCGGTAAGGACAAAACCGCCGCCATTGCTCTTTGCCCCGGACGGCAGCCACCTTGCCTCCGCTTGGTGCAGTGAGAAAGACTGGTTCGAAGCGTCGGCGGAAGAACCCGCCTGATGCCCCGCCCCAAGAACGAACCATGGCATTTCTACGGGGTCGCAGTGACTCCATGCTGACGCAAAGTTGACGCTAACGAAAGTTCTCGAACTACTGAAAGGGATTCTGGTCCAACAGCTAATTCATGGAAAGACTTAGACTGTACTCTGGCCCGACCTCGCCCCAAGATGGCGCCGATGTAGGAGAGGCCTACAAACCCTTGTGGAGTCCCAGTCACGTGACATTTGTGTTAAAAAGATATATATATATATATATATATGCGATGCTTCCACACATGATGGTCGGGGAGGGGCGGGAAGGGAACCGATTTTATGCCGTAGTAGCGTTGCTCATGACACTCGACGCCTCCCACCACGTGGCCGGCCTGAACGGTTGTAGGCCCGTATCTTGTATGCTGACATTGTTTTAAATAAAGGGTCTCTTGAAAGAATTACGGAATCAGTGCCATGACTAATCACATAGGTTGATAAAGGTTTCTTCATTTGAATAAATGATTGTTACTCCCAAGCAATAGAAAACAGATAATGCAGTCCCCATTTGCCTGAATCTTTTTGATTAACGGAATTTGTACCCATCACATCTATCTTTTCCAAGAGTTGTTAAACAATGGTCAACCATAGCTCAGGGTATATGCCGAACGCAAGGTATGGTATCTTGCACCTTAATACACGACCGATTGAGAAATGCATGTATGACAAGGGAACGCGAATTTAGGAAATGAAATAAATTAGAGCATCTTTGTCTCGGACAAAAAATAATAGGTCTGTGGTATCACCCATTCCTGCGACTAGCCTGGTACGTGGTAAGTAGAACTTTTTCGTGTCTGCGCGCGCTGGGGTACTTTGAATGCTGCACATCCCCTCCCCTCTTTTTCCCCTCTATAGGTCACGGCGAAGCTCCGACTGAAGAATGAAGTGGACATGGACCGTACCGAGTTCAATATCAGGGAAAATTTAGACAAACGTTGTGAGATAGTGCGTGAAGTGCAGACCACCATTGAGAACATGAGAAACTGTATGGCATGATTGTGCGTGTGTGCTATGATTACACGGTATGAATGTGTGTGCATCTCATGCTTAGGTCACTTGAAGAAGGCGTCACTGTATGATTGAAGTGCTCGCCCGTCGATCAAAGGGAGGAGAATAAAAGGGTCCGACACCCCCTAGGACAAACTACAAAATACTGAAAGTACGCAGCATGCATAGGAAAGGAGGACAGGAAAGGAGAGGTCCCGATGCTCAACGTAGCCCTGAGTCTCCATCTTAAGTTTCTGCGCTTGATGCATGTACTGTCACACCCTATCTGGCCTTTGTGTGTACGTGATCACCGAATTTATGTCTTTTCCCCGCTTGTGTTTTCTTACATGGAACAGACCCATGCTACTCCATGTTGTGTGTGCACCAAGTGGCCTATTATCTTCATATGTATGCCAAATAGCCTACTTGATGCACACATCTCTCTCTCTCTCTCTCTCTCTCTCTCTCTCTCTCTCTCTCTCTCTCTCTCTCTCTCTCACTCCCTCCCTCACTAAAAAGCCTTCTTACCCTCTTTTCTGTTTGAATAAATTAACGACACATACCTCCTCGGTAAGTGTATAATTGGCCTGGAGCACGGTGGTGTTCGAACAAATTGACTGAAACAAAACGACCGTACTTTGCCACGTTACTACCTCTCCTTTCTACAAATATTGAGCTTAATTGGCTGAGAAAAGAAAGGACAGGTAAGACGACTGATGTCTCCCAATTTGGCCCTCATCACGGGGACTATATGTCAGTGGTTTCCGTTTTTCAGAGCTTTAACAACACCATCTCCACCGCCCAGAATTACCCCCGCCCAATTACCCTGAAATAGAATGTCTAAAGCACCCCGTTCTCCCAAGATAACCCCAGCCCTATACTAGCCGCCTCAGAGTATTTCGAACGAAACACCAGATGACCTCATTCACTAATAATGCATCGCCTAAACTGATAAAGGGTTATCTATTGTCGCCAGCAAAAATAATGCTTAGCTTATGTTCCTCCCCGAAATGGATACTCGTGAACACGTGACAGTAGCACCTCGCACTTTCTTTTTATAAATTTAGCAGTCCTCGGAAGGAAATATGTAATAACAAAACTTGTGTTGAGACGAACGAGCCTCTGCCGGAGAAGCCGGTTCGAATTTTTAATAGACTAGAAGGTTGACAGATGTCAGGCTTCCTGCAACCAGTATCGGGCACAGGAATCGGCACCTAGGGGGCCAGACGATGGACAGGGACACCCACAGAAACTTGCACCACAACAATAATTAATAGATTAGTAACGCACACACTAACATCAGAGTTAAAAGACACCAATCATGCAGCAACCGATAAAAACATGTCCGCAACTACTCGGTGGTTGGGAGAGAGGATGAAGTATGTAAATGTCTTCCCTGCCAACTCTCTAAGATTTTTGTTTCTTGTACCCATTTAAAGATAACGTGCTGCCATCGGAAGGGAGGGGTCGGACGTGACGCACAGCCTGGCTGCAGACCATGGAACATCTATGACATCGACCATCGGGGAGGCTACGAAGCAAAAAGGGCGTGAGACGAGACACCATTTTCAGGATGATAAGCGCGAAGGGCTACATCGAGGCCCCCTGCTCAACGACCAGCGTGCCTGAAGTCTCAACCCGTCGGGCCCGATTGATGGGCCCAGTGCTGGAAGATTCTGCTCCCCTTGGTCCACATTTTTGATCCGATCCCACTCCACCCCCTCTTCCCTCGGCGTCCCGAAGCACGTCACACCCTTCTCTCTCTCACCATCTTTTATATGGATTATGAATCTGACCTACCCACAGAAGAACAAAAAGCAGGTACCCTGTCTCAAAGTACCTATGGTGAACTGTGTTAAGGAACAGGGCTGTGATCGGAGAACAGTGAATGATCACACCCTGCAACGTGAGAAATTGGATTTGAGCTGGACCTTAGCTCCACCGCCGGTGCTCAACAGTGCCAACGAAAGAAGAACAACAATGAGAGCTTACCAGTGATAGCTCTTTATAAAAAAGGACACTGGAAAGAAGAACCCATGTCAAAGTTGAAAATCCTCTCCCAACCACCTTTTTATATTAAATATCTTCTTATCAAGTTTTCATGATGTTGCATCAATCACTTCCGACTGTACACTGAGAAGTTAAGAAAATGTAACTTTGTATAGTAACATTCATACAACACCAGCCATGTACACGACTATACTGTAACTCTGTATGTACTACCTCCTCGCCTACTTTATCACCTGTAAGTAACTATAAGCAAATGTGTCAGATTACTCCTGCCTGCCCTAAAAAAACTCTGTATCTTTAAGGAATGTACGAAAGACATTAACAATATTATAGCTGAAGGTTAACGAAGATAAATGACGGCCAGGCAAGCTGGCGAGATATGTTAAAAGGGAGGACTGTGGAAATTTAGCTTGCAAACTGAACATTATCTGCGCCATCTTGCCTCTCCCCAGCGCCACGCACAGCAAATGCACGGCCGCCATTTTAGGCACCCCACTCTCTCCCCGCTCATTCTCGATCACCAGCGCTTTCCCCTGGTGCTGCGAACATCCCCCGCGCGCCGGCCACCCCCCCGCTCTCTCATACACGGGCCATAAACCCTCTCCTTCAGCGCGACCCTGCTACGGAACCACATCCGACCGACATCCCATACATGGTCATGCCGCTCCTTTGATAACCCCCTTCCTCTGCGCCCCATTGTCCGAACTGGTCCCAGGCCATCACCTAGCACTGCGGATGCAGTTTATTGCCCCTACTGTAAGGGAAACACCCCACATCAAAGGGATTACAGTGGATCAAAGCCCCTACCCCTGAGACCCGGCCGGTCGCACACACCCCCGGGAATTGGCGGAATTCCCTGCTGCGCGATAGCCATCTCCCACTGCGGGTAAGGTGGGAACCTCTACTGTAACTATGTGTGGGATCGGATCTGAGCCGTGGCTTCAGGGGATGTTCTCTCATGCATCAAGGGAATCTCAAGAATGTACTATGTGTAATAAAGCAATAAACCGGTGTATAAGAGACCAGGTCTCAGAGATGCAGTTAGAGCACCTCGTGACGATACCTTGCTGTCTGATCTGATGTGTTCTGCTCCGACGGAATAAAACTTTGTTTCCTGCCTTCCAGTCTCCGGGGCCTGCCTCTTTCATTGGTAAATTATCGAGTGGTATGAGAGGCGATTACCGCCGGGCAAATACTTGAAGGGTTATCGACTGAAACTGCCGCTACCATTTAACAGATGTGTGGGACCTCAGTGGAGAAGAGATCGGATTGGTCAAAGGTGTAGAGCCCGTGAAGATTCAGGTCAAGCCGAATGTAGAATTTCCTGGGATGCCCCAGCACAATGTGTCACCTGAGACAATTGCAGGGATCAAACCTGTAATTGAGTCTATGATCAAGCAGGGAATTCTAAAAGAGATCATGGGTAGCCCATGTAATTCACCTATAATGGGACTACAGAAACTGAGTGGGAATTCAGGATTGTGCAGGACCTGCGAAAAATCAATGAGATAGTTGTTCCATGTTGTCCGGTGGTACCGAATCCATCTGTGATCCTGTTTCAAATTCCATGTGAAGCTGAGTGGTTTTCAGTGAATGATCTGTATCAAGCATTCTTCTCGATACCACTCCACGAGGAAAGCCAATTTCTGTTTGCTTTCCGGCTGGAGAACCGTGTGTTAATGTGGTGTCGTATCCCACAGGGGTACACAGAGAGTCCATTGATCTTTAATCAGACCTTGAAGAAGAATCTTGAAGGTCTTGTGTTGCCGCAGAACTCCGTTCTCGTGCAATACATTGACGACTTGCTCATTGCCTCAGAAACAGAAGATGCTTGCAGAATTGATACCATTGCTTTATTGAATCATTTGGCTGAGAATGGGCACAAGGTGTCCCGAATAATTTGCAGTACTGTCTGAGTGAAGTGCAGTATTTGGGTCACAGAATTGAGAAGGGCAAGAGAAAGGTGTCACCAGATTGCATTGAGGCTATTATGAATATGCCTGAGCCCACCACCCAGAGAGAAGTCAGAATGTTCTTGGGGATGGTTGGCTACTGTCGCCAATGGATTCCCAACTTCTCCTTTGAAGCGAAGCCTTTGCAACGGCTGACGCACAAGGATGTGAGTGATCTGGTACCATGGGACAATGACTGCTTAATGTCATTTTTGAGGCTGAGAGAAGCCCTGTGTCGCGCTCCAGCTTTGGGGATGCCCGATAATAACAAGGCATTCACATTGTTCTGTTGCGAGAGAGAAGGTTGTGCATTGTCAGTCCTGACTCAGAATCATGGAGGTGTCTGTAGACCAGTTTCCTACTTTTCAGCTACTTTAGATCCAGTAGCTTCTGCGTTGCCCGGATGTCTTAAATCCGTTGCTGCAACAGGTGTCAGTATTGAAAGATGCGAGAGAATTGTAATGGGACATCCACTTGCAGTTTATGTGCCACATTCTGTTGAATTGTTGATGACAAGGACTAAAACACAGCACCTCATGAACAACAGGTTGACCCGTTATGAGCAAGTTATACCTGCTGCAGAAAATGTGACTTTGAAGAGGTGCTCTGTTTTAAATCCGGCAACATTGATGCCTATTTCAAATGCAGATGGTGAAGATTGTGAGGATCATGATTGTCTCGATGTGACTGAACTATGCACCAAACCGAGACCAGACATTGTTGGTAAACCGCTCCCTGACCCTAATGAACTTTTCTTTGTGGACGGTTCATGTCTAAGAGACGATGTTGGTCGATTGAGAGCAGCGTTTGCTGAATGTACCATCACAGGAGTGGTTGAAGCTGCTTGTTTAGAGGGAGTTCACTCCGCACAGGTAGCTGAAATCATTGCCTTGACCTGTGCCTGTTTGGCTGCTGATCAGATTCGGATAACGATTTACACTGACTGTCAGTACGGGTTTGGGGTTGTTCATGACTTCGGACAGTTATGGTCACAGAGAGGGTTCATGACATCTTCTGGTTCGCCCATCAGAAATGGGGAATATGTGAGACAGTTGTTGGAAGCATTACAATTTCCGAAAGAGATTGCAGTTGTCAAATGTTCTGCCCACTCCAAAGGGAGTGATTTTGTGTCTTTAGGAAACAATTATGCTGATGAGTTTGCCCGGTTCTGTGCAGAACAAGGATGCATATTTACTGGAGGGTATACTGGAGAAAGCCAAGAAAGAACCGATCTCAGCATGATGTTAGCCATGGCCGATACATGGGAGGAAGTGAAGCGATTGCAGGATGGGGTTACTGATCAGGAAGGAGATGGCTGGATACGAGCAGGATGTGAGAAGGGAGATGTGGATGTGTGCATTTCAAGTGATGGATGAGCGGTGCTACCAGAATTACTGTTGAGTCCAATGGCAAGATTGATACATGGTGCAGTACATCTTGGCAGAGATGCAATGGTGCGAGTGTTCAGACATACATGGTACAATCCGAAGTTTTGTGCAGTTGCTGAAGTTGTATGTCAGAGGTGTGTTACATGTCAGCAGATGAATGCAGGAAAGAGAACTGCTGTAACTTTGAGTCACATTGGGAGGTCAGGAGGGCCTTTCAATAGGATGCAGTTGGACTTTATCACGATGCCAAAGTGTAATGGGTTGAGGTACATCTCAGTTGTGGTATGTGTCTTTTCAAGGTGGGTGGAGGCTTACCCAACACGTAGGTGTGACACACTCACTGTAGCTAAGCTGTTGTTGAGGGAACTTATCCCTAGGTTCGGTTTTCCGACCTCTTTGGAGTCGGACCGAGGGACACACTTCCACAGTGAGATCTTGAAATTGCTCTGTGCTGCCTTGAATGTGGATCAGAGATTGCATTGCAGTTATCGACCAGAGGCTTCTGGGATTGTGGAACAAGTTAATGGGACTTTGAAAGCGCGGATGGCAAAAGTGTGTTCTTCGAAATCCCTGAAATGGGCTGACGCACCGCCCTTGATCCTCATGAGTCATCGTAGTGTTCCTGATAGAACGGGGTTGCCACCACACGAAATCCTGATGGGGAGGGCAATGCGATTACCAGTGATACCTGCTTTAATTAGCATCACTGATGACTTAATTCTCGACTACTGTAAGGGACTGGCTGATGTAGTCCATTCTGTGTCCCAGCAGGTGCAAGCAGCAACTGTTCCAGCTGCAAGTGACCTGTGCCACGACTTGTGCTCGGGGGACTGGGTGCTTGTGCGTAAACACGTGAGGAAGAGTTGCCTGGATGTTCGTTGGCGTGGTTCGTACCAGGTAATACTGGTCACAAACACAGCAGTGAAGTGTGGGGGACTGCCAAACTGGGTGCATGCCTCCCATACCCGCATAGTTCCAGCACCCTTGGAAGATACAGCCCCTCTCATGAATGAAAATCCAGCTGAGGTGGCAGGGCCTTCTGAGAGGGCAAGCCAAGCTGTAGGGGTTGCTGATGCAGTTAGTTGTGCACTAGACCGAGCTGAAAGGGGTTGTGCAAACTGAAGCCCTGAATTTGACTCAGACGGAGAAAGTATTGCTGTGGGAGGAGTAGAGTCAAATTTTGCCGAAGAGGGAAGTAGTGCACAGGGTACCCAAAGGGAGAGCAGAAGTGCCACGGAAGCAGAAAGAGTTTGGCCCATGAGTCAGAGGCGGCTGAACTTGAGATTGGCACCTGAAAGAGATCTTGCCCCAGTTTCTGAAACGTCTGAATCTGAACCAAGTGACGAAGAGCAAGCTCGAGCTAGTCTGAGAAGATCGAGAAGGAGAAGAGTGCCGTGTCAAAGGTACGCCTCACCAGAGTGGACATACGCTGTGACTGAGGCCAGGAGTGTTGAGCTCAGGGAGACTGAGGTCTTTGACGCTGGTCGGCAATCCTCCAAACCTGAAAGTGGATGTGTTGCTGTTGGTTCCAGGGGTGGAGATCGAAGGAATACTGACTCTCAATATTCCGAATCCACCACTTCTGAGCAAGATTCGTGAGCTGATTGTGGTGAGATTGTTCTTTCCGACCTTTGGTTATGTACCACCGCATCAGGAATTAATGGTACTTCGTCTTGAACTTTTGCAGAGTGTTCTACAGATATTGGGAGCTGATGTTATTTTGGACTGAAGGTGAACTTTGTTGTATATAAAAGTCTAAAGAAGATAACGTAGGCCCAAGTGGAAGAAGAATAAATTTAGGGACTTTCCGTCAAGACAATGAAAGAGGGCTAGGGAAGTCTTTTTGTGGACTGTGTAAATAAGGAACTGAAAGTTGCAAGGGGATTTCCAGCTTCTGAAGTGTTGTTTGAACTGGTTGACAAGCGATAGCTAGCGGAGAAAAAGACTCTTAATTGGTGCTGAAACCAAGAACTTTGCAAAGATGGCAGATGCTAGAAATACTCACCGTAGGTACACTTATAGGGTTGGTGATAGTTTCTATAGTCGTAATAGTTGTAGCCTCATATATCGTTTCACATGAGCAGGAGGGGGAGGTACAGGGAACACCTACACCTACCACTTCTAGTCAAAAGGAGGTCACTATAGAGCTAAAAGAGCTTTACTAATCGAAGAGAGTCGTAGATTTCACATAGACATATCTAGAAGTGATTTTAAGCTTAATGCGTATGCAAAACTATTGTACGAATATGTGGATGCGATGGATGCGAAAGATTGCTATGTGTGCATGCAATTACCTTCTTCAGTAGATGAGGTTATTAGATACCATCACCTTCCACTAACATATGGAATTTCTTGTAGTTTGTTTCTTAGTATTTTCTATGAAAGAGGTCAATTTGAGTATTTCTTTTCCAATTACGATGCAGTACTTCCAGAAGTTCCAGCTTACAAGCATTTGAATAAACACGATTATTACAAGTCAGAGGACAGGCGCCGGAAGTATTTCATACCGTCTTTGGAATTGGATACGGCTTATGCTCACCGACATAATTTGACATGTTCATTGTCAGCTACAGAGAAGAAGTTTGTAGGTCAAGTAGAAGATAGATATAGAAAACTAACACAGACACGAAATACAGGAGATAGTCCAGTATATTGGACTGACAAGGAGAGACTACACAGATCTAAGGGGAGTTATGGACCTATAGCATTGGACCAAGTGCAAAAGGGGAAGTTGTGTGTAAGACTTCCTCAGACCTACTATGAAAAGATTTTGGTAGGACAAAGTACGTGTGATCATATTTTCACGATGGAAGATTCAGCTAAGAACTTTTTGCAAGGCTCGGTGCAAGTAATTCCAACTAATAATTATGTGTGCGGAAGGAATGCCTATGTGAGGTTGCCCGTGAATTGGTATGGTACATGTTATTTGGATATCATTTTTCCAAAAATCTATCATGCGGAAGATTTGGAGCTTTTAGAGACTGGACATCATTCTAAAGTACGGAGAGCTGTGAGCGCAGAAGCTGTGATTGGTGATGTCTTTGGAGCAATGATACCGAGTTTGGGTGTGGTTTTGAATGATGTGAAGAAAAGAAGGTTGGCGACTGTGATTGATGAGTTGTCAATGATTACTGCAAGGTCTTTGATATTGGTGTATGGAGAGGTGTTATCGATAAGGATGATGGTTTTGCAGAATCGCCTTGCTTTAGATGTATTATTGGCAAAAGAGGGCGGAGTCTGTAAATTATTGAAAGTTCAGGAATGTTGTATGTATATTCCAGACAATAGCAAGGATCTGGAGACAATTATAGACAACATTACTACGATTCATCAAGAGACTGAGATTTGACTGAAGAAGGTGTTTTGGAAAAGATTGATAAAAGATTTGGTCATGTGGGAAGTTGGTTTGCGAATTTAGGAAAGGGGTTCCTTGGGTTTGTGCTAAAACCCCTCATTATGGTTGTGGTTTGTGTGATCTGCTTGTGGTGTTTCATCAGAGCTTACAAGTGGTACAGAGGAAACAGAATTGAAAGAGCTCTCAGAGCGAGTGAAATGCGAATGGCTAGACTGCAGGACAGTCAATATTAGAATATCAAGAATATGGAGAGGTTCCGACGGGGGAGGATGGCAACAAGTACTGTTTAGCTCGGTTCTTTCTTGAAGGGAGTTAATTGTGTGATGGTGTGATGACATTTGTCATCAAAGGGGGGAACTGATAGAGAGTCATGTTATTCTGAAATTTGTAGGGGTGCATCATATTCACCGTTAGTCAGCACCCGCATAGTAATCGATGTAGGTTAATTGTGCCATAGAAATGTATTACTAGAATTGTTTAACATAGAGGTGATTAGAAATATAACCATGCTTTTCATGACAAGTAATGCTGCAGATTATCGTGAATGTATTTTAGTAAATGCATAATGATTAGCTTCATGTAATGTAATGTATTAGGTTAAACTTGTGCCATGTTAAAGTTGTACGTGCAAGTTTGCATATTCACGTATAAAGAGTAATGAACTAATGCTTAGAGCGTGATTTAGTAATGTGTTTAACAGTGTAAAGGCCTGATCACATATACGTTTAAAGAGAAGGCCTGTTCATTTCCTTATGTTAGCTAAACGTTGTAGGCCGAAAACGATTTCCCTTGGTAAAGGCTTTGGGTTACAGGATGAAGGAAAATCTTAGAGAAGTGAAAAGTTTTTCGTTCCCATGTTTCTGTTGCAGGTGCAAGGACATTTAGCTTGTTAGTGAGACTAGGTCTTTGTTTTAGGAGTTAGGATGGCACGAGAAGCCAACAGGGGAGTACATTGGAATGTGCGATTGATACTTTCAGCGGAGAAGGTGCCTGGGACCCAAGGTCAAGTTAACCGTCGTTGGATGGGATACAAGTTTTACTGGAAAAGTACTGGAAGAAGACCTGGCTGAAGAGGTGTGCCGAAGGGCGTATTCTACGGTTTGGGGATTTTGTATTAGGGACAGTGCCCCGTGGGTTGAGCAGTTGAGGTTGATATGGGCAGTTAGAAGGAGCATCTTAGAACGAGCTCTGACTAAGTGGATGTACTTCTTAGGAAGTCTTCACTTCTGACACCTTTTGTTCTCTTGCTTGGGAAGGGAAATGCTAATTAGGGATGTCACCTTAGAGATAGAGTAGGGAAAGACTAACTGATTTTCTTTTAAGCTAATGGTTTCAGATATAGAGATTGGACTAACCATTGTTTTATTAATGCTTTTAGAGTTGTTTATTCTTTTTATTCTGAGTCGCATGAGACTCTTGCGTAGGATTTCCTTTGTATTAGTGCCCATTTATTTCCTTCACCTTGTATTGAGGTGTTTGTATGTGCGCTCAGGTACTGCTTCTACCCTTAGCGCGCTGGTACGAGCGCTCTGCGCGCTCTGCATTTTAAACTCCAGTTTTGTTCTTTTTGTCATTTTGGCTTTTACTGTTCCCCTGCTTTTAGCTGGACCTGGGTATAGATCCCCCCCTCCCTCTTACCGCACGTAAAATTGACTAAAGCACTGTCACTTGGCGGGTCCGGGTTCCGTGGGTGGTCCTGGGTTGCAGCTTTAGGCGCCATCTTGCTTTGGGCTTTGTTGTTTGTTTGCGGGCGCCATCTTGGAGCGTATTGACGCTCGCTCGGCTCCAAGGAACGCCTATTTAAAGTCGTCCTCTCCCGCGCAGCGGGTACGCGCAGTGGGACGCCGTCGCTTAGCCGGAGTCGTGCCTGAGTCCTGCCCGTCTGCGCCCGTCTGCGCTAAGGACGCGCAGGGCGCAGCGGGCACCTGGGGTCCTTGAGAGTTGGTCTCGGCTCTCGTTACCATGCTGGTGTACTCTGGCGACACTCTGCGGGGTATAGGTCGTTCAATTGTGAGTTGTACCCTTCCCCCTATATACCCACTAGTGGGCCCCTTTCACTGTGCGTGTGGAAGGTGGTCTTTGGACCCCCCTACCCTGAGCTCACACGAAAATTCTACGGTTGCCCTTAGTAGGAACCGCGCCGAGCATTCCCTTCGCATCTTCAGCCTGAATGCCAGGTCTCTGGTGCTGCATTATCAGGCCGTGTTTGACCTGATACAGGAAGAGGCCCCGGACATCGTAGCCATCACCGAGACGTGGTTGAAGGATGACGATGTGGCCATTATCAACTTGGCATTTCCCTCTGATTTTTCGGTTTTTACCCTTAACCGATCTACTAGGGGAGGGGGTATTGCGTTGGCCATGCGACCTGGCCTCACTGGTAGTTGGTCTGGTTTGACCATTGCGGGATGTGAAAGTGCGGTGTTTAAGATCTCGGTCACCCCACATTTCACACTCTCGGGGATGGTGGTTTATCGCCCCCCTGGGAGTGATGTGGCGTTTAGAGCGGCCTTCCCCGACGTGGTTAGTTCCTTGGTGGTAGGCTGCTCCAATTTCTCGATTTTGGGAGACCTCAACTTACATTTTGAGAACCTTACCTCCCCCTCGGTTAGCGGTATTCTTGCTGACCTGGAGGCCCTTCAACTGGTGCAAATGGTTCGACAGCCTACCCATACAGGCGGCCATACCTTAGATCCTTTTTTCACCAATTTGGCAGACGCTGCTGTCTCCGCCGTCACACCTCTTGGCTGGACGGACCACTCTTTGGTTACCATCTGTACCCCTTTGCCGGGAATGATTACTGTTCCCCCGGCAAAGCTGGTTACAAGGCGGCAATGGAGTAAATTACGGCTGGAGGACTTACATCGTGTCCTCGCCGAGGAGCCTTTAGAACCTCCGATGCTGGTTGACTCGGGTTACGAGAAGTTCTGCTCCTGGATCTCCAAGGCGCTTGACGCCCTTATCCCAATTACCGCTTGTAAAGTTAGCTCCAGGGACTCCAGTCCGTGGTACGATGGCGCCTTACGTACTCTCAAGGGTAGTTGTAGGCAAGCAGAGAGGGCTTGGCGGAAGGCGTACGATAGCGGGAAGAAAGCTATTTATCTCGCCTCCGTCAAAATATACCATCGGGCTGTTTGCCAAGCTCGGGCAGCTTATTACGCTACTGAATTCGGCAACAGCTCCAACCCCTCTAAAACCATCTTTAAAGTGATGAAGGATCTTTTAGCAAAGCGTGCCTGTATCACGACGACTGGTTCCACCACTCACTGTGAGGCTCTGGCTCGGTTTTTTTTGGAAAAGGTCCAAAACATTTATCGGACGTTCCCTTGTACAGGGCCTCCGGTTGAGCCCCCGATCAACATCTATGGTGTTTCCACCTTGCACGTGCTGCCCCCGCTGACATCAGAGGGGTTTGACCTCCTGGCTCTGCAGGTCAAATCAGGGTCCCCCGCTGATCCGCTTACAGCGACTCTTTTTAGAGAGCAGTCGTTTGTGGGACGGGCCGTGGTTCACTCCTTGATTAACATCTCGTTGGAATCAAGCACGATACCCGCTAGCTGGAAGCGGGCAGTGGTTTCTCCCATTTTGAAGAAGCCGTCCCTGGATCCAGATAACCCTGAAAACTACCGGCCCATCTCCTTACTTCCGTGGCCGACCAAAGTGTTGGAGGCCCATGTCAACAAAGTTCTTTCTGCTCACCTTATCCATGCTAACATCTTGGATCCCACCCAGAATGGGTTCCGTGCTGGACACAGCACGGAGACCGCCCTCCTCTCCATGGCTGAACACCTTCGCACGGTGATGGATGCGGGACAGACAGCAGCGCTCGTCTTATTGGACTTGAGCGCCGCGTTTGATACTGTTTCGCATCCTATCCTGTTGCATCGCCTGGAGGAGATTGGGCTGGGTGGACCTGCCCTCCAGTGGTTCCGGTCTTTTCTAGACGATCGTTTCTTTAGCGTTGCCGTCCCACCGTTCCAGTCCCAATTCCATCCTTTGAAACAGGGGGTGCCGCAAGGATCCTCGCTGAGCCCCACGTTGTTTAATCTCTACGTGAGACCGCTGGCTGAGGTCGTCAAGCAATGGGGCATGACTATGGTCTCATATGCCGACGACACTCAGCTAGCGGTTACGATCAGCGGGGATGCGGACCGGGATGCCCCCAGGTTTCAGAGTGGACTTAGGGCGGTGGCGAGCTGGATGAAGAACAACTGTCTCCAGCTCAACGCCAAGAAAACAGAGATCATGATCGTAGGCAAGAGATCGGAGCTATGGGGGGACAGGTGGTGGCCTATGGAGCTGGGGCCGGCCCCCCTTCCGGTCACGGAATTAAAGAACTTAGGAGTATGGATGGATCCCTCCCTCAGCTACGTTGGCCACACGAAGAAAATCGCGGCCTGTTGCTTTGGTATCTTACGGTCGCTTCGCCCTGTTTTGAAGTTCTTTGACCATCGCACCAGGCAGCTGATAGTCCAGGCTACAGTGTTATCTCGCCTGGACTATGCCAGCTCTCTTCTGGTAGGGTCCAATGTGGCTGAGGTTACCCGCCTCCAACGTGTCCAGAGCGCTGCGGCGAGAGCTATTGTTGGCCTACCCCGTACTTGTTCTGCCTCCAGCACATTGAGATCACTGCACTGGCTGCCTATCAGGGCCAGAATTCAGTTTAAAGTGCTGTGTATGGCGTTCAAGATTCTGAGGGGGGTAGGTCCCCCTATTCTTGCGGACCTTTTGTCTTGGTATGTGCCTACTCGGCCCCTGAGATCCATGGGTCATGCACTCACTGTGATTCCCCGATACAGGCTGTATCGGGTCGGTGGCCGTTCTTTCCGGGTCAGAGCAGCCGAGCTCTGGAACTCCCTTCCTGTAGAGTTGCGACTGCTAGATGATCTTTTAGTCTTTCGTAAAGCCTTAAAAACCTTTTTGTTTTAATAAATTCACTTTCCTCCTTTCTGTTGTGTTTCCTGTGGTGTTGCATTTTTACCTGCCATGCGCCTGGATGCCCCTTAGCTGGGGCAGCAGTGCGCATTACAAATGTATGTAACATAACATAACATAACATAACATTTATTCCTGGTTGTAATAAAATCTTAAAAATCTAGATTCAGAGTCAGTGGTTCTTTAGAGAAGAGATTTGATATTGTTAATTATGTAGTGAGATTTGAATTTTCTCCCCTCTACACGATTTAGCAGATAAAAAGACCCTGGCGACCTGAGAGGATTCTTGGAGATAATCAGGTAGAAGAGAATCCGGTCCTATCAGTATCCAAAGTCATAACAGACCAGTTGACCACAGCCCATTACTAGTATGTTGGGGGCATATGTATCAAACTCCCCTTTAGCGAATCTCAAATTGCGAGAATTTGCGATTCGCAAAATCAGATTCGCTAAACGGGATGTATAAAATTAATCGCTAATCATTTGCGATTCCTTAAATATCGCAAATAATTCGCAGAATCCCGTATTGCGATTTCTTAATAGCGAAATTCGCTAAATAAGAAATCGCAAAAACGGGAATCTGCAAGCCTGGTGCAGGCTGATGACATCACAAACAGGAAACTGTAGTGATTGCCTGCACCTGCTCACCTGAGCCACACCCAGAGGCTGCTTGTGGAGTGTGAGGAGGCTTTCCTGGAGACAGCAACCAGCAATGGATCCCAAACAAAACCAGCAGGGCAAAGATGCAGAAAAAAGAAAGAGAAAACACAAGTTTTCAGAAAAGGAGCAGGAGGTCCTCATTGAGGAGATGGTCTGCAGCCATGAGCTCCTGTTTGGGAAGAAGGCACTCAAAGTCCCAGAGGCCAGGAAGAGGAAAATCTGGCTGGAAATCCAGAGCAAGGTGAATGCTGTTGGAGTCACCACACGCACCATCGAGGAGCTGCGCAAGCGGTGGTATGATATGCGCCAGAGGTCCAAGGAGAGGGTGGCAGCCAGACTCAAGGATGCCAGTCAGACTGGAGGAGGACCATCCACTGCAGAGCAGCCAACCCCCCATGAGGAGCTTGTGGAGTCAACCCTCCTGCCTGAGAGCGTTGGTGGTGTGGCTGCAATCGACAGCTCCGACCCCTCATCCAGCAGACAAGGTAAGATGCATGCCAAATCACCCTGCACTCCTCCCCATCCCTTGCACACTCCCCCAAATGCGCATAGTTAACTCCCAACATGCCAATCCAGCCCAGGTCTTACAGCACACCCAGCAATGCATCATGGTACTCGTAGTACTGTGTCTGACTGTGTGTCCATGACACCATCACAAGTAAATGCAACATATGTGTTTTGGGGATCATTGAATAGAAATGTGTCAGAGATTAGCCGTCAAAGATTTGTAACTTTATTGAGTGCCACATGCAGACAGTAACACAAACTCATATAGTCCCCTTTACATCCACAGCACACGCCATGCCACAAGAAGACAGCGCTGAGGGAGAGGAGCCTGCAGACCCTGCGGACTCCAGCGATGAGACAGAGCAGCAGCCAATTCAGCGCAGGAAGCGCGCACATGTGCCCCCACTGCCTCCATTTGAGGATGAAGTCCCAGCAACAGGCGATGACACCGACAGGAGAGAGGGGAGTCAGGGTGTGACAGACATGCCCCGTCATGACGCACCAACACCAAGGCAAAGGGAACAGGCCATTTCCAGGTCAAGGCCCAGGAGCAGCACTGCAACAGAAGGAGAAGGCACCGTGTTCTCCGGCTTGGAACAGTGCATGTTGCAGGAACAGCGCCTGCAAAGCAAGGCAATGCGGTCAATGAGTTCGCCAGCTAGGCCGCCTACATCAGGACAATCGCAGCATGGTAGCGGCAATACGAGAGCTCTGTGCCACTTTGAGGGACACCCAAGCTGCCAATGACAGGGCTGGACGACGTGCCAATGCACGGCTACACAATTACACCAAGGCAGTCAACCGCCTCTGCACCACCACCAGCGCACTCACACGCAGAAGCGTAACCATGCAGGTGGACATGGCACATTGCTGCCAGGACATAGCGCGAGGGCTGGCGCAGGTGACCACTGCTGTGGAACAGCTGCAGACAGCCAATGCAGGTGGCAGCGCACTAATGGCCTCTGCTGAGAGTGAGGACACATCGAGTCGCAGCAGCATCACTCCAACCTTGCCAGGTGAAAGACGCCGCAGTGGCAGACAGGTAGCAGGCCAAGGGCGCACCATGGGGGTCAACCACCCTGGACGGCACCGACGGAGGTGATCATCTGCGGGGACACTGACTGCAACACGGGTGCATTAACCCGCAAAAGGCTGTTTGCCCTATTTCTTGTGCCTTCTCTGCACTGTGTGTACAACATGTGCTGGGGACAATTACAATTTCTTTCATGTTAAGTGTGATTAAACACTTGACACATCATCAGGCTTTGTAGTCTCATTTCCTCAACACTCACCTAAAAGTAGTTTTGTGTGATCTCAGTCCGTCTCTGGCGTCCAGCAGCTGCCCCAACTCCTGGTGCTGGTCTGGCAGGGGGAGCAGGGCGCTCGTCATCCGAAGTGTCTGTATCGGTCACATCAATTGTGGTGCCTTTCCTCATTGCCATGTTATGTAGCATTGCACAGCTTGACACGATTTTACAGCAGGTCTCAGGGCTGTATTGCAGTGCGCCTCCACTCTTATGCAGGCACCGGAAGCGGCTCTTCAGGATTCCGAAGGTTCGCTCAATTACACAGCGTGTAGATCTGTGTGCCCTGTTGTAGCTCCTCTCACTTGCATTTGCAGGATCCAGGTATGGGGTCAGGATGAAGTCGCGCACTGCATAGGCACTGTCACCTGCATGGTAAAAAACACAATAGGTGAGTCAATGTCCCCCCCCTCAACTGATGTAGTGGATGTATTGATGTGTGCAATGTATTTACCGAGCAGGTACCCCTCCCCAAACTCTCCAGCACTCAGACGTCTGTGTATTCCGCTGTGTCGGAAGATGAAGGAGTCATGTGTACTGCCGGGGTATTTGGCTACGATGTCGGTGATGTGATACTTAGCGTTGCACACAATCTGTATGTTGAGGGAATGGTAGCATTTCCGATTCCTGTAGACATATTCAGTTTCTGCTGGGGGTGTGATGGCCACATGGGTCCCGTCAATGCAGCCGATGACGTGGGGGAAACGTGCAATCTGGTAGAAGTCCAGTATCGTTTGTTGTAATGCCTGTTGGGTGGTGGGGAAGTAAATGTGATGTGGGAGCCTCAGTAGCATTGCATCTAGGAAGGCATGGAAGAAGCGCGAAAGTGCACTCTGTGACACACCACCAACCTCCGCTATGACCCGTTGAAAACTCCCTGACGCGAGGAGGTGCAGGGAGCACAGGACCTGCACATGTGTGGGAATTGTTTGTGTCCTGCGAGTAGGGTGCTCCAAGTGGGGTTTCAGCTCCTCAATCAGGTCCATTATGGTCTGTGGGTGCAGTCTGTACTTGTCATAGATCTCCTCGTCAGTGTTCTGTAACAGGGTGATGCGCAGCCTGAAGATACGTTCCTGTCTCATTCTCCTGTGTGCAAGGGCC
This sequence comes from Triturus cristatus, assembly GCF_964204655.1. Taxonomy (NCBI): domain Eukaryota; kingdom Metazoa; phylum Chordata; class Amphibia; order Caudata; family Salamandridae; genus Triturus; species Triturus cristatus. The sequence continues at coordinate 122,922,466 of NC_140592.1, read as the reverse complement.
CGAATACGCAGCCTCCTGGCTATCACGTACATTGCAGCCATTGTGGGTGTGTTTGTTGCATTGTGGGCTGGTTTTTGTACCTTGCACCAGTTTACCACCTGCAAGCAATTGGTGTTAATAGCGATTTCTTAATTAGCGAATTTCGTGAAATCGCAATTTGCGATTTTTTCATACATGTGTTTGCGATTTCTTAGCTAGCGATTTCTTGTTAGCGATATTCGCAACGCTAAGGAATCGCAAATTAGGTATTCGCTAGGAAATTCGCAGTTTTCTTGTTTCGCAGCCTAAGAAATCGCTAATTTAGCGATTTCTTATTTTTCTGTTTGGAAGTGTGTCATACATATGAAATAGCGAAAAATCAGTCGCAAACGCTGTTTTTTGCGATTCGCAGCGTTTGCGACTAATTTTTGCTTTCATACATATGCCCCTTGGTCTCCAGTTTTTACAAATGCATTGTTTTTCCCTGGGAGGGTAATTGCCTTTTCCCTTATAAACAGAAAATGGAAAGACTCGAACCCTCAATAATATTCACACTGCTTTGAATAGAGGATTAGGGTGTGAAAATTAGAATATTGTCACGAAAAGTGATTTAGGTGTGATAGAAAATACATTACAGTATGGCAACCCCAATGAATTTAGTATTTATATGTATACAGATTAGATTAATTATGGAAATAACTGCAATAAGCAATGGGGTTGTGGAAGATGTAAGTCACTTGACATAGCATTTTCGTAATTTAGAGCAAAACGGCATTTTTTGTAATTTATGTGCAATTATAGATGTTTGAACAAGGGCCTGCAAAATCTTTTTATATAGTAATGTATTCAAAATCCAATAAAACAATTTTGAAGAAAAGAGAACCGAGACCCCAGTCTGCTTTCGAGAGGACATTTAAAACAGAAGTCCTTTATTCCCATGTGCATACGTTGACGGGAAGAGTTTACGTTGTGCGAAGGCTGACTGGATTTTAGATGTCGTACCTTTTGAAACTACAGGTCCGGATTTAACACGTTTAAGATTTGAGTTCACCCGGGACAGTTATACTAAAGACAAAAAACTAAAATGGAACAAAGGAGATACCAGGCGAAGAAGAGGAATGGAATTCGAACAATGCTCTTCCTCTTTTTTTCTAGAAAAGCGCGGAATCTTTGCGGTGAAGGGCTCTGCCCCGATGAAAGGCCGAAGGACGTCGCGCGGCAGGAGTGCGGGCTGACGCGCCTTTGTTTGCCGCGCGTCATGCGTAAAAGGCCCAGAACAATATCCGGGGATCAAAGGCTCCATTTCCACACAGCTTCTCAAGGCCGGCCAACGGTGCCAGGGAGCTTCGACGGAGCCCGCGAGGGGGCGGATTGAAACAGGGCCTCACAAAAACAGCTCACAAAATACTGAAGCGAGCAAAGCGAAGCCGACAGAGAGGGCAATGAAAGCAACACACGTATGACAAAACCTGGCTGACGCAGCCCACGTGCTGCACTTCATTCCCTAGCAAAAAAGACATTTCCAGCCTTCACATCTCGGTCTTCTGCTGTGTCTCATCTGCCTCGTATCTTCTTCAATCTCATCACTTTGTTATTATCATTATTAACTATTTAATTTCATTAATTATTATTATTATTACAATACAATAACGTCATTAACTATTTATTATTATTATCTTCATTATTATTAGTATTATTATTAGTCGTAATAATAATAATAATATTATTATAATGATAATTGTATTAATAATATTAATAATAATGCGACTACTAATACTAATAATAATAATAATAATAACAACTATATTAATATTATAAAATGTTGGCTATCCATGAAAGTTCCATTTGAGTTTTCTGATATGTCCAACCTCATAACATTCTGATATTTGCTTATTGTAGGAAGGCAGTAGTAGCCTCTCCACCTTCTTTTTGCTCAGCACCCCAATCTCGTGTTCTGTTTTCAAATTTCCCTCCATTGTCACCTCTGCTCCAGCATCTTCTGCTCTCCATTCTGCCATTCCACTCTTGATGTATTCTTTATCTTCCTGTCCCTCTGTTTTTAGGTCTCGCTGAGCCCACCGCATGCGCTGGCTCGGAGAGACATTTAGTAGGTGAGTTTTGAAAGTGCTACTGGCTGGCCTAGCGCTTGCGTTTACGCGAGCGTGCACCCGTGCAGCCGCCTTTCACGGGTCATTAGCACCACTCGGCCGCACGTCTTTCGCTTTGATCGCGATCAATGCTTGTTACTCCTGATGCGAGCTCTCTTCTTGTTCTACTAAGTGCCTAGAGCCAGCATGCTTCATAGATAGTTGCCAAACCTGTATGCACAAGTAAGGAGGTGCCCAAACTGTGTGAGTTATATGCAATATTTAAATATTTTTGGTGTGTTGCACCGTTTACATAGAAATAACGCAAAACCAGGTGGCCGATAACATATTCACGCTTACATATGAAGATTCTCTGTTTGATTGAAAGGATCAATGAAAGGGTCACACTTAAGACATGGAGAAGTGTGACACAGACACAATGATAGCATGAAAATGTCACTCCTAAGCAAACTTACAACTTGCCAGTTCTGATTAAAGTATTCTGCCAGCAGGGAAAGGTCCACATACCCGTAGGGGGAGAAAGGAAGGCCAAACGTGGAACCAATTACTCACATGGAGGCTTTGACAAAGAACATTTCTCCAGACTTATCATGGGGGCTTCACTTTAGGAAGTGGTCGCAATTACAGCTGAAGTCTAGGAGAGCAGCCTACATGCTGCTGACAGTCCCAAGGCGGGAGGGGGAAGGGAGAGAAAGGGGGGGCTCAATCAGGACTAAACTCAAAACCAGTCAAAGCAGCGGTAAATAACTTAGCAAATCGCCCATTTTCTCCCTTTTTTAACTTGCTTTTTCAGCATTCTGAAACTGTAAGCATTTCCTTCAATCGCAGTTGGCCTCCGTCAAAAGTGTGCATCTTGATTCTTTTTTTAACAGCGTTTCCATACTGGGGGCCCCACTTCCTGCCCGAGCTGAAGGGGGAGAGAGAGCAAAAAAAACTGGCTCAGAGATGAAATGAACATACTAAAACATCTGGTACCATTTTAAACACTGACCTATGTCTGAGAGCAGGTAGGTCTAGCAGGCCTCTCCAGCGGCACTGTGCATACCCAGAGCCTTCCCTGGGTGACATCATGCCACATATGGAGGTGCAGGCCCAGCCCTCCTCCCTTTTTCGGCTCCTAAATTCATTGGCAGATCCCAGTTATTAGGTCTCGCTGAGCCGAGCGCATGCGCTGGCTCGGAGAGACTTTTAGTAGGTGAATTTTCAAAGTGCTACTGGCTGGCCTAGCGCTTGCGTTCACGCGAGCGTGCACGCGCGCAGCCGCCTTTCACGGGTCATTAGCACCACTTGGCCGCACGTCTTTCGCTTTGATCGCGATCAATGCTTGTTACTCCTGATGCGAGCTCTCTTCTTGTTCTACTAAGTGCCTAGAGCCAGCATGCTTCATAGATAGTTGCCAAACCTGTATGCACAAGTAAGGAGGTGCCCAAAGTGTGTGAGTTATATGCAATATTTAAATATTTTTGGTGTGTTGCACCGTTTACATAGAAATAACGCATAACCAGGTGGCCGATAACATATTCACGCTTACATATGTAAATTCTCCGTTTGATTGAAAGGATCAGTGAAAGGGTTCACACTTAAGACATGGAGAGAAGTGTGACACAGACACAATGATCGCATGAAAATGTCACTCCTAAGCAAACTTACAACTTGCCAGTTCTGATTACTAGAATTCAAAATTCTTGACGACTCAGCTAGAAAAAAAATATTTTACAAAAACAGATCTATGAAATTAATAAATGTAAATGTTTAAAAAGCATTTTAAAGCATTCTTTTATATAAAAAAAACATATTGGAACTGTTACTTTAAAAGATTCCCAATCTAGGTTTACAAACCAATATATTTAAAAAGTCGTGATTGTCTGGCTCATCTATTACACAGATTACTGATTTCTGACATCAGGAAAGGGCATTCCTGATTGGGAAGCAGCTGCGCCACACGGTGTGCAGGACGGCAAACGAGCTTCATGGCACTCGGTCTGCAACCGGGACTGAGAGCGGGGGACGTCGGTGGAGAAGATATGGCCAGTAGAGATACAGGCACGTCTCGGTGTGGGACCCCCACATCGGTTTTCTCCCTGCCCTCACAGTGCCTCACTTGCAACAGGTTTCCTCCTATGTCTGGGCTCTGCTTCTACAGGGTGGCCTCTTGGGGGTGCACAAAGTATTCAGGGGGGGAAGGCACAGAGGCACAACTAGAAATTACTATTTTCACACCTTTGCACTGTGGCCTAATGACATAGGGTGCAATCATCATTATTTATTTTTCTTCCCCAAACAACAGTATATTGCATTCTGGTTCTTGTAGTTTTGCTTTTAACGGGAAAACCCCAGCATACAGTGATGTGGCTAAATGCCAGAATTGGCCAGAGCTGTCATACATGACATGCTGCTGCCAGTCAGCAGTGTTTTAAAATTTTACTAAGTCACCTACTCCATTTAAAAAACTGTGTGTTTTGTGCATAAACCCTAAGGCTTCCCTCTCTTTTTTTTTTAGATCATGCAATAAACAAGCATTGGCAATTTGACTAATTTGTTATTCTGTGTAGTGGACAGTTTTATACCTAGCTTCGCAACACAATAAAGGTAACATGGACATGAGCAGTGCAACCTTCCCTAACACAACTAATAAGGTATGTACAGGTGGCAGTAGTAGAAGGACGATCCCACAATTCTCTCCCACATAACAAGACAAGTGTAACTTGGGTAACTAACACACTAAAGAATGAATCAGAGGCAATAAAGGACTTGTATGATTTCAATAAACAGATATAAACATACAAAAAGTGCATAACTCCTTTAAGAAACAGCCCAAGCTCTTATGGAATTACCTTACTTTCATGTACTCATTTATGGTGAGGAATATTCACCAGCCCTATGTTATAAGCTCCATTAATGGGTTATATCTTGCAATTGGAAGCATTCAAGAGTACTTATGTTCACTTGTTGTACAATCTCCTATCCTACTAGTGGGTTTCCTAGTTTGGGTGTTGTTACATCATTTATGTTGACATTTATGTTTTTCCTTTGTTAAACTGTCAGACCTATATTAAAAGTGTACGTGGGTGAGCTGAAGATGATTTACTGGTGTCTTCCAACCACAGGATATAACAAGCATTGGCATGGCCAATAGGTCTCACCTTTGGGACCTTATAAGTATTTAGTTATGCAGCACAATATCATTGGTACAACAGCATCAACTGTTGCATGGCTAAACACTTATAAGGTCTCAAAGGCGAGACCTATTGGCTATGCCAATGCTTGTTATTTATTTCATTCTTTTCCACATCATGCCCCCTCTGCTCATCCCATTTCCTTTTTCTCTCTTTCCCTCTCCGCATCCCACCCTTTCTGCTCTCCCAAATTAGCCGTCTTTTCCTCCGTCTGTTTTCCTCCTCGTTGTTTCTTCTCTCCACATTTTCACCAATCCCTGTTTTTCTCCATAGTGCCCCTCCCCCTTTTCCATTTTTCGTTCATTCTCCTTTTACTATTTAGCCCTCTCTGCTTTTCATATGCTCCTTGTATACCTTGTTTTCATCAATGTGCCTTATTTGTTCACCCCATTTTCTTCCTGCCCCCCTCTGTTTTTTACTCTACCTTCACAGCTCTTAACATATCCCCCATTCTCTCCTTCCATTCTCCATACTGCCCCTCTACTTCATTCCTATAACCTTCCTTTTCTCGTTTTAACAGTGCTTAATGTTTCCCGATGGTTGCTACTGGTGGAATGGCTGGCCTGTACATGAAAAGTAGACTTGCCAAAATTGTGCCAACTAGCCCCGCTTCCTTTCTCCTCCTGCTATTTCTATTTCCATCTATTCATTTTCAGTCTCTTTCTTCTCTCAGTCTGTTCTCTCTCACACACACTCTCTAATAGTTCTGTCTCTCTTTCTTTTCCTCTGTCTCTACCTTTCTCCAGAAGCTCCCACTTCACCTGCTGTATTCCAGTATTTTTCCTTGGGAAACTTAAGTAACAAAGGCACGACCTTGAAAACCCTCCAATGGCTCTAGCATCCTGATGGGCTAAATGGCCAGTCCATCCAAAATAGTGGGCGCCAACACTCATTGGTCAGGACCAGGACTTATTTTCAGCATCAGACTTAAATGAGGCAGCTTGCCATTTGGCAAGTTTGGCATTAGCAGCGTAGACATCTGGCTCCTAAAAACACTTGCCTACAAGTGTGTGTGTGCTTGTGTGTGTGTGTGTGTGTGCATGCATGCGTGCGTAAGCGTGTGTGTATACACACACACACACACATATATATATATATATATATATATATATATATATATATATATAGGAAATAGAATTCATAAAACCTTAGAAAGCCACTGAAAAAAACAAAGGTTACAGGGATCTTATAGTTAGTCTCAGATTTTAGCAGAAATTCAGCAGTAATAGTTACCTTAGATAACTATAACTTACTCCCTTGCAGTGTACTGCCTATGGCCTCACATATTGCATCACTCATGACTTGGTAAAGGATATCACTGATGACATCATCCACAGAACCACTCACACACCCACTCATACCCAATACAATCTCTTGTATGCCCACTTGCACTCTCACACAACCACTCACATACCCATTCAAAGACCCATACCAGTACTTTTTTCAGTGAATTTCTAAGGTTTTTCAAATTCTGTTTTCTAATTATAGCGTCCTGGAACCTTAGTAATTTTCTATGTTTTTTTAACTGGTAGTCGCGTTTGCAGGGTGGTGGAAAAAAGAGGTGGGCTTCCAAACAGCTCTCAGGAATCCTGGTGTGTCGCAATTACTGGAGGTAACAGGAGGGCTAGTTGTCCCCCGGGACCCTCAGCATCCAAGGGTATATCATCCCCCAACCAGCAGTGCACCAGTAGGTACATTTGTAGAATAGTGGAGAAAGGGGGCATGGCCTCCAAAGACCTCTCAGCAATCCCACTGTGTGGGACTTACTGGAGGTAACAGGAGGGCTTGTTGGCCCCAAGGACCCTCTGCGACCATGGGGACTTCATTCCCTAAGCAGCAGTGTGCCAGGAGGCGCGTTTGCAGAGTGGTAGAGAAGGGGGCATGGTCTCCAAAATTCTCCCAACAATCTCCCTGTTTGGTACTTACTGGAGGTAATAGGAGGGCTTGTTGGCCCACGAGGACCCTGTACAGCCAAGAGGAATTCATTCCCCAACCTGTTGTTTGCCGGAAGGCATGTTTGCAGAGTAGTGATTAAAAGGGGCAGGCCGATTGCGACTTGCGCATCCTTTTTCTTTTTTTTTTCTAAATTTACCACATTCGGTCCTGGGGTCCCCATCCCCCAGGGCTTGGCCATTTTTACAATAAATGAAAGGGAGGGGGCCAAGCGGCCTCCTTCCCAGGCCAATTTCGGCCCTGGAGACCCCATCCCCGGTGCCCAGCCTTTTTATCAATAAAAGTAAATAAGTGGAAGGGGCCACAGGGCACTACTCCCTGGCCAATTTCGGCTCTGGGGAGCGGCCTCAATTGTGGGGTGCACCCACTTAACACTGATGGGGACCGCGGGGAAGCCAGAAGACCCCCACAGTCCCTGACAGCTTCTTGACTTTGCTGGAGCAAGCATTACTTTTACACATAGGGAGCCGCTCAACATGCAGCTCCTTGTGTGTATAAGCAATTGTGCTCCGTTTCAGCAAGCAAGAGCATTTTCAATGCTCTCACTTGCTAAAAGTGGAGCACAGTTTTCTATGGCTTGGCGGGAGCAGTAAAGCTCACGCCAAGGCAAAGCATATAGCAATGTCACAGGGATAGACACGCTGGGACATAGCAGGAGCTGGCCATGGGAGATGGTGGTCTTCAGGGCTATCTATGGCTCCAAGAGAAGGGCCACACAGCCCCCCTCCTTGCTTGAATTTAGCCCCTGGGATGTGGTGGTACCCCAGGTGCATTATAAGCCCGGGGAGACGGGCCTGTAAGCCCCCCCTATATTTGTTAATGCCCTGGACCTGGTGTGGGTGAGGGCTGATAATTAACAAATTGCAAGAGCCGGCACTTTACTTTAAAAAACAAAGAAAATGCTTTTTTTCTTAGGGGGTCAAGGTATTCCTACACTATCCCCTTCTGGTTTTTTTTTTTTGTGGGACTCGGCTTCAAGCAGAGTCCCAAGATGACCGCCAACACTTTCTGGTTTGAAGTGTTGGTAGCCAGTCAGATCTCCTCATGAGTTAGGGAGGGGGCACAGATCCTCTGCGTCCCCAGATAGACATTCTCATTTGTTCCTGTTCTCAGATTGCACATAACATCACCATAGACAGTGATTTGAATGTATTACCACCATTAAACAATGGGGGAAAAAAAACAAATTGATTGTAGAAAAAAAACCAAATCATCATAGTACATCATTACTGATATGTGTAGCTATGCATTTTCCTATCTGCACTTTGTTAATCACTTCTTTCATCTACATTAACTCTATTATTTACTACAATACATTTAAAAAAAGTACAATCTCATTTACTTCTGGCACAATATTGATAAAAAATATATAAACTATTTCCTATTAAACACAATTTTCAAAATAGGCCAAATAATAATAAAAACACTAATTGTAAACACTAATAGATTGGACTGCTTTCTAATTTCTGTTTACATCATCCCCAGTAGGCCGAATGATGTACTCAAAAACTTTGGCTGGAGAAATAACATATAAGAATTTGGTATTTGAGAAGGCAATCTAGGTTGGAATTCCAAGTGGGCATCATTGCAATGTGTCCATCCTTTGTTACACTTTAAATAATGAGTATGGTGACCAGATGTTGTAGTAGGCCTGTCATGGAAAATAATACCCACCATTATGTAAGTTCTTCCTGAAATAGATATTTGACTTCCTTTAAAATCTTACATTTTTGTTTCCTATTTTCTTTCATTTGCTCTGCAACATTGTAACATTAAAATGAGATATTTTCCAAATCTTTCTATATGTAATGTAGACAGCATCTCTGATCTACAATGTGTACATGTCATATCCTGATTTGCTGTTTTAATCAATTTGTTAAAAGGTACTGATTTGCAGTCTGGTATTGTTAAGTATAGGAATCGTTCTGATTGTATTTGTGTGGTAGAACTAAATGAACACTCTTCACAGTTATGGTCCCATTTTTAACTTAGTCCAAATAAGTTACCAATATGTATTTGTTTGTGTTCTAATCCTCCAAGCATGAGCATTGGACATTCTTGTGCATCCTGTTGTATGTTTAGAGTGAATGTCAGTGAACCAGTACATATATCTAAAAGATGTTGAATGCCAGAAGCAGTATGTATTTTAATTCTGTCACTTACCAACTGTTAAAATAAATGATGTAGTGCAGAAACATGGCCACAAGATTTAATGGGGTGTCCTTATCTAGCCAGCCTCCCTTATCTCTACATAATAAGCAGAGCAAACCATTTGAATTGCCAATCTATATGACTAATGTTCCCAAAGTAGATCCACAACGAATGAAGTATGAGAACGTTGATGTATTAAAAAATAAGGCCATACACTGGTTGAGGCATACTAGGGGGTGTAGGTCAGTTATCAGAGATGACATTGTATATGCTAAAAGGCATTCTTCTCACTCAAATTCAGACGACGTGATTGAGCTAAGACTAGCGTCCGAACATCTGGTGCACGACCTGATTGCTTTGGAGACTAGATTCCATCCAAACCCTGCCACGAAAATTAGGCTAAGACTAAGCACCCCTCTAACATCTGCCCAAGCAGGAAATACGTGTTTGCTTATTGGGGACCCTTCCATCTGATCGTTATCCCAGGTTGATTGACTAACTCTGGCCTTAAATAAGGTCCCCCAAGGCAAACCTATTAGTAGCTCCATGACCACTATCGACTGTGTACTCCCCGATCTCAGTGTGATATACAGAGGACAAGAGCGTATGCAATGTCTCACACTGTCGGCTTTTTACATTGACTCGTCTCCAGTGATGAACGATCATATCCAGGCTAGTTGCCCAGATCCAGCTATTGATTGTCAACTACTATCCAAATTGAATGCCTTTACACTTCCCTTGGTTTCCACTGCACAAGGTAGTGGGCAAATGTTAAGAATCATGTCATGGAATACGGCAGGTGTAAGAAGGATGCTTGGCCACCCGTATTGGCTAGAACTCATTGCACAGACTGAGATCTGCTTACTCCAAGAAACCTGGAGCCTGTCCCCCACGTTTATACCAGGCTTTATAACCTTTCATAGACCAGCTATTCCATCTAAACAAGGCCGGCCCTCAGGAGGGCTGCTCATATTTGTAAACTTGGCTGTAAATTGTGACGTCAAATAGCTGGCTACGAACAGCCCAGATATCCTTGGGATCAGGATAGCCAATGGTAAGGGCAAGACGGTTTACATATATAATGTATATGCTAGGAGTACCAGAGGCGGCAGCTCCCCAACACTTCAGTCCCTGGATAATTTATTAGAAGTTAGGGTTGATAGCTATCCACTTATAGTTGGTGGGGATTTCAATGTAACTTTTGACCCCTCGACTGGGCAGAGGATAATGATGTGAATGAGGAGGATAAACTCTGGAGTGTACCCCCATTGGAACTTACCCCAATAAAAAAATGGTCGCAAGCTGCACTTCAGCTTAATGTGCTAACCTTAGAATATAGGTTAAGGGCTGCTAATGGAAGAACAATTTCAGATAGAGGAGGAGGAATGACCTTTGTGGGGCCAAATGGGTCTAGTAGGATTGACTATTTTCTAGTGGACCTCACACTTTGGCCGTTGATACAGGATATGGCCATAATTCCATCGTGTGACAGTGATCATAAGCCCCTTATCCTGTCTATCCAAAATCCATGGGGTGGTGTTGGGAGAGAGTCGCCGATACCACTAAGCACAAAATCCTTAATACCTACAAGTGATAAGCGTCGTCTCAAATGGCCTGCGGTATTGGCAGATAAATTATAGATCGAATTGATTATGGATGCTCTTATAAAGCACCTTAGCACCAGGGACCACAGACCCATCTAACCAGACTAGTTGTAGCATCGTCCACAAGGAATTCTTTGACCATCTGGCTTGTTTTCTCCACGCTCCAAATAAAAAACTGATGTTATCTCAGGGAAGATCCTTGGGAAGAGATTCATGGTTCAACAAAGAGTGCAGGACCCTGAGAGTGAGTTTGACCGTTGCCATCAAAAATCGAGAGCCTACTAGTATTCGGAAGGCTATGAAAGACTACAAACAGGCACAGTGTAAAGCAAAAAAAGAATGGGATGAGAGGAGATGGGATGGGAGGACTTAGGAGAGGCCATTGGGCATCCTGATAGCCGGACGTTTTGGTCTTTGGTATTCAAACAAAACTTTGAACGTTCACCTCCCTTGGCAAATAACATTCCGGCCGCTGAATGGCATAAACACTTTAGTGTGTTATACCCCAATAGTGCTCACATTGACAGTTCCCAGATGCTCCATGATATGGGTCTCCCTCCTTGTACAGTTACATTCACTAAGGAGGAGATATTGTTTTCACTTGATGCCATTATTCCAGCAAAAGCCCCTGGCCCTGATGGCATCCCTGGAGACCTTTTCCGTGCTGATAGGGAACACTGGGCAACCTATTTTATGAAATTGGCCAATGACATCTCAAGCGGGGGGAGCATTCTGGACACCTCGAAGGGGGCAGAGGTAGTACCCATCTTCAAGAAAGGGGACAGGTCGAAACCCGCCAACTACTGTCCTATTAACCTGATAGACTGTGCACAGAAGGTATTCTGCCGCTCGCTCCTTGTTAAAATCCAGACCTTGATGGAGAAGAACGACATCCTTTCTCCACTCCAGGCGGGCTTTCGGCGGAAGACCGGCACGATCGACCAGGCGTTTCACCTGGTCTTGCTGTATTAGAAGGTAGTTGTGTTGGGCAAAAGCAGCTTATATCTTGCCTTTATTGACCTGAAAACAGCTTTCGACCTAGTTCCCAGGGGCCTGCTTTGGCAGGTCCTTCAGGACATGGGTATGCCTCTGGAACTTTTAGAGCCACTCATTAGGTTACACGAGGATAACTATGCCTGTGTAAGGTGGGGAAACCAGGGCCATAACACTGAGCCATTCAAAATCAGGTGGGGGATGTGCCAAGGGTGCGTCCTGGCCCCCACCCTCTTCTCCCTATTTGTGAATCAGGTGGCTGATCTCTTGTGCTCTACCCCAGCCGATGCTCCATCGCTGGCTAATCATAAAATAGCTTGTTGTTTGCAGACGACACTCTTTTAGTGTCCAAAACCCCCATGAGCTTACAGAAACTTTTAAATTGCTTTAAGAACTTTTGTGATGAGAGGGATTTGGTCATCAACACAACTAAAACTAAGTTGATGATGTTAAATCCTCACAAATCCTTTAAGGGTAACTTGGTTCTTGAGAATGTCCCGCTCGAACGAGTGAGCTCTTTTGATTATCTGGGAATTAAGTTATCTGAGGGAATGGTATGGAAGAGACATCTAGAGAGGGCATCCCTGAAATTTTCTCAGTTAACTAGGGCCCTACACACTAGACCTGTAGCTCCTGCACTGAAGTTGTATAGTTATAAGGTAGTAAGCAGTGTACTCTATGGAGCCGAACTGTGGGGCTCTATAAACGTTAACATCCTCGCGATAATAGAAAATAAGTTTCTTAGAAGCATGTTATTACTCCCACAGAGCACTCCCCTCCTTCCCTTGAAACTCGATATGGGAGTCAAGTCTATTAATGATTTGGTGAGCTTACGCCCCTTGCTTTTTTGGCACAGATTAGTTACAACTCCAGAACTGATGTCCCATGCAGCTGCCTTTAATGAAGTTTCTGCCCTGGACACAAACCACAAAATTGGGTGGATCAACTACATAAATACCATCCGGGTGGACATAGGTGTGCCTAAGGAGCTAGAAGGTCGCCCTCCCACATACTCTAGGGATATACTAAAACTAAAGTTTTGGGCTTGGGTAGAACAGGAGAACTATATGTATACAGAAAATGGCTGCTTAACTAACCTGTTCTTTGATATTAAATCTAGCAGCCGGTTAGAAAGCTTCCATGATTTAATAAAACTGCCAGAAGATAGGAAATTATATACTCAATTTAGACACGGTTGTCTTCCTATCAATGCCTTCACTAATACCTGGAGGACAAATATATCACAGCCCAAGGGCTGTCCTTCTTGCCCTTGCCCTAAAGAAACAATAGGCCATGTATTTTTTGCGTGCCCTGCCTACGCCAAACTCAGAAGGAACTGGCTTATCACGGTATGTAGACACTTAGGGACACATAGTCTTAAAAAAGCCCTACATATCCTGAAATCAGATGCAAGACCATTCTTTGCTTGTGCAATAGCAACATTTCTGGGTAAATTATGGTCCATTAGAAGGAGGGCCCTATTGACTTTATTGACTTGAAGGAAGTAAATGAATTGAAACCCAAATGATCTGAACAGTTGGGCGTGTATTTTGTATTAGCTCTTTGGATTGTAAATATTTGGATTGCTTGCCATTTTAATTTTGATGTTAGGATGTATCTCTTATATATTGAAATATGCTTATTTTTGCACTATGTACATATTGTATCCTTGTGATAAGCTTTTTTCCCTAATTTGTATCTGTTAGACCTGGCACCTTGGCGTGAGTTTCCCTTCCACTTTTTTGATGGTGTGCCTCGATTGTTTTGCTGGTGTTGTCCGCTCAGGGCACTGCGCCACGGCTAATCCGTGCCGCAGTGCAAGTGCTCCCTAGGTAAAGTGTACCTGTAATTGATGCTCATGATTGGTTTATTGGATTCACTGTCAGTCCCCAGTAAAGTGCACCAGGGGTGCCAGGGCTTGTGAATGCCAATGCTGCTGGTGGGCTTGCAGCGCTGGTTGCGCCACCCACAGAAAGCGGCTTTGTAAAATGTGTCTAGGGTCTGCCACCGCAGACCCTGTGCGCGGTCTGGGACCGTCGCGCTGACTGCGCAAGTGCCCCCACTTGCCAGTCCCTAAACCTTCCCTTACCTACATATTAGCCACCCCTCTGGTAGGCCCAAGGGCAGGGTGCATTGTAGGCATAAGGTAGGACATGCCCTGATGTGTGTGGCATGTCTTAGTAGTGAATTACAGCCATTTTCGTTTTTCACTATTGAAGGCTACCTGCTCTCCATAGGCCAGAATGGGCTGCTGGAGTCACTACACGCTGTGACCCCAGTGGACTCAGAGAGCATGGTAGAATGTCAAGTTTAGTATGCCTGAACTCAGAATAATAAAATACTTCTTGTAGTCAAGTTTATTTTAATATCCTGGGTTTGTAAATACTACTTTTAGAAAGTTAGTATTTACTGACCTGACCATTTCAGTCCGCCTCTGCTGTGTGTGTGTGTGTTCTGCCTAGCAACAGTAAGGAGCAGGGTTGGGGAATCCCCAGAGACAGGTTGGCTGCCAGGTGGTGGGTAGGGAGATGACACCAGGATGGGTGGGAGGAGTACACCTTGACTCTTGAATAGACCTGTGCTCTGCCACCACAAAGCCGGCGCCGCCCCCTGTGGAGCGGCTGATGTCTCTGCCCTGCTGCTGAAAGGAAAGAGCAGAGTCACCATAACAAAGTGCTCCAGAACTGGACTGGGCCAGGCCCAGGCCCCCTGGCGCTAAAGAACAAAAGAATCACGGTATAAAAGTAGGAGCCTGGCTCCTAAGAAATCAGAATCCTGTTTTACCACAAAGAACCTCTGCCCGACTAGAAGGAGAAGGAGACGCTGGAGGAGCTGGCCTGCTGCCTGCCTTGCTGAGAAAGGAGAGGAAGAGACTACTGAAAAGACTTTGCTGCTTTGTGCTTTAAACATTCTCCAAGGGCTTGATCTGAGCTTGCCCCCTGAACTGAACCCCAGGACCAGTGGGTTCTCTGTGCTTTTGCTCGTCCTCCGATTCGAGCCGTGTGTGCATCCCGCTGGAAAGAGACTGCGCCCCTCAACGCCCCTCCTAGGGCCGTGACACTCAGGAGCTCGCCTGCCGCAACCCCGTGAGAGCCCCGCTCCGTCCGGAGCCGCTCTCTGTCCCCGGGCTAGGCCGCCTGCGCCCCTGTCACCGCCTGCCACTGGAGCGCGCTGTACGCGCTATCACCCCTCCCGCCGGAAACCGTCCAACGACTGTGATCTACGCCGGGTCATCCAGCTGCACTGACCGTGCCCTGTGACCCCGCTTCGCTATCCCCGGACATCTCAGGCCGCGCCGCCCCCGCTGTGGAGACCCCCCTGCACCGCCGTGCTGAGGGTCGCTGGCCGCGCCTGCCTACCTGCCCACACCCGCTGATCGAGGACCCAAGACCACTTCCCAAGCTGAGAGTCGCACCGACCTGTGCCGACTCTCCACATCACTGAGGAGGTTCCAGTATCGGGCTCGGGGCCCGCAACGCCTTATTTCCCCGTTCACAGGAGTCGATCTCTGTAAGTACTGGAACCACAAGTAACATTTGCAAGAGACTGCAAAGTACCTATTTGAAGCTATGAACAAAGAACATTTGCCTGCTTTACAACCTGGTGGCATAGCGGAAAACGTTATTGGTCTTGTGATAAGTCTGCTGAGATATATATACCTATTTTTACATAAAGAAGCGTATTTTTCTACATATCCAAGTCTGGTGTCCGTTTCTGGGGGGATTGATGTATTTACTGTGTGTACGATTGTAAGTGCTTAACCAACAACGCCTGAGGAATCGCCTTGGCTGCTCACGCCACGCACCTAGAGGGTGAGCAAGGGTCATTCACGAGGGGTTATCCTGCGCCCTGACATAGAGGAGAGGGTTCCTGCTTGACACAAGGGCAACCTTGCGCCAACCAGAGACCCCCGAGTCTAACATTGTTGGCAGCGGGTGGGATTTCGGATTTGCATTTCTAATTTGCATACAGTGAATTATTAATCACCAGATAGTGAGAGCAGACCAAGTAACGCAGCCACAGGTTTTTATTTGTTGAACTTTGTTGAGACATCTGCCATTACTGCAACCATGCCTGGCTCACTCTCTACTGGAAGAGCACTCTCTGTGATTTCTGGAATGGATGAGGTGGATTGGGAGAGACTGGAAGGTTACACAGCGGAGCAATTGAAAGGCTACAGTGTAAAATTCAGAGTTCCCCATGCTGGATTCAGGAAGAAGAACCAGTACACCAAGGCGTTGAGAGCCTGGAAGGAGTCACGAGACCCACGGAATGCGGGGGACATCGTTCCACCCGACAACCTTGAGGAGCCCAGCAGAGTCCGGTCGCCAGAGGAGCTGGCAGACAGGGCAGCAGACAGGGCGCATGCAATGGAGATGGCAAAGTTGGCAGGACAAATGGAAATGGAAAAGCAGAAGTTGGCCCTGGAGGCACAACAACGCCAAATGGATCATGATATAAGATTGAAGGAGTTGGAGCTGAAGGCGAAAAGTTTGGACACCGCTCCTTCTGGTGGCAGCACTCCACCGGTGCAGGTAGAGTCCAAGGTGTACATCCCAAAAGATGTAGTAAAGGAGTATTTTAGAAAGGATGACATAGGGCAGTGGTTTAGAGCCTACGAGGTGGCCATGTCTTCACACCGGGTCCCTGAGAAAGACTGGGGAGCGGGGTTGTGGGGAAGGTTCCTTGCGGAAGGGCGTGACACACTGTTAGATTTGCCCTTAGATCTCCAAGCCTCATACCCCCATATGAAGGAAGTTTTAATGACCAGGTATGGGTTAACTCCTGAGCTATATAGACAGAGGTTCAGGGAGACTAAGAAGATCCCTGAGAGTACGTATGTGGAGTATGTAACCTTTTTCTGCAGAGCACTGGATGGTTGGGTGAAGGGTAGCAAAGTGAATGATTATCAAGGGCTGCTTGATTTAATTGCATGGGAGCACTTGTCTAGTCAATGTTTTCCTGAGCTACGCCAGCACCTGATTGATAGCAAGCTGTCCAACCCGAGGAAGCTTGCTGAGGAGGCGGACCACTGGCTCAGCACCAGGGTCCACAAGGGCCAAGTGGGAGACTCCGCCAAAGGTGGGCCGGGTCCCCAGCAGAAGAGTGGGGGGGACAGGGGTAAACAGAAAGGGTTCCAAAAAGGCCCCCAAAGTAATCCCCAAGGGAACCAGCAGAAGGGTTCTCAGCCTCCCCCACCCCTGCAGCAGAACGGGGCCCCGACAGGTAGACCTGTTCCAAAGGGGCCCTTCAATTGTTATAGGTGTGGTGACCCGGGTCACATTGCCTCTGATCCTAAGTGTCGCCTGTTTGGTAAGACCGCACCCACTGGTGCTCCACCCCGGCAAGTAGCTAGTATTAACTTTGGGGAGGAGGTGGCAGTCCAGAAGGGTGGGGGTCCCGGGCAGATGACCCTAGTCTCGCTAGGAGACAGTGAGATGGTCCCTGAAACCTACTTACCCTCTAACACTAAGAAATATGGGCAAGTAGTGACCATCAATGGAAAGAAGGTTGAGGCTCTTAGAGATACAGGAGCCAGCGTGACCTCGGTGAGGCAACACCTGGTGTCTCAAGAGCAGATTGTACCCAATGCCTACTGTAGGGTTGTCAATACTGACAACGTAGAGAGTCGTTGTCCAATGGCTCAAGTTCCCTTTGAGTGGGGGGAGGTCTCTGGTACTCTACAAGTCGCTGTCAGAACTGACATGCCTGTAGACTGTCTGCTAGGGAACGACCTTGAGAGCTCCCCTTGGGAAAAGGTGGAGAAGACCACGCATCTGAGGATGGTGGGTCTACCCGACTGGGCGTGCGTGACCACCCGGTCCATGGCAGCCAGTAGGGGTGTTGAGAGGGTCCTGGAGCCTGAGGGAGAGGTCCAGGAACCGGCCTTAGGGAGAAGGCGCAGGAGGCGCGGGAAACCGGCCCCCGAAGTTCCCACGGCCCAGGAGGAAGCAGACCCTGAGGGGGATGCTCTGGAGCCTACCGGGGAACAGATTGCTGAACTGGGAGACCTGCCTGAGCTGACCCATTGGCAGCAAGAAGGAGGTCCCTCCAGGGAGGAATTCTGCAGGGAGCAGAAAGAATGCCCTTCTCTCGTGGGTATGCGGCAGCAGGCTGCAGACCAGGCCAATGGTGTTCAGGCCAAAACACACTACGTGTACTGGGAGAGTGACCTCCTGTATTCCGAGCCTAAGGCTGCTGAACCTGGGTCAGCCCGTGTGCTGGTGGTACCCCAGAAGTTCAGAACCTTCCTACTGGGGCTGGCTCATGATGTGCCTTTAGCAGGACATTTGGGGATGGACAAGACCTATGACAGGCTTGTCACCCACTTTTACTGGCCCCAAATGCACAAGAATTCAGATTCCTACTGCAGAACCTGTCAGACTTGCCAGGCAAGTGGTAAGAGCGGAGGGAAGCACAAGGCTCCTCTGCAGCCCTTCCCCGTGGTTGGTACGCCATTCCAGCGAGTGGGTATTGATATTGTGGGGCCTCTGGATCCCAAGACAGCCCTGGGCAACAGGTTCATCCTGGTCTTGGTGGACCATGCCACCCGGTAGCCTGAAGCCATCCCTCTGAGGACAGTGACGGCCCCCGTGGTGGGACGAGCACTGATGGGAATTTTCTCCCGAGTGGGATTCCCTCTAGAGGTGGTGAGTGACAGGGGGACCAATTTCATATCCACATATATGAAATCCCTGTGGAAGGAGTGTGGGGTAACTTACAAGTTCACCACTCCTTACCACCCCCAAGGAAATGGGTTGGTTGAGAGATTCAACCGAACCCTCAAAGGCATGATCATGGGCCTGGACGGTCCAATGAGGCGTAAGTGGGACGTCCTCTTGCCATGCCTGCTCTTCGCTTACCGAGAGGTGCCACAGAAGTCTCTAGGGTTCAGCCCCTTTGAGCTTCTGTATGGTCACCCGGTAAGAGGACCTCTGAGTTTGGTAAAGGAAGGCTGGGAGCAATCTCCCAGGAAACCTCCCCAGAATGTATACAGTTACATGCTGGCCTTCCGAAACCAGACTAGGCGTTTCAGGCAACTTGCTGAGGCAAATCTGGAAGCCAGCCAGGAGGAGATGAAGCGGTGGTACGACCGGAATGCCACTCTGGTAGAGCTTCAACCTGGACAAAAGGTGTGGGTCTTGGCCCCAGTGGAGCCTTGTGCACTTCAGGATAAGTGGACAGGTCCATTTGAGGTTGTGGAGCGCAAAAGTCCTATCACCTACTTGGTGGACATGCAGTCTCCCACGAACCCTTTGAGGGTCCTACATGTTATCCGCCTTAAGCCCCACTTAGAGAGGACCGAAGTGGGCATGCTGCTGGACACTGATGATGGAATGGAAGAGGAGACCGAGCCTCTTCCTGACCTCTTAGTAGCCTCTGAGAAAGATGGGTCAGTGGATGGAGTTAACCTCTCACCCACCCTGACGCCCGAACAACAGGAAGATTGCCGCCACTTGCTGGGGCAGTTTCCAGATAGGTTCTCCCTGCTTCCTGGTGTCACAGATTGGTGCGTCCATGATGTGGACACAGGAGACAGCTTACCTGTGAAGCACAAGGCTTACAGGGTAACTGACAGGGTCAGAGCTTGCATCAAGGAGGAGGTCTCCAAGATGCTTGCGCTAGGGGTGGTTGAGTCCTCCAGCAGTCCTTGGTCCAGCCCCGTGGTCTTGGTCCCCAAAGCTGCTGCGCCGGGAGCCACACCTGAACTCCGGTTCTGTGTGGACTACAGAGGACTCAATTCAGTAACAAAGACTGACGCGCACCCCATCCCCAGAGCTGATGAGCTCATTGATCGGCTAGGGGCTGCCCGGTTCCTCAGCACGTTTGATTTAACGTCTGGGTACTGGCAGATCGCCTTGACCGATGGGGCCAAAGAGAGGTCAGCATTCTCTACACCAGATGGGCACTTCCGGTTCCGAGTCATGCCATTTGGAATGAAGAATGCCCCTGCCACCTTTCAGAGGTTGGTCAACCAGGTACTGGTTGGGCTGGATGCGTTCAGTGCCGCCTACCTGGATGACATCGCAGTGTTCAGTGCCACCTGGCCCGAACACCTGCGCCACCTCTGGGAAGTGTTGATGGCTCTGCGCCGAGCAGGCCTCACGATCAAGGCAAGCAAGTGCCAGATCGGGCAGAGTTCCGTGGTGTACTTGGGACACCAAGTGGGGAGTGGCAAGGTGGCACCCTTGCAACCCAAAATTGAGACCATCCTGGCTTGGGAACCCCCCAAGACGCAGACCGCAGTAAGGGCCTTCCTGGGGCTCACTGGGTACTACAGGAGGTTTGTCAAGGGCTATGGAACGATTGTTGCCCCCTTGACAGAGCTGACTTCCAAGAAGCAGCCCAGGAACGTGATCTGGACTGACACCTGTCAGAAAGCTTTCGACACCCTGAAGACTGCCATGTGCACGGCGCCCGTGCTCTTGGCCCCTGACTTCTCCAAGGAATTCCTAGTGCAGACAGACGCTTCAGAGCATGGTGTAGGGGCTGTTCTCACACAGATGACTGAGGAGGGCTGGGACCAACCCGTAGCCTTCATCAGTAGGAGGTTACTTCCACGGGAAAGTAGGTGGAGTGCAATTGAGCGAGAAGCATTTGCTGTGGTCTGGGCGCTGAAGAAGCTAAGACCCTACTTGTTTGGGTCTCACTTCCGGGTTCAGACGGACCACAGGCCCCTCAGATGGTTGATGCAAATGAGGGGTGAGAACCCGAAGCTGTTGAGGTGGTCCATCTCCCTACAGGGTATGGACTTTACGGTGGAACACCGTCCTGGTACAGATCACGCCAACGCTGACGGTCTGTCCAGGTATTTCCGCCTTAGTGACGCGGAACCCCCTGGGCAAGGGTAGTTCTCCCCACATTTCAGCTGGAGGGGACACGTGTTAGACCTGGCACCTTGGCGTGAGTTTCCCTTCCACTTTTTTGATGGTGTGCCTCGATTGTTTTGCTGGTGTTGTCCGCTCAGGGCACTGCGCCACGGCTAATCCGTGCCGCAGTGCAAGTGCTCCCTAGGTAAAGTGTACCTGTAATTGATGCTCATGATTGGTTTATTGGATTCACTGTCAGTCCCCAGTAAAGTGCACCAGGGGTGCCAGGGCTTGTGAATGCCAATGCTGCTGGTGGGCTTGCAGCGCTGGTTGCGCCACCCACAAAAAGCGGCTTTGTAAAATGTGTCTAGGGTCTGCCACCGCAGACCCTGTGCGCGGTCTGGGACCGTCGCGCTGTCTGCGCAAGTGCCCCCACTTGCCAGTCCCTAAACCTTCCCTTACCTACATATTAGCCACCCCTCTGGTAGGCCCAAGGGCAGGGTGCATTGTAGGCATAAGGTAGGACATGCCCTGATGTGTGTGGCATGTCTTAGTAGTGAATTACAGCCATTTTCGTTTTTCACTATTGAAGGCTACCTGCTCTCCATAGGCCAGAATGGGCTGCTGGAGTCACTACACGCTGTGACCCCAGTGGACTCAGAGAGCATGGTAGAATGTCAAGTTTAGTATGCCTGAACTCAGAATAATAAAATACTTCTTGTAGTCAAGTTTATTTTAATATCCTGGGTTTGTAAATACTACTTTTAGAAAGTTAGTATTTACTGACCTGACCATTTCAGTCCGCCTCTGCTGTGTGTGTGTGTTCTGCCTAGCAACAGTAAGGAGCAGGGTTGGGGAATCCCCAGAGACAGGTTGGCTGCCAGGTGGTGGGTAGGGAGATGACACCAGGATGGGTGGGAGGAGTACACCTTGACTCTTGAATAGACCTGTGCTCTGCCACCACAAAGCCGGCGCCGCCCCTGTGGAGCGGCTGATGTCTCTGCCCTGCTGCTGAAAGGAAAGAGATAGGCACCATAACAAAGTGCTCCAGAACTGGACTGGGCCAGGCCCAGGCCCCCTGGCGCTAAAGAACAAAAGAATCACGGTATAAAAGTAGGAGCCTGGCTCCTAAGAAATCAGAATCCTGTTTTACCACAAAGAATATCTGCCCGACTAGAAGGAGAAGGAGACGCTGGAGGAGCTGGCCTGCTGCCTGCCTTGCTGAGAAAGGAGAGGAAGAGACTACTGAAAAGACTTTGCTGCTTTGTGCTTTAAACATTCTCCAAGGGCTTGATCTGAGCTTGCCCCCTGAACTGAACCCCAGGACCAGTGGGTTCTCTGTGCTTTTGCTCGTCCTCCGATTCGAGCTGTGTGTGCATCCCGCTGGAAAGAGACTGCGCCCCTCAATGCCCCTCCTAGGGCCGTGACACTCAGGAGCTCGCCTGCCGCAACCCCGTGAGAGCCCCGCTCCGTCCGGAGCCGCTCTCTGTCCCCGGGCTAGGCCGCCTGCGCCCCTGTCACCGCCTGCCACTGGAGCGCGCTGTACGCGCTATCACCCCTCCCGCCGAAAACCGTCCAACGACTGTGATCTACGCCGGGTCATCCAGCTGCACTGACCGTGCCCTGTGACCCCGCTTCGCTATCCCCGGACATCTCAGGCCGCGCCGCCCCCGCTGTGGAGACCCCCCTGCACCACCGTGCTGAGGGTCGCTGGCCGCGCCTGCCTACCTGCCCACACCCGCTGATCGAGGACCCAAGACCACTTCCCAAGCTGAGAGTCGCACCGACCTGTGCCGACTCTCCACATCACTGAGGAGGTTCCAGTATCGGGCTCGGGGCCCGCAACGCCTTATTTCCCCGTTCACAGGAGTCGATCTCTGTAAGTACTGGAACCACAAGTAACATTTGCAAGAGACTGCTAAGTATCTATTTGAAGCTACGAACAAAGAACATTTGCCTGCTTTACAACCTGGTGGCATAGCGGAAAACGTTATTGGTCTTGTGATAAGTCTGCTGAGATATATATACCTATTTTTACATAAAGAAGCGTATTTTTCTACATATCCAAGTCTGGTGTCCGTTTCTGGGGGGATTGATGTATTTACTGTGTGTACGATTGTAAGTGCTTAACCAACAACGCCTGAGGAATCGCCTTGGCTGCTCACGCCACGCACCTAGAGGGTGAGCAAGGGTCATTCACGAGGGGTTATCCTGCGCCCTGACATAGAGGAGAGGGTTCCTGCTTGACACAAGGGCAACCTTGCGCCAACCAGAGACCCCCGAGTCTAACAGTATCTCTTTTTAAACTATCAAGAGCCTGTATAGGAAGTATTTCAATCTACAGTACCTTTTATTCTGATTATCGCCATGTAAGATCTATGTGCTTTTTCTATCTTTCTTTTATGGTACTGTAAAACCGAAATAAAGACTTTGATGATGATGAGAATCTTTTTTCACAATTTTCCATGATTTCATGATGAAGATGTGGTAGAAACACAACATTCAGAAGTACATTCATAACAGTTGAGACCTGGATTGTTTTCCAACAAGTATCTTACAATCTCATCATCAGTTTCCACTTTTTTTCTTTACACCTTCAACTTTGTCTTGAATTGTTTTCTTATTTTCTACCTCACTTGAATGCTTTATGTATTTCTGTTTTGAACACAGTATACGTTTCTCATATATTGGATATTCACCTAAATGAGGAGCATAAAGTCTTCTTAAACGATTGTACTCTCACATAAATTGCTTCAGCACTAATCTTTTTCTCTTCAAAATCTATCAAATACAAAACAGACAATGTTCTTTCTCAAAACAATAAAAAAAAATATTTTAAGGGTTTTATATAGTGCTGGCCAGACCTGGAGGTATCGGAGCGCTTTACAACCTTGTGTCATGTAGCAATCGAGTCCAAAGTAAAACAATATAAACACAATAGTAAACATATTGATTTGTGGACAAGTCCTGTTCAGGGAGGGCGGACAAAGGTAGAAGACGAATACAGAGGTAGAACAATAGTAAACAAGTTACTTCGTGCCGAATCCTGTTCCGGGAAGGGGAACAAAGACGCAAGTCAAGAGGTAGGTGGCGTAAACCTATTGACGTGACTATATTCTCGTGTAAATCGCTTTTTATTGACTTTTTTACATCATCATTATCAGTTCACAGTTACAACCATACAATAACTATTAACTGCAGGGTGTCCCCGGCCTTAGGCGTCCGTAAGATGCTCCATAGGTGGTGCAGATGCTCCTTGTCCAGCCACTGGGAATCACCCCCCAATCCCTCCGATATTCCACCCTTCCCCCCAAACCCCCAACCCCCCTCCCACCCTCCCCCCGTGGCATCTGCAAAGCGTCCGAACAGGTAAATGCCAGTCTGGAGTGAAGTGGGACCCCCCAGAATCCCAATCATTTTTGCTGCGCAGCCCTTCCCCTCCCATCCCCCGTCCCCTGTCAGGTCTGGAAGAGACGTAAAGCTCTCAAGGTGGGCGGATACACTGCCGCAGGTAGACCCTTTGATAGGTAAGACAGTAGGGCTCCCCAAGACTCTTCAAAGGCAGAGGGATCGTCTTGGAAAAACGATGCCAGGCGCTCCAACGAAAGCAGGCGCCACAGGCGGGCGTGCCAAAGAGATAGTGCTGGAGCGCCTTGTTTTTTCCACGCCGCCGCCACTGTAAGCTTAGCCGCCCCCACGCAGAACAAACATATTGTGAAGCCTAAGATGTCTTTTATCTGCGCTAGGATTTCCTCCCAAAAAGGTCGTATGCTGGGGCAGTCCCACCAGATATGTCTAAAATCCCCCAGTAGGCCGCATCCTCGCCAACAGAGTGCAGAGGTCCCCGGGAAAATCCTGGCCAATTTCGTTGGGTATAGATACCAATCAAATATGGTTTTGTAGTGGGCCTCCCTCAAGCCCACCGATATGTTATGTCTGGGTATGTCCCGCCTCAATTCCCTCCACTCCGCATCTGTGATCTCTCTCCCCAAGAGTTGCTCCCAAAACCCCATATATCGGGCCTTGGGTGTGTGCAGCGTAGTTAGTAGCATCCGGTAGAGAGTCGAAATTGCCCCCTTCATAGAGCCCGCCTTGTTCAGCACCAGTTTCTCCATATCAGTGAGTTCACGACATCCCGCCTCCCTCATTGGTGGCTGCATTGCCCAGTGTTTTAGTTGTACATAGTGGTAGTGCTCACTATCGGGAACCCTGAATTCTTCCTTACAATTCTGGAAAGAGCGGAACTCCCCATTTGTAAACAGGTCCGCCAACTTTAGACATCCCCCTTCATGCCACTTGTCAAAAGGACCCTCTTCTCTGGCTGGTGGAAAAGCCGGATTAAAGTGTATCGGGGTGTATGGCGAAGGGAATGTCGTCCACCCCTCTCTCCGTGTAACCCTGTCCCAGACCTCCAAGGTAGTGCATGTAGGTGTGCTAAGATAGGCATTCGGCGGTCTGTCCCTCCGTGGTTTCCACAGTAGATCCCAAATATACCTGCCGGCGATCGCGCGGTCCATATGCAACCAATGTTTCTCCGATTCGCGTGCTGTCCATTCCAATGCTACCTGCAATTGGGCCGCTTGGTAGTAGAGCTCAAAGTCCGGAAGGCTCATTCCTCCCACTGCCCTCTGTTTTCGAAGTACTGTAAAAGGGAGCCGTGCCCGCCCCCCCCCTACCACACAAACCTCGTGATCATCGATTTCAACTGCGGTAGGAACTTTTTCTGCAGCGGGATCGGCAAAGCCTGAAACAGGTACAGGATCTGGGGCAGCACCATCATCTTTACTGCATTGATTCACCCCATCCAGGAGATATACAGAGGTTTCCACCGCCTCATCTCCTGTTGCAAGTACGGTAAGACTTTGGTATAGTTGGCGCCATACAGCCCTGAAATCTTTGGCGTAAGCTGAACCCCCAAATATTGTAGAGAATGCGCTGCCCATGAGAGCGACGTCTGGGCTTTTAGCGATGCTACTTCCGCGCTTGAGAGTGTGAGATTCAATATATAGGACTTGGTCATGTTTACCTTAAAGCCCGCCACTTTCTCAAAGTCCTGCAATTCCCTCTGCACTGCGGCTAGGGAGAGGCGAGGCTCCCCCAAGGTCAGTAGAACATCATCTGCGAAGAGGGAGAGTTTGTGACCCTCTCCGCTAAACCGTATCCCTTTAATGGTCGCGTTTGCTCTCACACGAAGGGTGAGAGGCTCTATGCTTAGGGCAAAGAGCAGGGGGGACAACGGACACCCCTGTCTAGTACGCGTCAGTCGGAAGGGCTCGGAAGCAATCCCATTGACCACGACACTCGCGGAAGGACGGCCATAGTTAGCACGTACCATATCTATGAAGGTATCCCCGAAACCAAATTTCCGTAAGGTCAGGAATAGATAGGGCCAGTCCACTCGGTCAAACGCTTTTTCGGCGTCTAACCCGACCACCACTGCTGGAATTTTAAATCTAGTAGTTTTTTCAATGATGTGGACCGTTCGCCGTATGTTATCGTGTGTCTGGCGACCTTTGATGAAGCCCGATTGGTCTGGGTGGATTATCCGGGGTAGCATGTCTTCCAAGCATCTAGCTAAGATCATGGAGTAGAGCTTGGCGTCCAGGTTCAGGAGAGCTATGGTGGAACGATAGGACATGCAAGACTGCGGATCTTTGCCTGGTTTGGGAAGAACCGTGATCATTGCCTCTGCCATAGAGTTGGAAACCCGTGCTTCTTTTGCCACTGCCCGAAACAAGGCTGTCAGATGTGGGACCAATTAGTCTGCGAAGTGCTTATAAAAATGTGCTGTGATGCCGTCCGGGCCAGGTGCCTTATGTAGTTTGAGACACTTTATGGCAGTTCGCACTTCCTCCCCAGAAATGGGCTCTTCCAAACTCTCTCTTTCCGTCGACGAGAGCCGAGGGCATTCCACCCCTTCTAAATACGCCTTTTGGTGGTCCTGCGCAAGCGTGTTCCCGCTATATAGAGTGCCATAAAAATCCCGGAAAGCTCTAGTCTTGGCCTCTTCCTCATGTGTGACCCGGTCAGGCCCTATCCGGATGCCTCCCACATACGATTTTGCACGTTGAACTCTGCTTACGCGCCAGCTGCGACCCCACTTTGTCACCCTGTTCATATCCCGCGCGTCTTAGCCTCAGCAGTGTATACTCTGCCCTATTATTGTAAATCGCCCTTAATTTACCCCTCACAGCCGTAAGTTGTCTCAGTAAAACAGGTGAGGGCGTAGCTTTGTGTCTGCCCTCCAACTCTTTGAGCTCTTCCTCTAGCGCTTCCCGTTCCAGCGCCTGTTGCCTCCTCAGTGACGCCTGCAGTTGAATGCACTTGCCCCTCAACACCGCTTTGAACGCGTCCCACGTATTCTGATATGAGGTGTCCTCAGTGAGGTTCCGTATGACACGGGACCGCAGTTTTGAGTGGTGACGAATATGGATGAGTTTGGTATCTATGAACCGCAAATGACGAGTATAGTGGGTGTACGAAGTTTCGCTATGCAGCCACGTATGGTTCGCCTCATTTTTGGGTTCGTTCATCCGAGCCCTCGGGTTCCATTTTAGATACAGCGTCCATTTTGTTTCTTGCCCTCAGGTAGCCAGCGAACGGGCTTCTTGTCCGCTTCGTGACCCTGGAACTCTCAAGCTTACACGAAGGACACGTGTTCCTTTGAGGTGACTTTTATGATGAGGGAATAACGCGACTAAAGCAGATGGCCCCGCTCGAGGCTCATCTTGCCGCTCCGGCCTATTGTTTTAGCCACGCATACATTAGACACGAGGTCTTTGACCCCTCTATCGAGTTTCCTTTATTGCCCCAACACTCTTTTCTAACCTGTTGTGCATCCTTGTCCTTTCCTTACATCTGTTTTCCGTCTTTCCTCTTAATGCGTTTATGGTTAGGATGGAATGTGTTTATCGCGGAGGGGATATGTTTTTACAGTTGGGAACCGGCAAGACTGTTGTAATTATGTTCCGGCCTCTTGAAACATGAATGCGACCCTTTTGCAGTTTATTGTGGGAACTGAGTTGTAACCTTTGTTCACCATACTGTGCTATGGCCGAAACCTGTATAAAAGGAGCGATCCACTTCTACGAATTTGAAGCAGTCTCCGAGAACCTACACGTTGTGTACTTCTTGTGACCTCTGTATCCCTGCAGTAAATAAACGCTGATCTCTGACGTCGCTGGAAGTGTCCCGTGTCTCTGTGTTTAGTACGCCAGAACAGGTAACCCACGAAGGTTTCAGGTGTTGTTCCCTGGCACCGCTGGGTCTTAAGAATAACCCAGTCCTTCAGTTGGCGCCCAACGTGGGGCGACATCAACGGTACCGGTCCAAAGCCCGACGATCGTGAGGAACTTCGTGTGAAATCTCCGAGGGAAGGTGCACCCCGCTTCATCGATCCAGTTGTCGAAATAAGTGGCCCGACGTCTTTTCCCGCGAAGATCCCCGCCTCCTGACGGCTGCGACGGACCGATGCCCTGACTGTTGACCTGTTTTGGCGCCTGGCGTAGTCCTTTGTACGGCGAGACGATTGACGGGCCTTCCTGGTGACGCCATTGTTCTTTCAGTTAAGTATTTGTGGGTCGCTCCCAGTGGTGCTTTGTTGTTTGCATGGTTCCATAGCATTCGTGGTTCTTAGTTGTTGGGTTTTATTTGACGATTGCAATTGCCAAAAACCGAGGGTCTTGCATTTTTGCGAGGACATCGTAATCCGATAGCCCTTGAAGTTTGTATACTCGGTTAGTGTGCACGATGCCTGGCCGTAGTACTTTGTTTGGGTTTCTTAAATGTTGCAGCATGGATTCCCGGCTGGAGGATTCATGTCCGATACCTCCGGCTGGAACTCCGCTTTACGAGCTCTATAGTCGCCATGGCGTGGGTCCTATCGTATATAATGCATATTGGGTTCGTTACACTAAAAAGGATGGTGTCCTTAGTTGGCCACCTCATGGTAGTTTCGAGACTGCCATTTTAGATAACTTGGAAGCTAAATTATTTAAAAGGAAAGCTAGGCCGGCCATGTTTGATTCCTTCCGGTTATGGCGGAAAGAGGCCAAACAGAAAGAAATCAAACAGAATAAGAAAAATAAACGAGAAGGTGTTATTACGGTGATGCGCAATGCAGAACAATATCAGTTAGATAAAGATGAGAAAGAGCAGGAAGTTAGTGCTCGGCTTCACCACATGGCAGTGGACAAATGTTATCCGGCGCTACCTTCTACGACCGATAAGACAGGAGAAGAATCGGTGGAAGATTCGCTTTTGTCTTATCTGATGAAATCGCCACCTCCCTATGCTCCCGATGTTATGGGTCCCGTTCGTCCACCTCTTCCTCAACCCGCTGGTTTGGCGGCTGCTGGTCAGCCCGCCGTTCCTCCCGTACTCCCGAATCCCCTTGGGCCTCAGATCGTACATCCTCTTGTCCCGGCTTCTCTCCCTACTGCGCCTTTCCAAGTTCCTCCTCAGCCTGTCGTTCCCGCTACTCCTGCTGCTGCATCTACTTCTACCGTTTCCACCCCTATGGCTGCTACGCCTGCATCTTCGTCTTCTTCTCCTTCTGTTCGTAGTCGTCTTTTGACTGCTGTTTCTTCTCTTTATTCTCCGCTTTTTGGGCCGATACTTGGCTCGACTCTTTCAGACATTGCTCAAAGACGCAGTCAGCTTCCTGATGGTAGGGAACGTGAATCGTTGGTGAAAACTGCACGTAGGTGGATTCGCAACCCTGTTAAATACACCCCACGTGTAGTGTTCGAAACGTTTTCTCAGTTTAATGTGCCCACGCAACGGTTTGTGTTCGAAGAATTGTGTAAATCATTGAAAGAGGAGTGGGACGATGATATAGCTGATGATATACCACCTGAGGTTTCCGAGCTACAGCTTCGGTTTGCCACGGGTGTCATTGTAGGTGACAAAGTTCGAGAGGCTCTGGAACGCTTGTTATCCTTTCGATGTACAGTGCAACCGCGTGCGCTGTTTAAGGACGCGACCGCGGAATGGATGGCACAACCTGGCCAATATCCTATGCGGGAAGTTCCCCCGGTATGGATGCCAGGTGACGCTGCTGCTAACCCTCCTGTCCCAGGCCATTTCCAGAGGGTGTGGATACACCTCCCTTGGAAGCGATCGGAAGTTTTGCAAGTGAAGCAATCCCTACCTGATCCCCGTAAGAATCCTGCGGGGTACTATAAAGAACTGTCCCAATTGGTGGATGCTACTGTTATGAACCTAGCCGATGTTGATATGTTGTTTGGCAATGTGGTGCCTCAGCCGATTTGGGCGAAAATTCGTCACGAGAATCACGTAGCCGAGTTAGGCGGTGACTGGGCTGCCCTTACAGCGGCAGATGCCCGGCAGGTCGGTGGGGCTAAACCCGAACAGATTATTGTGGCTTTGCCCCAGAGGATAATTACCCTCATGAAAACGCTTATGCCTGCGATGCGCGTCAATTGGGACAAATTATCGGCGTGCAGGCAAAAGAGAGATGAAAGTGTTTCCGATTTCTTTACGAGATTTGAGGAAGCGTTCATTGACCATAGTGGTCAGGACATGGGTTCTGAGGGTGGTCAGCGGCTGTTCGTTGATAAGTTTGTATCGAATTTGTTGCCCGACCTTAGCAACAAGTTGAAGAATTCTGAGAGTGCGTGGGCTGTTTCTACCACTGCCCAAATATTGGCTACGGCCCAATATTATGAGAATAGAGAAAAGGAGGAAAGTGAGCGTGCAGAAAAGAAAACGAAGGATCTCAAAACTAAGGTCTTGTTGCAGCAAGCCTACCCACCGCGTCCGAATTTCAGTGATACACAGCAGCCAAACAGATCGCAATCACAGTTCTCTAGATCACAGCCGCGAAATGTTCCGCCTGCGCCTCGCCTTGTGCTGGGCTATAATCAATGTGCATATTGCCGTGGGGAGGGCCATTTGAAGTTTGACTGTCCGGTTCTCCGTGATAGGAACAATGGTGTGTCGGTGTCAAGACTTTGGCCACTACTACAGCCAAAGCGAGAGGCAACTCATGGACAAAACACATTAAGCATCCATGTAGGATACGAAAGTGTGTGACGCCCAAAATCCTGTTGAGACAATGCTTAACTATGATAAGAAACTCAGGTGAGGAAAATGGCCGCGCAAATGGGTACAGATCCAAAGCAGGTCAGCGGTCTAGTGTTTCCCCTCACGCGACAATTAGGGAGCTCAAGGTGCGCGTTCCACAGGAGAACTGCGCACTTCAACTGTAGTTTTCTGGAAGAGAGTAGCGTTACTGTGAGGCGCAGAACTTGTTTGGTATTTACCTCAGGAAATAACGTAAACACAATTCTTTGGTTCTATAACGCATGCGCAACGTGGGATTCGACTATCCTGACAAGAATTTATCGAAGGAAGAGAATTTCAAGCAACGCTTCAGCCTACATGTTCCAGTTGCGGTATTTGTTCCAACCTTCCTAGCATTTCTAAGGTAACACCTTTGTAACGCTTATGTTCCCGAGGACAGAGTGGTAAATTTCAACCTAAAAGAACTAAAGTACTTATTGACATCATAAAAGCTTTCTTGCCTGAAGCACACAACCCGAGACCTTAAAAAGACTTGGGGTTTCCAGTTACTGGTGTATTAGAGGGAACCTCAGGGAGTTATAACTTCTTCCAGAATTGATTACGGACAGACAAATTAAAGAGCTACTACCCGTAGCTAAGGTGAATAGTAGAGCGCTAACTAAGAGTACACATTCAGAGTGTTTAGTTCTTTGGGAAAAAAACGATTTACAAGTGCTGTTTTCTTCCTTTACATTCAGATGCAGAAAATTAACCCAATTATAAAACATCACAGAGAGAAGCAATAGCCTGGGGTCGACAGGGTAAATTTAGTGTTGTAGTGTTACATCTAGCATTAAACATGTTTAGGCAGTTTTTACATGTATGTCTTTAAATCCAGGTGCAGTAAGAAGATCCACCCAGACGACCAAGTGAAGTACCACCAACTTACCAGGCAGTCTCTCTTGTTTCTCATCCACTTCCCCTTTCCCCCCTGCTTTAGTCGCTACCTCGAGTTGATCTTGGGTGGCGCCTGAGGTGGCGGGGCGTTGGGACCATCATCGGCTCCTGTGGAGATTTGGTACTTTGACAGATTGAAGTGCCCGCTAATCCACCTGAGTCGATATGGCTGAAGGTTTCGATTTAAAGGCTTTGGCTGGAGTGCTTGAAGGTTTACAAAACCAATTGACTCAATCAGCTGATGAAAATCGAAATCTTAGGGATGAGATTAGGAGGTCTCAACAGGAGACTCATCAAATTAAATTGAAAATGGAAGAGTTCCTTGCTGGGACCACTCCATTGGAGACAACCCGTGGGTCAGCGGCAGAGGTAGCTACACAAGTTATTCATTCAGTTGCCCCAATAGTACCTTTAGCTAATCCTGAAAGATTCAATGGAGATCCTCACAAGGCACAGATATTTCTAACACAGTGTTCCTTACACTTTTTGTGTAGATCAGTAGTGTTTAAGGAAGAGCAGGTTAAGGTTGCATTCGTGCTGTCCTACTTGAGTGGTGATGCTGCCGCCTGGTCAATGCCTTTGATCTCTCGGAATGACCCAGCCCTGTACGACTATGAGCTTTTTAAGAAGGAATTTCTGAGAATTTTTGATCGGAGAACCGCCAACCAAGCCACAGACAATGAACTGCTGGATCTGAAACAAGGGAGTCGTGATTTGGTAGCGTATATCGCACAGTTTAACAAACTGATTGTGGAGACCAACTGGCCAGAGGATAAACGTTCAGCCTTATTCTATCGAGGTCTAAAGGACGACTTAAAAGACGCTCTAGCCCAAATTCCCAAGAGACCTCAAGAAATTTCAGAGTTGATTGACCTAGTCCTTCAAATCGATCATCGATTATATGAAAGACGTTCGGAGAAGAAGAAAGAGTTCCGGTCTTTTGTTCCCCGTTGGGACCGTGTCAAGACAGACAGTAGCAAAACAGATGCAGTTAGTGGAGAAGAACCTATGCAGATAGGATCCATTAGAGGGCCTCTTACCAAAGAAGAGCGAGAGAAAAGACGAACAAAAAATCTATGCATGTACTGTGGAGATTCTGGACATTTTGTCAAAGACTGTCTCAAAAAACCCAAGACCAACTCGGGGTTAAAAGACAGATCCCATCAGTAGAGGGAGTTGCCCTGGTGGGAAACAAGGATCAGTCGACTCCAGAACACCAACAATTGGTTAATACACTACAATCGTCAGCTCCGCATTTGATTGTGTCATTTACAATTAAGTTTGGGCACAAGGAGGTTCCTGGGGTGTCAGTTATGATCGATTCTGGAGCCACAGGGAATTTTTGTGACCTCAGCTACGCAAAAGAAATAGGAGTAAGAGCAATCAGAAAGAAGAATCTAGAAGTGGTCAAGTCAGTAGATGGCTCAAACCTCACGTCAGGGCCCATTACAGATGAAACTGAGACTTTAGAGTTAGTTGGATTACAGAGTCACCGAGAGTACATAAGATTCAATCTCATTGATGCTCCACAGTTCCAACTGATTCTTGGTTTACCCTGGTTGACTGAGCACAACCCCACAATTGACTGGGAAAGAAGAACAGTCAAAATGAACTCTGCGCATTGTATCCAGAATTGTTTCGCAGGAACAAAAACCAGGTCAGAAGGAACTCCAGCTACAGAATTGGCTCAACTCACCAATTGCATATGTACTTTAAGAACACAAGAAATTCCAGTGGAATATCAAGATTTGGCAAGCGTATTCGACAAAAGAAATGCGGAGAGACTTCCGCCACATCGAGAATACGACTGCAAGATCGAGTTAGAACCCGGAGCCACCTTGCCGTGTAGTCGTATCTACGCCTTGACTGAAGCTGAAAATGTCTATCTCAAGGAATACATAGATGAATACTTGAAGATTGGCTTAATTCGCCCTTCCCAATCGCCAGTGTCATCGCCGCTATTTTTTCGACCCAAAAAGGACGGAACTCTTCGCACCTGTATTGATTACAGAGCATTGAATCAGGTAACTGTGAAGAACCGATACCCGT
Organism: Triturus cristatus; assembly: GCF_964204655.1. Classification (NCBI taxonomy): domain Eukaryota; kingdom Metazoa; phylum Chordata; class Amphibia; order Caudata; family Salamandridae; genus Triturus; species Triturus cristatus. The sequence continues at coordinate 122,888,660 of NC_140592.1, read as the reverse complement.
TACCTCTTATTTCACCTCTATTGGATCAGGTCAAAAGAGCTAAAGTTTTTACTAAACTTGATTTACGTGGCGCTTATCATTTGGTGAGAGTGGCTGAAGGTGATGAGTGGAAAACAGCCTTCAGGACAAAATATGGCCTTTTCGAGTATCAGGTGATGCCATATGGATTAAGCAATGCTCCTGCGGCATTCCAGCATCTTGTAAATGATGTTCTTCGGGAATATCTGGATCGAGTAGCAGTGGTTTATATCGATGACATTCTAATTTTTTCGAACAGCCTGGAAGACCATGTGAAACATGTGAGAGCAATCTTACAAACATTATTAGAAAACCATCTATTCGTCAAATTGGAAAAGTGCTCTTTTCATGTGGAGCGTGTGGAGTTCCTCGGTTTCATAATTTCCGCTGAAGGAGTTGCTATGGATCCCGCAAAAGTGCAAGTCATTCAAGACTGGTCTTCACCGAAAAATGTGAAGGAAATACAAAGTTTTCTTGGCTTTGCCAATTTTTATCGAAGATTTATTCCAGATTTTTCGGCCAAGGTGTCCCCTATTACTCAACTCCTGAAGAAAGGGAAAAAATTTGAGTGGTCCAACGAAGCTGAAGAAGCATTTCAATTCCTTAAGAAAACCTTCATTACAGCCCCAATCTTGATGCACCCGGACCCGGAGCAGGCCTTCTTTGTGGAAACCGATGCGTCAGACTTCGCTACAGGAGGGATTCTGTCACAAAGGGACAAACTGACGGGGCAGCTTCATCCAGTGGCATTTAGATCAAGAAAGTTATCAGAACCGGAAATTAACTATTCAATTGCAGACAAAGAACTGTTGGCGGTAAAAGAAGCCTTCCAGGATTGGCGACACTATTTATTGGGAGCCAAGCATTGCGTGACAGTATTCACAGATCATCGTAACTTGCAGTTTCTGAAATCAGCCAAAACACTTACTCCACGGCAATTAAGATGGTCTTTGTACTTTTCAGACTTTAACTTCGTGATCACCTATAAACCTGGAATAAAAAACGGAAAAGCGGATGCCCTGTCCCGAATGAATGCACCAGAAGAATTGAGAGTCCCTAAGGTGGAACCAATCATTCCGTTGGATAAAATTGTAGGAGCTGTCCATCTGGAAGAACTTACTCAGGAAATCCGAGAAAACTGCTCAGACCGAGTTTGGGAAGAATGGGTCGGAGAGGACAACAAGAAAACTATATCAGAAGGTCTTCCGTACTATGATGGGAAATTGTATCTACCCACTGAAGACTTGCAGATCAAGGCTCTGAAAGGTTGTCATGATGATCGTTTGGCGGGCCACAAAGGCGTAAAGAAAACTTTGGAGTTGATTGAAAGGAATTTTTGGTGGCCTGGCATGGCAGCTCAGGTGGGACAGTACGTTTCAACGTGTGAGACTTGCATAAAAGGGAAGCCGAGTAGACAGGCTCCACAGGGGCTATTGCAGCCCCTGCCTAATGCACCATACCCATGGCACACTGTGTCTTTAGACTTGATAGTAGATCTACCAGATAGTCAGGGTCATACAGTCATAGTGGTGTTAGTGGATTCATTTTCCAAAATGAGCCATTTCATTCCATTAAAGAGATTACCAACTGCCCCCCAACTAGTTCAGATATTTAATCAACACATAGTTCGAGCACATGGAATTCCACAAATAATCATTTCTGACAGAGGAACTCAATTCATTTCCAAATTTTGGAAAACCTTCATGCACAGCTTAGGGATTGACACACGATATTCTACCAGTTATCATCCTGAAACCGATGGTCAGACTGAGAGAGTCAATCAGGAGCTGGAGCAATATCTGAGACTTTATTTGTTGGAGCAGGATGGAAACTGGTCGGATCTCTTGTGGACTGCGGAGTTTGCTTACAACAACGCAGTGCATAGTTCAACTGGGTATTCCCCGTTCTATCTGAACTCTGGAAGACACCCAGATTTAATGATGGGTAAATTAAATGAGACAGTGCCAGCAGTCACAGTAATGGTGAGGGAGTTGAAGAACTCATACAAAAGGGCACAAGCAAACTTACTCAAGGCAAAAGAATCCTACAAAAGACAGGCTGATAAGAAGAGACGGGTGGGCACCCAGTTCGTGGTGGGAGATCAAGTCTGGTTGTCCACCAAACATCTGCGACTAAAAGGGAATAGGAAGTTTCAGCCGAGATTCCTCGGTCCTTTCAAGGTCCTTAAGATCATTAATCCAGTAGTAGTGAGGTTACAACTGCCTAAACAGTTAAAGATCCATCCAGCTTTTCACATATCACTGCTAAAAAAGAGTCCTCCTAATGCAAGGCTGAAACCAGACCCCCCCGCAGTTAGAGTGGAGTCCGGAGATGAATTCGAAGTGAGCAGAATTTTAGATTCAAAAATCTCCAGAAATACATTGCATTACTTGGTTGATTGGAAAGGGTTTGGGCCTGAGGAAAGATCGTGGGAGCCTCATTCTAATGTGCATGCACCCAAGTTAATTAGAGAATTCCATAAGATCAATCCCATGAAACCAAAATTGGGGGAGCCCCTTTTGGAGAGAGGTACTGTCAAGACTTTGGCCACTACTACAGCCAAAGCGAGAGGCAACTCATGGACAAAACACATTAAGCATCCATGTAGGATACGAAAGTGTGTGACGCCCAAAATCCTGTTGAGACAATGCTTAACTATGATAAGAAACTCAGGTGAGGAAAATGGCCGCGCAAATGGGTACAGATCCAAAGCAGGTCAGCGGTCTAGTGTTTCCCCTCACGCGACAATTAGGGAGCTCAAGGTGCGCGTTCCACAGGAGAACTGCGCACTTCAACTGTAGTTTTCTGGAAGAGAGTAGCGTTACTGTGAGGCGCAGAACTTGTTTGGTATTTACCTCAGGAAATAACGTAAACACAATTCTTTGGTTCTATAACGCATGCGCAACGTGGGATTCGACTATCCTGACAAGAATTTATCGAAGGAAGAGAATTTCAAGCAACGCTTCAGCCTACATGTTCCAGTTGCGGTATTTGTTCCAACCTTCCTAGCATTTCTAAGGTAACACCTTTGTAACGCTTATGTTCCCGAGGACAGAGTGGTAAATTTCAACCTAAAAGAACTAAAGTACTTATTGACATCATAAAAGCTTTCTTGCCTGAAGCACACAACCCGAGACCTTAAAAAGACTTGGGGTTTCCAGTTACTGGTGTATTAGAGGGAACCTCAGGGAGTTATAACTTCTTCCAGAATTGATTACGGACAGACAAATTAAAGAGCTACTACCCGTAGCTAAGGTGAATAGTAGAGCGCTAACTAAGAGTACACATTCAGAGTGTTTAGTTCTTTGGGAAAAAAACGATTTACAAGTGCTGTTTTCTTCCTTTACATTCAGATGCAGAAAATTAACCCAATTATAAAACATCACAGAGCGAAGCAATAGCCTGGGGTCGACAGGGTAAATTTAGTGTTGTAGTGTTACATCTAGCATTAAACATGTTTAGGCAGTTTTTACATGTATGTCTTTAAATCCAGGTGCAGTAAGAAGATCCACCCAGACGACCAAGTGAAGTACCACCAACTTACCAGGCAGTCTCTCTTGTTTCTCATCCACTTCCCCTTTCCCCCCTGCTTTAGTCGCTACCTCGAGTTGATCTTGGGTGGCGCCTGAGGTGGCGGGGCGTTGGGACCATCATCGGCTCCTGTGGAGATTTGGTACTTTGACAGTCGGCTCGAGGAGGACGTAGTGGCCCTCAACAGGTCTCTCGTGGTAGAGGTCGCGGAGTTACCCAGACTCAGGCCGAACGCTTTGCGACGTCTTCGGATTCGCAAAATTGTTTCGATAGGCGCGAACCATCGTCCGGTCGGTCTACACAGTATCATGTAGATGACTGTTATGTTGAGTGTGATGTTGATACGGACGGTATCTACTAGGACAGCCATAGACAAAGGAAGGGAGAAGTATCAGTTCCGGTTGATCAGAGAGGGCCATATGTTGCAGTAGCCACTATGGGCGTTGTTGAGCCTTTTCTGTTGGACACTGGTGCGGCAAAAAGTTCCATCATGCATTCGAAACTCCCTGGCGCGCCTTTGTCTGGCTTAACGAATGTTTCCGTTGGATTTTCTGGCGCCCCCGTTAGTAATCCAGTTTCTAGCCCTTTGCCCCTTACAATTGGGTCTCATGAGCTGGAATCTCCTTTGATTTTGACTACTGGTTGTGGTGAGAATCTTTTGGGTTTAGATTTGTTGAAAAGGTTACATGCGACTTTGTACTGTTCTCCTACGGGTGTGGAGCTCACGTTGGGTAAGAGCGTGATTTCCCCTATGTATTTATCGATCGACAAGCTCCCATCGGAATTGAGATCTCTTCCAGACTCCTTGTGGGCGACAGGTCCCAATGACGTGGGCCTGTTGGATATACCACCTTATGTTGTCCACCTAAAAGTTGGTGCGCGTTTGCCACGTATACCTCAGTATCGTATTTCCCTTGATGGTGAAAGGGCACTATTAGCGATCATTTATGATTTGATCGGCAAGGATGTTATTGAGGAGACACGAGGTAATGTGTGCAATAGTCCCGTGTTGCCTATTCTGAAACGAACGGATCCCTCCAAGCCTCCCGTGTATCGTCTAGTTATCGACTTACGGGAGGTGAATAAAGTAGTTGTTTCGCAATTTCCTGTGGTGCCAGATATTACAGCTTTACTGACTCTGATTCCAGCCACTGCATCATGGTTCTCGGTCATCGATCTGAAGAATGCGTTCTTTAGCATTCCAATTGCTGAGGAAAGCAGAGATTTGTTTGGTTTCTCATTAGGTGGTCGTAGCTTCAGATTCAAACGCGCTCCACAGGGCTACTGTGAGAGTCCATCAATCTACAGTCAAGCTCTTAAGAGTCAGCTTGATGCGTTTGTGTTACTGGCTGGTGCAGCCTTGATTCAGTACGTTGATGATCTGTTAGTTGCTGCTGACACTGAACAGCTCTGTAGAGCCACTACAGTGTCTTTGTTACAGCATCTCTGTGCTTTACATCATAAAGTGTCACCTTCCAAACTACAATATTGTTGTCAAGAAGTAACCTATCTCGGTCACTTATTGTCAAAGGCGGGAAGAAGGTTGACCCCTGAACGAATTGCAGCAATTGCTCGAATGCCTGTGCCAGCAACTCAGAGAGATGTGCGTGCCTTTTTAGGTATCACGTCATACTGCAGACAGTGGATCCCGAATTTTTCACTGTTAGCGAAGCCATTGGTAGCTCTCACGTGCAAGGACGTTTCAACCCCTTTGCCTTGGACGGAGGAATGTCAGAAAAGTTTTTCTGAACTACGTGATGCGCTGTGTTCGGCTCCTGTGTTAGGTACTCCTGATTACAGTAAGCCTTTCACATTATACGTCCATGAGAGGGACGGTTGTGCGTTGAGTGTTCTAACGCAACAATTTGGTGATAAGCAGCGTCCGTGTGCATATTTTTCCTCGACCTTAGACCCGGTGGCTAGAGCGTTGCCAAGTTGCTTGAGGGCGACAGCGGCAGCTGCGGCGTCTATTCGGCAGTCCGCAGGTCTGGTCATGGACAATATGCTCATAGTAATGGTTCCGCATGCAGTTGATACTCTCTTGAATCGGACAAAGACTCAACATCTGACGAGTGCAAGGTTGTCTGGGTACGAGCTGACCCTTTTGGCAAGTCACGTACAGATCAAGCGTTGTAATGTACTGAATCCGGCGACATTGTTGCCGATTAATATGGAATCAGATGATGTGCTACCACATGATTGTTATTTACGGACTGAGGAAGAAACAAAAGGTCGTGTGGACCTGAAAAACACTCCTTTGTCAGATCCTGATGGTACTTTGTATGTGGATGGCTCTTGCTTCAAGTTGCCGAATGGTGATGTGACGACTGCGTATGCTGTAGTGACGTTGAGTACGGTTGTGGAAACTGCAAGATTGAACCAGAATTCCGCGCAAGCGGCAGAGTTAATTGCATTGACAAGAGCGTGTGTTTTGTCGAAGGGAAAGCGAGTGAATGTGTTTACCGACAGTCAGTATGCGTTTGGTGTTGCGCACAATTTTGGAAGATTGTGGAGAGAAAGAGGATTTATGACATCGCATGGTACGAAGATCCAACACGGGCATCTCGTGAATGATCTTTTGGATGCACTCACATTGCCTAAACAAGTGGCGATCGTCAAATGTAGTGCACATCGGAAAGTGACGGATGATGTTGGTCGTGGTAATGCATTTGCGGATGAGATTGCTAAAGAAACGGCTAAGAATCTTGCGACTCGAATGTATGTCACGAGTTTAGTGAGATGGCCGGCGGAGACTGGTATGTGTGAAAATACTGTTGAAAGTGTGAAAGCAATTCAGAACGAAGCTACGGAAGCTGAAAAGACCAAGTGGAAAGAAAGTACAGGGACATTGGATATGCATGGATGTTGGGTTGACCTGACGGAATGCCAGAGGTGGATGTTACCAGACGCATATGTATTAGCTGTTGTGACGATGGCTCATGGGTTGTCACATATTAGTGCGAAAGGAATATGTAAGTTCTTGTCTCCTGTATGGAGGAATGATGGTATCGCTAAGTGTGCCGAAAGAGTGGTTAAGAATTGTATGGTGTGTTTGATGCATAATCCCGGAAAAGGCACCCCCACTCCACCTGGTCATTTCGCTCCTCCTGTTTGTCCCTTTGAGGTTATCCAGCTGGACTTCATCCATATGGAGAGATGCAATAATCTGAAGTATGTTTTGGTTGTGGTTTGCGCGTTCTCCAGATGGATTGAGGCCTATCCTCTTAAGGATAATACTGCCCTGTCCACAGCAAAAATCCTGCTGAAGGAATACTTTCCTCGGTACGGAATGCCCCGGATTGTATGGTCGGATAATGGGAGTGAGTTTGTGGGAAGTGTAATGCAGAGTGTGTGTAAGGGCCTTGGAATTCGTCAGAAATTCCACAGTGCTAATCATCCTCAGGCAGCGGGTTTGGTTGAAGGGTACAATGGTACCCTGAAGCTGAAACTTGCCAAGATTCAAGCTACGACTGGTCTGTCATGGCCTGATGCCTTGCCTCTGGCTCTCCTATCGACCAGAGCAACCGTACACTCTCGAGTAGGGCTTAGCCCATATGAGATTGTGTTCGGTCGCCCTGCGAATATTTGGGGAGTCCCGAGACCTAGGGCTTTTGATAGTCTTGAATATCCAATGTTGATCGATTACTTGCATGATTTGACCACTAAACTACGGTTAATTCACCAACAGGTCTTTGAAGCTCTACCAGCGCAGACAGAGGGTCCTGGACACCAGCTTCGGCCAGGAGATTGGGTGGTTACCCGAAACTTTGGTCGAAAGCGTAATTTGGAGCCAAGATTCGTCGGACCCCACCAAGTCTTGTTGACGACGAGGACAGCGGTTCGACTGGCGGGCCGGAAAAATTGGGTTCATGCCAGCCACACAAAGAAGGTACCGATCCCCTTACCAACCGACTGTTGGGTGAGAACTGGGATTTCGGCCGCAGAAACTGAGACTCCTTTGCGCTTTGTGCCATTTAGCGACGCTCACCCTGTGGAGGAGGATTCGTCATTGTCAGATCCACAGGTGGAGTCATTAGTAGCAGAGAACCCAAGGTCCGACTCGTCATCTGTTTCATTGAACACTGTTGCGCCATCTGAACAATTGTTCGTAGAGCAAACTCGACCTGGAAGAAGTCGATACTTTCTTCGTTCAAGGACTAATAAAAATTGACAGTATAGTGGTCTTTAACGTTACGAATATTATGAACAATTACATCCTTTCTTTCTGAGTTTTTTTGTGCTTTCCACTGCTAAGAGACTTGTAATAAATCGAGGAAACCTCGCCATCCGGGTTACCGTAGGGCCGTGCGGGTACTCCTTTCTGTTTAGCAGGTTTCTGACGCTAGGTCGGTTACTTTTGTCGATCTCTGGGAACTCCTGGGGATTGATAATCGCCACTCAGAACGAAGTGCGTCAAGTACGTCACGGACGGTTTGTAGAGGATGGCATTCTCTAAGCTAGTGGACGAAGAAAGGGTGTCAGCGCAGAGATCAGAGTTATGGAGGGTTGTACAAACAAAATGTTTTCTGTTTCAGGTGTTTCTATTGTTTCTAACTGTATCTATGTTATTGGTGGGTGGAGTGTATTTCGGAGTATCGTTGTTCTTGCCTTCTGCTTCACCTACCTCTGCTCTTAACCTAAGTTCCCTCACCACTGTTTCCCCACACTCCTTTCATCCTTTGCCTCAACATGAGCAGGTTAGACGTGCGGAATTCATGAATAATTCCTTTATTCAACTCCTACATCAGCATCAGTTGGTGGTGAATACTACCAATTGTTGGGTGTGTGGGTTAATGCCACACACTATGGATAGGGGTATTCCGTATTTGGTCCTTCCATACAGCTCCCAGGGTTCAGCTCGAGCATTCCAAACTATGTTTCGCAGTGCACTAGATTCCTACCCCAGTCGAGAGCCACGGTCTGTCAACTTTGGTCCTGGGCCGTACCACAAGCCTTTGGCGATAGCCATAGCAGATCTGGATAGAGATGTTATTGATGCATCACTCATTCCAGATGAAGAAGTGCAGGCCTATAAGGATCTGAGCGAGACTGAGTATAGTACGTCAGTGGGTGATAGACAACTTAAGAGCTCGTCCCCAATATGGATTGTACCGCACCTTGGAAATTTCTGTTTGCAGGGTTTGGGTCGAAATCCGAGAGCACAACTTGGGAACAGTGCTTGCACTGAAACGTACGTCCTACCGATGCTCTCCTCCCCTGTTTTTCTGACTGCTAAGGGCACCTATTTTGTGTGTTATGAACGCGCATATACATGGTTACCCCACGACTTTTCGGGTACCTGTTATATTGCGAATCTTTTGCCTCCAACCTTCACAGTTGCTTCGGACTACCACAAAACTAGAGTCATGAGAGGCGTTATTAGCAAAGAGGATACTGCTGGTCAAGAAGCAGGAGACTTCTTTAAGGGTTTCTTGCCGTTTTGGGGACCTATGGTTAATAGTAGGAACCTAAGACAGTTGACCCGTGTGGTAGAGTCGACTGCTAATATTACTGCAAATGCCCTTGGTAATCTAACGGCTGAACTACAGGCGGATAGACTCATGACGTTGCAGAACCGTATGGTTCTAGACGTTGTTCTTGCAGATAGAGGGGGCGTGTGTAAAATTATCCATTCGAGTTGTTGCATTTTTATTCCTGACAATGCTCCAACTGTTTATCAAGCCATCTCGAAGTTGCACAAGATTTCCGAGTCCATACACGTGGACGAAGGTAATTGGACGCTCCTAGGATGGTTTTGGGGCTTGATGTCAACCTGGGGTTGGAAGATTCTAATGATCGTAGGGGCTGTTGTAGCATTTCTGTTCACGTGTTGTCTTTGTGTGCAGTGTGGTCCTGCCTTATGTGGCCTATGTGCTACGACGTGTATAAGGCGGTCATCTGTTACCAAGGAGACATTGATGGATAGAATGATGTTCCAGCAGCAGCTGAACGAACTGATGAATATTGATATAGATTCCGATCTTGACTAGTGCTTGCCTACATGAGGGCAAAAGGAGCGTCTGAGGTTCCGTATGACACGGGACCGCAGTTTTGAGTGGTGACGAATATGGATGAGTTTGGTATCTATGAACCGCAAATGACGAGTATAGTGGGTGTACGAAGTTTCGCTATGCAGCCACGTATGGTTCGCCTCATTTTTGGGTTCGTTCATCCGAGCCCTCGGGTTCCATTTTAGATACAGCGTCCATTTTGTTTCTTGCCCTCAGGTAGCCAGCGAACGGGCTTCTTGTCCGCTTCGTGACCCTGGAACTCTCAAGCTTACACGAAGGACACGTGTTCCTTTGAGGTGACTTTTATGATGAGGGAATAACGCGACTAAAGCAGATGGCCCCGCTCGAGGCTCATCTTGCCGCTCCGGCCTATTGTTTTAGCCACGCATACATTAGACACGAGGTCTTTGACCCCTCTATCGAGTTTCCTTTATTGCCCCAACACTCTTTTCTAACCTGTTGTGCATCCTTGTCCTTTCCTTACATCTGTTTTCCGTCTTTCCTCTTAATGCGTTTATGGTTAGGATGGAATGTGTTTATCGCGGAGGGGATATGTTTTTACAGTTGGGAACCGGCAAGACTGTTGTAATTATGTTCCGGCCTCTTGAAACATGAATGCGACCCTTTTGCAGTTTATTGTGGGAACTGAGTTGTAACCTTTGTTCACCATACTGTGCTATGGCCGAAACCTGTATAAAAGGAGCGATCCACTTCTACGAATTTGAAGCAGTCTCCGAGAACCTACACGTTGTGTACTTCTTGTGACCTCTGTATCCCTGCAGTAAATAAACGCTGATCTCTGACGTCGCTGGAAGTGTCCCGTGTCTCTGTGTTTAGTACGCCAGAACAGGTAACCCACGAAGGTTTCAGGTGTTGTTCCCTGGCACCGCTGGGTCTTAAGAATAACCCAGTCCTTCATCAGGTAGGTTGCCTTGAAAATATGCCTCTATGGTCTCTTTCAGCTCCGCCCTCCGCACCTGATCCCTCAAGACGGCCCCAGGGAAGTACCATCTGCTATGTCCGTGTCCCCTCCCTCCCCATTGTAACTCCAGGATAACCATCCCATGATCCGAGACCGATATGGGGAGAATTTGCGCTCCTGTCACCTTCCCCACCAATGCTTGACTTAAGAAAATATAGTCTATCCGAGTGTAAGTCCGATGAACATGGGAATAGAAAGTATAGTTTTTAGTTGTCCTGTGTAAGGCCCGCCACCCATCTCGGAGACCAAGGGAGTCGAAGCGCTCTTTGACTCGTGTTGGAAACACTGTCGTTCTTTCTCCTGTAATTTGGGAGCCATCTAGGTGCCCATCCCACAAGAAATTAAAGTCCCCCATCAATATGATTACACCTTCTGCAAAACTGCCGAGGGAATCCAACAGGCGCGTTGTGAACGCCGCCTCCAGTGTTCGGGGCGTATACTACCGCAATTGTACAGAGTTGGTCTTGTAGTCTCCCCTTGAGCATGATCCATCTCCCATCCTTATCTCTATTCGTGTCCGCTACTTGAAAGGGGGTGGAACTATGGAACAGCACTGCCACCCCATTATGTTTTGTGTTGGCAGCTGAGTGAAAAATCTGTGGGTATGCCCTATGTTTGAGCCGACCAGTGTCTTCCTTTTTAAGGTGCGTTTCCTGCAGGGCGACTACCTTGATCTGCCTGTCTATAATATACTTTAATACCTTCTGGCGTTTCTGGGGTGCGTTCAGCCCTTTCACGTTCCATGTAGCCCACGTCACCATCTTAAATGTTTATCCCCCTCCCCGCTCTGCTCATGTGTAGTCGGAAACCTCCCTTTCGACGTGTGTTGTTGGCTCCATCTGCCCCAGTCTGCGGCGCCTGTCTGCCTCTGCCTCGACCTGTCCGCCCTTGATGCCTCACCTCCCCCCAGATTGCCCCCTCTGTGTCGTCGTTGCATCCGGTGACAAGCCGCCTCATTTTGTGGTCTCTGTAGCGGCGGTGAACGAAGCCGCTCATAGAGGTTCCTCCGTTGTTTTCGCCCGGCGCGTGATCCCCGCTCTTATTTCCAGCCTTTCCATAGCCTCTTCAATTCACAGGGTTGCCCCTGCCCAGCGCACCGCTCGACATGCCTCCAGTCGCTCTCCCTCGATTTTGTGTGTCCACGCTCGGTGATCATTCGCAGCCCGCGGCCGCCATTTTGTCCACCCTCGGCGCTCGAGTCACAGCTCGATTTCGCGCGTTTCTGGGGTCTAAACAGCCTCACCACCGTGACATCAGCCTCTCGGAGCATTCCGCGATCGCCTCGCGGGGTTTGCACCTCTCCAGAGCTCCCGCTTAGCCGCTCATGGAAGTCCGTGGGGCCGGAGCTGACTCGGTACACTACCAGTCAGCCATCTTACTTGGCCACGCCCCCCCGTGACTATATTCTCCAATGGGCAAGATTCTGCGTTGGGCGGCAGCTATCCCTTCAGACAAGATCGGTTGAGGTAGAGGTCCTTGAGCTGGCTTTTACATTTTTTGAAGGAGGGGGTTGGTCCTGATATAGACTGGGATGGCGGTTCCAGATTTTGGGTGCATTACCTGAGAAGTAGTGTGATAAAGTTTTTTGAGTTTTCGGCGGGATGAAAAGCAGAGTGTTAGTACTCCTGAGATTCCTTGTCTGACCAGCGTTGAGTTTAGAGGCCAGGTAGGCAGGATTGCCCGTGTGCAGAGCTTTGTGTGTGAGACAAGCAATTCTGAAGCTTGCGCACATTTCGATTAGGAGCCATTTAAGCTGCCTGAGAGTGGGGTAAATGTGTTCGTATTTCTTTGTTCCCGTGACCATCCTGGCTGCGGCATTTAGAGTTGATCGGAGGGGAGCTAAGTGAGATTTTGCTGTGCCTGTGAGGGTTGCATTCCCGTAGTCCAATCTGGACAGAACCAGGGATTTTGTGGCTTATTTGAGGTCAGTGGGAGGGATGAAGGGTTTTATTTTGTTGAGTACTTTTAGATTGAGGAACGCGCTCTTAGCGGTGTTCTTGATATGTTTGACCATGTCTAAGTTTAGGTCCAGGGTGATTCCCAGTGACTTTACGAAGTCGGCAGGGATGAGATTGCAGTTGAGAGCATCAATGGATTTTAGCCATTCTGTGATTTGGAGGGTCTGCTCTTTGTTGGATATGAGTAGGATTTGCGTCTTGTTTTGGTTGGGTTTCAGGTGGTTGAGGGATAGCCAGTGTTGGACTTCTTTTAGAGTGTTGTTTAGTCTCTGAATGTCACCAATGGAGGAGGTTTCTAGGTAGATCTGTGTATCGTCGGCATAGAGGTGGAAGGGGATGTTGGCTTTCTTAAGTATGGTGGTGAGGGCCTCGATGTAGATGTTGAATAATGATGGGGAGAGGACTGATCCTCGGGGGACGCCCCTACTTATGGGTAGTATGTCAGACGTGAAGTTTTACATTTTTATTCTTAGGGAGCGGTTCCGCAGAAAGAAGGTAAACCACTGTAAGACCACCTCTTCCACTCCAACCCTTTCTCGGAGTACATTAATGAGCAATTCGTGGTCTACCGTGTCAAAGGCTGCCGATAGGTCCAGGAGTATGAGCAGACAGCATCGGTCCGTATCGAGTGATTTGTGGACATCATCTATGACATTCAGAATTGCTGTTTCCATGCTGCAGCCTTTTCTGAAACCCGATTGATGAGGGTCTTGCAGGGTGTTGCTGTCTATGTGCTGGGTAAGTTGGAGGAGAACACAGCTTTCTAGGATTTTGGCTAAGAATGGGAGATTGGATACGGGCCTGAAATTATTGAGATCATTTGGGTCAGAGCCCGTTTTTTTTAGTAGTGGCATGACTTGGTCAATTTTGAGACAGTCTGGCATGATTTCGGCTGTCAGGGAGCTGTTTATGATCTTGGTCCAGAGTGGAGCTAGGGTGTGTTTGAGTTTTTTAGCCAGTTGGGCAGGGATAGGGTCCGCAATGTGGGACGAGGGATTGGATTTGGTAATCATTTAGATGATTTCTGCTTCAGAGATGGGGTTGAACGACTTCCAGTTGGGAGTGAGGTGTCTGGGTGGGATGCTTTCATCTTTGCCATGTGGCGGGCTTTCTCTGGGTGGATGGAGGTGGTCGTCCAGGGAGAGCTCAATCTTGGTGATTTTATTGTTAAAGAAATTGGCAAAATTGTCACATAAGACTTTGGAGGCCTGCACTGAGGTTAAGGGGGACTTGAAAGTTGATTGTCTGATGAGATTGAAGAGTTCTTTGGGGCGATTTGTGGCGTGGTCTAGTGCTCCTCAGAAGAAAGAAGTTTTTTCTTTCTTGATGTGCTTTTTATATTTCCTGCGTTCCGTTTTGAGTTGATCAAGGTGGAATGTGGATGGGTTGTTCTGCCAGAGTCTTTCTGCAGCTCTTAGATGTCTTCTTTCCGTGTTTAGGTCTGTGTTGAACCAGGATCTTGATGGGATGTTCCTGACTCTATTTTGTTTCAAGGGAGCCATTTGATCAAGTATGGAGGTCATAGTTGCGTTGTAGTGTGAAGTCAGTTCTGTTGTAGATAGGTCGCATGTGGTGGTGGGAAGGATTGAACTTATCCTTTCTTTCAGGTCAGCAAGTGGAATCTGTCTTAAATTTCTCACCCATTGGGGGGAGTTCTGAGTGCGAGGTAGGCAATGGATGTTTTGGGTGATGTCAATAAATCAATCAAGGAATTGTAAGCGCGCTACTCACCCATGAGGGTCTCAAGGCGCTGAGGTTGGCGTCCGCAGATCTGTTTAGCCGAAGAGCCAGGTCTTGAGGGTCTTCCTGAAGGTATTCAGGGAGGTATCTGATGTTTGCCGGTAGCTTGTTCCAGGTCTTGGCTGCAATGTGAGAGAAGGAACTTCCGCTTGCTCTGGCTCTGTGGATGCGGGGGGTTTCGGCCAGTGCAAGGTTGGAAGATCGGAGATTTCTTTTGGGTACGTGGAAGTTGATTCTGTCGTTGAGGTATTTGCGTAGGCATTTGTAGGCCTGAGTGAGGATTTTGAAAGTGACTCTTTTCTCCACGGGGAGTCAGTGGAGACTTTGTAGGTATTGGCTGATGTGTTCGTGTCGGGGGATGCCGAGGACGAGTCTGGCAACGGTGTTCTGTATTGTCTGAAGTTTGCGGAGTAGGGACTTGTTGATGCCGGCATAGAGTGTGTTTCCATAGTCCAGTCTGCTGGTGATGAGTGCGTGGGTGACTGTCTTCCTTGACTCAGGGGGATCCACTTGAAGGTCTTGTGGAGGGTGTTGAAGCAGCTGAAGGTGACGGCGTTGACCTGTTGGTTCATGGTGAGTGATGAGTCGAGTACAATGCAGAGGTTCTTGGCGTGGTCTGAGGGGGTAGGTGGGCTTCCAAGGGCGGTCGGCCTCCAGGTGCTGTCCCATGCAGAAGGGGTGGTACCAAGGACGAGGACTTCTGTCTTCTCGGCATTGAGCTTCAGGCAGCTGTTGTTCATCCAGACTGCGACGTCTTGCATTCCTTTCTGGAAGTTGAGTTTGGCAGTGGTGGGGTCTTTGGGGAGGGAGAGGATGAGCTAGGTGTCATCAGCGTAGGATACTATGTTGAGGCCGTGTTGTACCACGATTGCTGCGAGGGGGGCCATGTAGATGTTGAAGAGGGTGGGGCTCAGTGATGAATCCTGTGGGACTCTGCAGGTGATTTTCGTGGGGTCAGAGAGGAACGGTGGGAGTCTGATCCTTTGGCTTCTTCCGGTGTGGAACGATTGGATCCAGTCCAGGGCTGTTCCTTGTAGGCCTGCGTCATGTAGTCTGGCGACTAGTGTGGGGTGGGAGACTGTGTCAAATGTGGCTGATAGGTTGAGTATGATGAGGGCTGCGGAGTGGCCTGGTCCAGGAGGGTGCGGATGTCATCTGTGGCGCTGAGTAGGATGGTCTCTGTGCTGTGGTTGCTTATGAATCCGGATTGGGACGGGTCGAGGACGGTGTTCTATTCAATGAATCGTGTCAGTTTCCTGTTGACCGTTTTCTCTGCAACTTTGGCTGCGAAGGGGAGGAGAGCGATGGGCCAATAGTTCTTGAGGTCGGTGGGGTCAGCTGTGGGCTTCTTGAGCAGGGTCTGACTTCTGCGCGCTTTCAGTCGTCTGGGAAGGTGCCTGTTTTGAAGGTGGTGTTGATGGTGCGTTGTAGTTCAGGTGCGATGGCGACCGTGGCTCTGTGGTAGATGTGAGGAGGGCAGGGGTCAGTTTGTGGCCCGAGTGGATGCTTTTCATGGTTGAGGCGGTGTCTTTGGCCGTGATTGGTGTCCAGTTGGAGATTGTGGGCTGGCTGGTGTTTCTGGGGGGCGGGGGGGCCATCTATGACGCCTGGTGGATAGTCGATGAAGTTGTCATAGAGGTTTTTGATCTTGAGGTGGAAATAGGTTCCAAGCTTGTCGCAGAGGTCCTGGGATGGGATGATGTATGTGAGTTGACTGCATCAGTTGGTGAATTCTTGAATGACACTGAAAAGCTCCTTGGATTTGGTGGAGTTGGCCAGGATTTTGTTGTGGATGAAGTACCTCTTGGTGGCTCTGATCTGGTTGTGGTAGTCCGTCATGGTGTCCTTTTAGGTGGTGTGGTTTTCAGTTGTCTTGGTGTTTCTCCAGTTCTTCTCCAGGCGTCTGCATGTGCATCTGTCTTCTTGGAGAGGGGTGGTGTGGTGGCTTTCCTGGGGCATTGTCTGTCAGGGTTGCGTAGTAGGGCAAGCTCGTCTGCACAGTTGGAGATCCAGGTGTGGAGTTCTCTGGCTGCGTCATTTGCATAGCTTGCGTCGGGTGCCCAGGTGTGGTTGTCTCAGGTGAGGGTGGAGTTAAGTTGCTCGTCGGTAATCTTGCTCCAGTTTCTTCGTGGTGAGGGTGGGGCTGGTTTGGGTGCCTTGGGTTTGTTGATGGCGAAGTGTACACAGTGGTGGTTGGTCCATGGCGGCTGCGTTGTGTGGCTGAATTGGATGCTGTTTCCTGCCTCGAAGATGGGGTCAAGGGTGGGTCGGTGTGTTGACGAGTTGTTTCAGTCCGATGCTGGTGAGGTTGTCATGAAGGATAGTGGAGTTGGGGTCTCTGGGGTTGTCGAGGTGGGAGTTCAGGTCTCTAATGAGTATGTAGTTTGTTGAGGCGATGGCGTGGTGTACGATAAAGTCGGTGATGGAGGTGGCGAATGGTGTTCAGGGGCCGGGGGGTCTGTAGATGTGAAATAGAATAATGTGGTGGTCCGACCAGTGAACAGGCAGTATGTGGTAAATAGTGATTGTATCTTTGTGAGCTATGATGGCATCCAGGATGGAGCCTCTGTCATGGGTTTGCTCTGACCAGTGTTGGATAAGATTGTTGTTGCGTAGAAGTTCATTCAAGGATGCATCAGAGAATTATTATCATCATCCCAATGTAGATTGAGGTTGCCTAGTATTATGTTTTTAGAGCCCAAGAGTGAGCAGTGTGTTGTCAAGTCGGACAGGTGTTCCCCAAATGAGGGGGTGTTGCCTGGCGGATGGTAAAGTAGATGGCAGTATAGCGCGTTGTTGTCCGTCGTTTTGATGGTGGCGGTTAGATATTCAAATGTGTTATATTTGAAGGAGTCTGTTTCCATTACAGAGATGTTGCTCTTGTGGATGATTGCAATCCCACCCCCTCGCTGGTTCTTTCTGTCTTTGTTGATGATTGAGAAACCCGGGGGCACGAGCATGTCAATGATAGGTGAAGAGGATTCATTCAACCAGGTTTCTGTGATGAACATGATGTCTATGTCATGGGTGAGGATGGTTTCTGCCAGTTCTGTTGCATGTTTGGTGGCGGATCTACAGTTTATGAGCATGCAGTTGATCGACTCCTTATTGTCACTTTTCTTTGTAAGGGAGCCATGGGGATATTAGTGGGGGCTGGAGGCCTCGACGTTCTTGATGCTATGCGGTCTCTTCCGAATCCCGTGATAACCTGGATCTCGGAGCAGAGGTTTATAGATGAAGTTGAGTCATAGGATTTTTTTAGATCAATCGCTTCAATCAAGGAAAGTGCGACACTTGTTCCTTCTTTGCACACTGTACTTCCAATATTTACAAAAGCTGTGTCTATACTTAAACCTTGAGATTTATGAATAGTTACTTCATATGCTAGAGACAAAGAAAACTGTTATCTATGAACATGCAAGTCGTTTACAACCAAAAAATGTACAACACAATGCCCAATCTGTCTTATCTCATCAATCTGGTCAAATATTATAATCAAGAATTCTATTCCTTCTCTATTTTGAGAAATAACAAAATCAACAACTTTTCCTATTGCTCCATTTACAAATCCTTCTTCTACATTCAAATTATGCCACAAAATTACTCAACATTCTTTACATACATGTAAACTGTTTTCTAATACTGCAGTTTTAGATGCAGACTTTTCCAAAGAATCCAATTTAGCCTGTAGTTTTGAAGTACCGGGTATTTTAGACCCAGCGGTGCAGGGGCACACACCCTATGACTTCTGGGTTCTCCCTGTTCCAGACCTACAGAAACACAGAGTCTTCTGGGTGAAGTCAAAGATTCATTTATTGGCTGCAGACCAATTACAGGTATCCTAGAAGTACAACAGCGTGTATGTTCTCAGGAGACTGCTGAAAATCACAGAAACGGGCTTTTCCTTAAATACAGATTTTCCTGCCTCAGGCATACATTCTTAAGTTTATGGTATGGTCATTCAAAGTATACATTTCAAACGAAAAGGCAGAGTCATGATGACCATCCCACATTCCAGTTAAACAAGCCCGTAATTATTTACCCAGCAAGGCTCAGATCCCACATCAGATATCGATAGGCCCCAATAAACATGAGCATCTCCTGTTTTGGGAAACAAGTCATAAAGCAGGAACAGTCAGATGAGAAAGAGATTAGCTGGAGGCTTGTGTAGGATGAAAAGACTTTATGGTGTGTCAAGCCCTGATGCTAATCACAGGTGGCCAGAGGACGGGAACTCGTGAGACCAGTTTGACCCGGGGCAGCGGAGTCAAGCTGCCCAGGTCACAGAGAAGTCAAGGAAAGGCACATGTGCTCAAAAAGACCCGTACTCACTTCATGCTATATTGTCTATGTGAGGGCAACCATAAGATGGCCACCGATACAAAATGGAACCCACGTAGTGATGTGGAATAGCGTATACACAGTGCATTCATAGCTGAAACGTTACACAAAGCACTCGTACATGCCGCATTAACCATTCGCGGTTCACCATTACCGAGATAGACAGGGGTAGGGCCTTGCCTCCTACGCGGTCCCAAATTCTAAAGTACGACAGACCCTCCTTTTGCCCTTACATAGGCAATCACTATACTCATCTCAATCCGAGTCTAGGTCAATGTTCACGAAGTCATGGAGATGTTGCTGTAGCATCATCCTATTACTGAGCTCGTCCCTCGATACAGGTTTCCTTACACATAATGTAGCACAGAGGCCACATATTGCAGGAGCACACTGTATACACAGACAGAACAGGAAAAGAATCGCTAAGATCATTCCAATGACCATCAGAACTTTCCAACCCCAGGCAGATATCAGTTCCCAGAACCACCCCACCAGTGACCAATCTCCTTTATCCACGTGTATGGATTCAGATATTTTATGCAGTTTGGAGATGGCTTGATATACTGTTGGAGCGTTATCTGGTATGAAAATGCAACAACTGGATTGGATAACCTTACATACCCCACCACGGTTCTGCAAAGTCATAAGGCGATCCGCTTGGAGCTCAGCGGTCAAATTACCAAGGGCACCAGCCGTTATATTGACAGTGGATTCTACCACACGAGTCAGCTGTCTCAGGTTCCTACTATTTACCATAGGTCCCCAAAACGGCAGGAAACCCAAGAAGAAGTCTCCCGCTTCCTGACCGGCAGTATCCTCCTTACTAATTACGCCCCTCACAACTCTGGTCTTGTGATAGTCAGGGGCAGCAGTAAATGTTGGCGGTAGCTAGTTCGCAATATAACATGTGCCCGAGAAGTCAGGGGGCAACCATGTATATGCTCGATCTTTGCAGATGAAATATGTGCCCTTGGCAGCCAAAAACGCAGGAGAAAACTGTGATGGGAAAGTGTACGTTTCAGTACAGTCACTTTCCCCCAGTTGAGCTCTAGGATTCTGACCATTACCTTGTAAGCAGAACCGACCTATGTGGGGTACGACCCAAATTGGGGATGAGATTTTTCGCTGTCTTTCACCCAGACTAATACTATACCCTGTTGCGTTCCATCCTACATAAGGTCTCAATTCTTCCTTGGGTATGGACGAGTATGCATCGATATCTCTGCTCATATCGGCAACTCCTTTCATCAAAGCCTTATTATTGGTGATAGGTCTGATGGAACGCGGTTGTCGAGGGGAGTACGTATCTAGAGCATAGAGAAACATGGTCTGGAATGCCCATGACGATCCATTGTGACTAAATGGCAGCACCAGATAGGGAATACCCTTATTAATGGTATGTGGCATTAACCCACACACCCAGCAATTGGTTGTATTCATTACTAGTTGGTGCTGGTGCAAGAGTTGAATAAACGAGTTATTTACAAACTCTGATCGTCTGGTTTGTTCGTGTTCAGGCAGAGGGTGAAAAGAGTGTGGGGAGGCAGTAGAAAGAGGTACAGGCTGTACAGTGGGTGCAATGGGCTTTTGAGAGGAGAAAAATACAAATCCAACGATGAACATTATTATACTACATAGTATAAATAGGCACAAAAATACAAAACATTTACTCTTTATAATTTTACACATCCTTGCTTTAAAGTTCATTTCCTCAACGGGTCTCTCCATCTTAAAAAACTCCATCCTCTAATCGGGCCGCTCGCGGCGGATGAGTTTCTTCTGCTAAGGAGTACGCCTGTCAGTCCAGGGAAACGCCCTAGACCAACCAGAACCGTTGACCTAACGTCTTTGGCCTGTACCCTAAAGTCTTGGCACCGCGACCCTGCGGCTGAACCCGGATGGTGGTTCGAAAAACAAAAATCAAGAAAGTCCTTCAGATGGGAGAGCTTATAATGTCAAAAAAGGGGAAAAAAAAAATAGCAGGGAAATCTTTATTTGTCCATAGGCCTTGGTCTCAAATTATAGCGGAGACGGCCAGGTGCTGTTTGATTCTGGAACAAAAGTTCAGGCTCTGTAGTGTCCAATCCATTTGACGATTGCACAGCTTCTTGTAAAATTTCGTTACTCTCTTGGTCTGAAGCTGTGTCTCTTCTGCGTGCGTCACTGAATGGTACAAAACGAGGTACAGTGTCTGTTTCCGAGTCGGCGATACCCTCCTGGACCCACTGGTCATATGGCAGGGGCAAGGGGACTACCTTGCAGTGTGTGCCATGGACCCAATTCTTTCTCCCTTTCACTCGAACCGCTGATCTCGTTGACAGAAGTACAAGGTGGGGGCCGATCCACCGATGCTCGTCGTTGCTCTTGCGCTGGAAATTTCTAATCAGCACCCATGTGCCAGGGTCGATAGGGTGTCCAGGAGTTTCAGAAGCTTGGGGGAGAGTATCATGCACCTGTTGATGTAAAACACGTAGTTTAACAGTCAAATCATACAAGTAATCGAGTAGTACTGGATGCTCGATCTCACTGAATTTCGTAGGCCTTGGTACACCCCATACGTTGGCCGGGCGGCCGAAAACCACTTCATAAGGACTAAGTCCCACTCGTGAGTGTACGGTCATTCTGGTGGACAGGAGTGCTAAAGGCAGAGCGTCAGGCCATTTAAGACCGGTGCTCGCCTGGATTTTGGCCAGTTTAAGTTTTAGAGCGCCGTTGTAGCGCTCTACTAATCCAGCTGATTGGGGGTGATTTGCAGCGTGAAACTTTTGTTTAATACCTAGCCCCTCACACACATTCTTCATCACTTTACCCACAAATTCACTTCCATTATCACACCACACCATTCTTGGCATTCCAAACCTAGGGAAGAATTCTTTCACAAGGGCTTTGGCTGTGGATAGGGCAGTGTTATCCTTTAGAGGATAGGCCTCTACCCATTTTGAAAAAGCGCAGACAACCACCAATACATATTTCAGGTTGTTGCACCTTTCCATGTGGATAAAGTCCAGCTGCAAAACTTCAAATGGATATGATGGGGGTGCAAAATGACCAGCTGGAGTTGGGGTTCCCATACCAGGGTTATATTGCAAGCATACCATGCAATTCTTGACCACATTCTCTGCGCACTTGGGAATCCCAGCATTCTGCCATACTGGAGCCAACAACTTACAAATTCCTTTCGTACTGATGTGTGCCATTCCATGCGCCATTGTAACTACTGGAAGCACATATGCATCAGGCAACAACCATTGCCTATGTTCTGTCAGATCAATCCAACAACCATTCTCATCCAACTTACCCACACTTTCTCTCCACTTACTTAATTCTTTCTCTGTGGCCGCAGCTTGAAGGGACTTCACGCTCTCTATCGTGTTTTCACACATTCCAACATCATCAACCCATCTTGCGGGCCTGCAACATACATTCCAGTCATTACATTCTGTGCTGTTTCTTTCGCGATCTCATCAGCAAACGCATTCCCACGTCCGACATCATCGGTGACTTTCCTGTGCGCACTGCATTTCATGATCGCAACTTGCAACGGTAGGGTCAGTGACTCAAGGAGATCATTCACCAACTTGCCATTCTGAATTTTAGCTCCATGCGACGTCAGGAACCCACGTTCTTTCCACAATCGCCCAAAACTATGAGCCACGCCAAAGGCTTACTGGCTATCGGTGTATATATTCACTCTCATTCCTTCAGACAATACACATGCTCTTGTGAGGGCGATTAATTCTGCTGCTTGGGCCGAATTATGTGGCACACGTGCAGTTTCCACAATCGTGTGCAAAGTCGTGATAGCATATGCAGCAGTCGTATCACCATTTGGAAGCTTGAAACACGAACCATCCACCCATAAAGTACCATCACACTCAGTCAGGGGAGTATCTTTGAGATCTACTCTCCCTTTCGTCTCTTCTTCTGTTCTAAACAGACAGTCATGCTGCTCGGTCTCATCTAGGTCTGCTGGATTTGGCAATAACGTAGCTGGATTCAGCGTGTTGCATCTCTTTATGTGTATGTGATTTGCTAACAGTGTGAGCTCATAGCCTGATAATCGCGCACTAGTCAAGTGTTGTGTCTTGGTCCTGTTTAATAATGTGTCTACAGCATGTGGAACCATAACAATCAATGTGTTGTCCATTACCAGACCAGCAGATTGTCGGATAGACATAGCTGCAGCAGCTGTCGCTCTCAGACAGCTTGGCAATGCCCTCGCTACAGGGTCCAAGGTTGATGAAAAATATGCGCATGGGCGCGGTCTGTCGCCAAAAGGCTGTGTTAACACTGATAACGCACAACCATCTTTCTCGTGAACATACAATGTAAAAGGCTTGCTGTAGTCAGGGGTACCCAACACAGGAGCTGAACATAATGCATTGCGCAATTCCACAAAACTTTTCTGGCACTCTTCAGACCATGGGATAGGATTCGGTGTGTCTTTGCATGTTAATGCTAACAAAGGTTTTGCCAACAAGGAAAAATTTGGGATCCAGTGCCTACAGTATGAGGTAATACCCAAGAAAGCACGCACTTCTCTCTGTGTTCTTGGCACACTCAACTGTGCAATGGCTTGAATTCTCTCTGGGGTCAGTTTCCTTCCCTCCTTCGATAAGAGATGACCTAAGTAGGTCACTTCTTGTCGACAATATTGCAGATTTGAGAGAGACAGTTTGTGATGGAAGGCAGACAAATGACGTAACAATGACAAAGTAGCGTTTTTGCAAATCTTTTCAGTATCCGCGGCGATCAGTAAATCGTCGACGTACTGAATGAGGATAGCGCCACTAGGTAAAACAAGTGCATCAAGCTGCGCTTTCAAAGCTTGACTGTATATTGATGGACTTTCACAGAAGCCCTGGGGAGCGCGTTTGAAGCGGAAGCTTCGGCCTCCCAGACTGAAGCCAAAAATGTCTCTGCTCTCCTCTGCAATTGGGATGCTAAAGAAAGCATTCTTTAAATCGATCACTGAAAACCATGCAGCAGAGGCTGGAATCATCGTTAACAAGGCAGTTATATCAGGGACAACTGGAAACTGTGTTACAACAATCTTATTAACCTCTCTAAGATCAATCACGAATGCGTAAACAGGTGGCTGTGAAGGGTCCGTCCGTTTTAAGACAGGCAAAATCGGACTATTGCAAACGTTGCCTCTTGTCTCTTCAATCACACCCTTATTAATCAAGTCGCTGACAATGTCTAACAATGCTTTCTGGCCTTCATTAGAGATCTTGTACTGGGGAATACGTGGCAGTCAGACATTTGCCTTTAAAGTTACCACGTATGGCGGTATTTCCAAGAGGCCCACATCATTGGGACCAGTAGCCCAAAGGACATCCGGAAGGGATGACAATTCAGGCGGCATTGTATTTTTAGACAAGTACATCGGGGAAATCACTTTCCTACCTAATGTAAGTTGTACTCCTGACGGTGAACAATACAGTGTAGCATGCAATCTTTTTAACAAATCTAAACCTAGCAAATTTTCACCACAACCTGTTGTTAGAATCAGGGGTGCTTTCAGCTCGCAAGGCCCGATAGAAAGTGACATGGGGCTGGAAATCGGGTTTCTAACTGGGGCGCAAGAAAAACCTACTGAAACATTTATATCGCCAGACAAAGGTGCGCCAGGGAGTTTTGAATGCATGATGGAACTCTTTGCAGCACCAGTGTCTAGCAGAAAGGGCTCCGTTACATTTGCTGTGGTCACCTCAATATACGGTCCGCTCTGATTTACTGGCACTGAAACAACTCCCTCTCTCTGTCTATGGCTGTCCTAGTAATCATCATTTTCTGCATCGCCGTCCTCTGCATAATAATCATTATTGTAGTACTGAGCTGTATTACTAGTCGCGTTGGCTTGCTGATCAAAGCTATTGATGGTATTTTGAGGCGGAAGAGGACGCGCGTTCTGGGGAACATTTCCACGCCCTCTGCCTCTAGGAGCGGGCTGACCACCCCTCCCTCTTGCGCCATACATATTGCCATTACGCTGCATCAATTTAGGGCAACTATATTTGAAATGACCTTCCTCTTTGCAGTATGAACATTGGTTGCGACCTACAGGGACACGCGGTTGATAATACCCATTCATTTGCTGATTGTTCTGAAATTGTTGGGGTTGGTGATAGACACCTTGGGATTGCCTATAGTTATTCTGACCTCCACATGGCGGATAGGCCTTCTGTAAAAGGACCTTTGTTTTTAGTTCTTTCGTTTTCTTTTCTGTTCTATCTTTCTCGTCTTTATCTCTGTTTTCATAATACTGTGCTGTAGCCAGTATTTGCGCTGAAGAGGAAACAGCCCAAGAACTTTCTGAATCTTTTAACTTTTTACACAGGTCAGGAAGTAAATTCTGCACAAATTTATCCACAAATAACCGTTGGCCACCTTCAGTACTCATATCTTGCCCACTGTGGTCAATAAACATTTCTTCAAACCTGGTAAAGAAGTCTGACACTGTCTCATCTTTCTTCTGCTTGCATGCAGATAGCTTATCCCAATTTACGCGCATCGCGGGCATTATTGTCTTCATATACGTGATGATTCTACCAGGGAGTTCTGCTATTAAAGGCTCTGGTGTCGCGCCACCAATCTGTCTAGCGACAGCAGCGATGATGTTAGCCCATGTGTCCCCTAGTTCCGCAGCATGAGCCGTATTACGAATGGATCCCCACAAAGGCTGTGGAACCACATTCCCAAACAGCATATCTATGTCAGCCAGATTCATTACACAGGATTCTGCAGTTTGTGACAACTCCTTATAATAACCGGTAGGGTTTTTACGGGGATCAGGCAATGTCTGCTTAAGTGCTAACACCTCTGATCTTTTCCATGGAACATGTACCCAAATACGCTGAAAATGCGCTAAGACAGGTGGATTAGCATTTGGATCAGCAGGTCTCCAAACTGGGGGAACCTCACGCATCGGATATTGGCGTGCTTTTACCCTTTTTCCCACAGGGACATCAGGTTCAAACAATGACTGTTGACAATCATCATTTCTGAAGGATAATACAACCGCAACTGCTTTATCTACATCGCGATCCACAATGGTGCCAGTTCCAAAATCAAATCTCACTCGACACAACTCCTGCGGGCTTGGGTCTTTACCACTATCATCCAATTCCTCACAGAGAATTTCGCACATTTTCTCAAAGACATACCTCTGTTTTGGGGCATCCCATTGGTGGAAAACGTTGACAACTGATTCCACATCATATAGTGAAGGGAAAACAATCCATCTACGCGCCATGCGATCTATTACCTTTTTCTCATCGGGGTTAGGCAATTGACTGCGCAATTGCTTACGCTGTAAGCCAGGAGTCGCACCGGATGACTCAAAGAGAGGCGACATTAACGTAGTAACCACATTAGCTAAACGCTGTCGCGCTGAAGGAGAAGTTGAGGCAAAAACAGGGGGATAAACAGAGGGGAGAAAAGAGGATGTAGAAACAGGTACTGGAGTGGTACAAGGAAGAGTGTCAGGGGAGGCAGCTGCTGAATTAGACGAAGTCGCAGGAAGCGCGGGGGCAGTTGGAAACACAACTGGCGGCCCTTGAGAGGGCTGCGCTATAGGGATAGGAGCCGGCTGCGAAGCAGCTGGCGGTAGCGGCAAGGCTTGCAGTATATTAACTGGAGGTAGCATATTCACAAGCTGGGGAGGCGCCGTGGCATTTTGAGCATACGGGGGTGGCGAACTCAACAAATGCGACATCAGGGGATCTTTCTCCTTTTCTTCGGCCTCATTCTGCTTGGAGTGTGGTAAAGCTGGGTAACATTTGTCGATCCCTAACTTATGCTGTCTGTGCAATTGCTCATTCATCTGTTCCTCCTCATTGTCCTTGAATCGTACAGCTGCTTGCATTACCGTCATACCTTTCTCTCTCTTATTCTTTTTCGCTAGCTTAATTTCCTTCTGTTTGGCTTCCTTCCGCCATAAGCGGAAAGAATCAAACATCGCCGGCCGGGCTTTCTTTTTAAACAATTTAATTTCCAAATTATCTAAAATATCGGTATCGAAACTACCATTTTGGGGCCATTTTAAAACACCGTCTTTTCTGGTGTAGTGGATCCATACTTCGTTATATGCAATGGGACCTACGCCATGTTTTACATAGAGCTCATAAGTTGGAGTTCCAACCGGAGGACCCAGACATGATTCCTCCAGCTGGAAATCTCTTCCACAACCCAAACAAAACAATCTACCGAATATTCTAGAACCAGGCATCTTCGCTCACTAGTCTAGATCCAAACGTCAAAGGATTATCGATTACGATAGTCTCGTGAATACACGAGTCCTCTGGCTTTGGCGTTTGAAAACTCCAAATTTCCAAATCAAAACGATCCCAAGGGATACCAAACAAATGGGAGACGCTCCACTTATACTTAACTGAATATTGATGATCGATGGCGTCACCAGAAGACTTTCTCGATTGTTTCGCTCTATCAAAACTCGCCAAGGGTCCAAAACAGGTCGATTAATCAGGGCAGCAGTCCTCCGTAGCCGTTGGGACGCGGAGAACCTCGCAGAAAAGACTTTCGGACCACGTCGACATGCAGGGGTCGATGAAGTGGCGGCCTTCCTCCGGAATTTCCACACGAAGCTCCTCACGAACCTCTGGCTTGGACTGGTACCGCTGAAATCGCCCCGAGTTGGGCGCCAAACTGAAGTACCGGGTATTTTAGACCCAGCGGTGCAGGGGCACACACCCTATGACTTCTGGGTTCTCCCTGTTCCAGACCTACAGAAACACAGAGTCTTCTGGGTGAAGTCAAAGATTCATTTATTGGCTGCAGACCAATTACAGGTATCCTAGAAGTACAACAGCGTGTATGTTCTCAGGAGACTGCTGAAAATCACTGAAACGGGCTTTTCCTTAAATACAGATTTTCCTGCCTCAGGCATACATTCTTAAGTTTATGGTATGGTCATTCAAAGTATACATTTCAAACGAAAAGGCAGAGTCATGATGACCATCCCACATTCCAGTTAAACAAGCCCGTAATTATTTACCCAGCAAGGCTCAGATCCCACATCAGATATCGATAGGCCCCAATAAACATGAGCATCTCCTGTTTTGGGAAACAAGTCATAAAGCAGGAACAGTCAGATGAGAAAGAGATTAGCTGGAGGCTTGTGTAGGATGAAAAGACTTTATGGTGTGTCAAGCCCTGATGCTAATCACAGGTGGCCAGAGGACGGGAACTCGTGAGACCAGTTTGACCCGGGGCAGCGGAGCCAAGCTGCCCAGGTCACAGAGAAGTCAAGGAAAGGCACATGTGCTCAAAAAGACCCGTACTCGCTTCATGCTATATTGTCTATGTGAGGGCAACCATAAGATGGCCACCGATACAAAATGGAACCCACGTAGTGATGTGGAATAGCGTATACACAGTGCATTCATAGCTGAAACGTTACACAAAGCACTCGTACATGCCGCATTAACCATTCGCGGTTCACCATTACCGAGATAGACAGGGGTAGGGCCTTGCCTCCTACGCGGTCCCAAATTCTAAAGTACGATAGTTTCTCCGTAAGAAGAATGGCTACTCCCTGATGTTCAATTTTGTCAATAGCTTTGATTTCCTGAATTTGTTGTTTTTCCAGTTTGAGAAGTTGTTCATTGAATGTAGAACACTCTTGCAGTGTAGGTATTAGGCAAACTATAGATTTGTTTTCTACAAGCCTATTGTACATTACTTCTACTGATGTTTTTTTCAGATGTATGCAAGTTCTTTAGAAGCCAACTTTCTAAAGCTTGTTTACCATGTTCCGTCTGCACACCAATTTTTATGTCTTTAAGAATATTTCCATAATCTTCATCACCTGCTTGGCACATATTCTTAGCAAGTTTTTTATATTCAAAGTTTACCCAAATATTTACATTCCCAATACTTCCCAAAGATGTCCTTGTGTCATCATGGAGAAGTGTTTTAAAAACAGGTTCTCCTTTAACAGGAGTAAGTTGTAGTAGATCTCCAAATACAATTATATGTTTTCCTCCAAACAGAACATCGTAATCTGTTTTTAAAATCTGTTGCATTCTCAAATGCACAAAGGCAAGCATTACGTTTGACACCATACTCACCTTATCAATGATTAAAAGTTTCAGCTTCTTCAGTTCTCTTGAGACTTCATGACAGGCTTCTTCAGATAGCTTCTGAAATTATAGTTTATTATCATGTTCAACAGGAAGAGTAAGTAATCAATGTAAAGTAATACCTTTAATGCTGTGTGCTGCTAATCCATGTGGAGCTGTTATGGCCCAAACTGTGTTTCTGTAGTCCTGTGTAGAAAACTGGTCAAAACTTTAATTTAGAAACTTTTTCCAGTTCCATCTTGACCACTAATGTACAATCGAGTAGGTTTAAATGATGAACATTGGCATTCTTTTTTTTAATCGAGCAAACCATGTTGTACCCGTTGTTTGACTTGTAGATATCTTTCTTTTTGTTCAATATTTGGTTGTTCCTCTAACTTTTCAAACGGAATAATATCCTTTAGTGCTTGCTGCATTGCAGTTTCTAGCTCATTAATGGCTTTTGCTGCATAATTTTCAATAATTGGTTGTCCCGGTGGATCTTTAGTCAGTGGACCAGAACTTTGACTGCTTTGTGAACTTTCTCTAGCTATTTCTGCAGCAATACATCCTTCTTGTTCAATCTCATCATTTAACATATGTAGGTAAGTTGGAAAAATTGTCCACTGAATGCTGTCTTCAGTTGCATTAAAAGAATCTTCATAGCAGTCAAAATCTCCAAGTAATTCTGTTTCAATACGCCATGGCTTGAACAGTTACAGAAGTGCTGAATAGAACAATTCTCTCTATCTATCAGTTTTCTGTGGTTAATAAGATTCCCTTTGACATGTTTCACTAAACATCCCTCACATCCAATTACTGCATATTTTTCTTCTTTTATATTGTCTCTTACATTCTCTTTAACCTTCTAATGCTGATGTTTTTTCATACAGACATAGGTTTTCAAGATGTGGACTCCTTTAGGGACAATATGTATCTAACATACTAGTTTTGACAAGATCAGTACTTTCCGGCTCATACAGAGTTCAATACTTTATTTTGTGTGGAGGCAAGACTTAGACTTATCCAAATGATTCCTCTTGACTTTGAATATAAACTGGTTGAGTTGAAGCGATCCGAACATTCATAGGATCAAATTTCTCTATGGGAAAGCCTTTTTAAGCTGAAGCTGTACATTTTCTTGCTTAGACTCCTTTCTGCAGACATTTCTTCCCACATTTCTTTCATATCAAACTTTTCAGATTTTGTAATATATGATGAAACATAACGTGCAACAGCAATTGACCTATCTACAACATAAAGAATATCCATGTTTGTATTCCACATTTTCAAAATAACTGGTATGTAGTCATTAATGTACTTTGAAGCTTGTATTCTTTTTAAGTTGTATGTATTCTTGGGAGATTTTTGAGGTATTGTACATCTTACTGCTGAGAAAAAACTATTTACTCTTCCTTTAGAAATTATAGGACGCGGGAATCCAAGACAACATTTTGTATAAACTTTTACTTTACATTTATATTTCCGACATCTATGACTTTGAAAGCATAAAACTTGTCGTCTCAAGCTCTGTTCTCCTCCTTCTCTTGGAATGGCACATGTAACATGCTGTTTGATGAAAGACAAAACAGCTTCATCACTATATGTTCCAAATGTTGGTGTATTCTATATCCATAATAGCATGTGTATATGAGGAGTACATCTGGCTTGGTACTCTTTTCGCTAAAATAAATCAGTTACCTCTCCAAGAGGTGGAATATTTTTATTGCAGATAAATGACATCATACCTTGAAACCTATGGTTAAAATACCTGCAGACATTTACAGGATCCAAGAAATAGAGTTCTCAAGCTGACTTCAATTCATTGTTTTTAACATTTGAATGTGCTTCTCATACAAATTCAAGTAAATCATCCCACGCTTATTCAGCACAACTAAGTGTTACATACCATGTAGGTGTACCTAAATTTCTTAACATGCATTTAAGTTCACCATGACGGCTATACCAATATTTATTGGTACCATGTTGGTACGCCATCTAATTAATTAACTGAGATTCTAAATTTTCATCTCTTTGTTCAACTTTGTCCATGAACACTTTTGCAGAAACATGATGAAGATGAACTCCTGTTTTTATTATATGGTTCACTGTATATGAAAGTGCAGACAAATTGCTTTATAACACAAGATGAAATATATATGGAATGCACTGCCAAAATTGTAGATCTTCACAATACATTCTTGCTGATCGGTATTATGAAGCTGGAATCCTTACAGCTCACTCACCAAATTGTCCACCTTTTCCAGTGGGGAATAGCTGTGGAAAACAGCAAGTTTCTAAACTTCTTTTCCATACACTCATGGGAGTTCCCTCTGCTTCTTTCATTTGAAATGGATGTATTGTAAAATTTTCAGAAAGCTCTTCACTCCTGGACTTGTCCTCTTTCTCAATTTGGCTACTTGACATTACTGTTTTATCTTATAAAAAATATTACTTGTTTATCTACATTTACATTGTTTTAATAAATATTACTCTATACCAGGTATAATTTAGCCTTTTGAAGTTTATTAACATCTACAAACTCTTGCCAGATTTTTCTACTCTTTGTTGGTACAGATTTTACTATAATAACTACTGGCTCATTGTCCTCTCTCTCCACACCAACAGTTTTAATATTTTTCTTAAAATCTAAAGGTCTTCCCTTGAGACCTTTTTCTAAATCTGTTGTTGGCAGCTTACCTATTTTATGCTCCATATCATCTATGGCCTGAAATGGATGTATAGATTGAATAAGAATAGACTCATATACATTTAAATCTGCCAGTTCCTCAGGAATAGGTACCAACTCTAAGGGCCCGATTATGATGCTGTTAGGAAACTGTACCAAACAAATCGGTTCCGGACTAGTTTCCAAACTTAATCGGGTCCTGCGACTCGCATTGACTTCAATGGGAGCCTGTGTTCCGAACGAGAACACAGGCTCCCATTGAAAAAAGGGGTGGTTGGGAAAAACCTTGCACCCTGTGATGAGCGCCCCATGGTGTCTGCCACATTGTGCATGGTTGGGAAGAGGGGTCCCTTGGGTACCCCCATGAGCTACATTTGTATGTCTCTGTTTGAAGGGGGCCTGCAACAGGCCCCCCAAGACTGATTCCAGCAGCCATTTTATCTCGGGCTAACCGAATCGGAACAGTCCAAATCAGTCATTGTAATCGCTCATCTGGAAACCGTGTCCCTAGAGCTGTACGAATCAGCTCTGAAAGACTCGGACTGTCTGGATGCCTTTCGGGACCAATTCAGACTGCTCGAATGGTTTCCAGGCATCGTAATCAGTTGTTGGGAAACAAGGGTTCTGAATTGGATTCTGCAATACCGAATCCCATCTAGATCCTTCCCTAATGACATCGTAATCAGGCACTAACTTGTTATGGACTGCTCTAGCTGGCATTATGTTTTCTTCTAATGTGTTGTAACAGTACTTATAAATAACTTGATCACTTGCCAACTGAAACTCACCTTCTACAAACAAATAAAGACCAAATTCCTGTCACTTATCTTTGTTTTCTTTTTCACTTTTTAAATATAAATCAACATTTCTAGTTTTGCTTCTATAGTGAGTACATCGGCAACAAATACAAGTATAGTTAGGTTGTTCAGATGAAACTGCGTTAAACTTTGTATTTTCTTCTGCAAAATCATCAATACTAATCTCTTTCTCCTGTTCTTCAACACCTACACTTATCAAACTCTCAGTTTTTTTACACTCCACTTCAGAACCATCACAAACTTTCAGTACATCTGATACAGAACCGTGCAAAAGAGCTGTATTCATCTCACTTAAACAAAAGGCATGAGTTTTTACATAGTAAAGTCTCCTTACTAACTTCCGCATTTCAGCGTAGTATACAGCTAACATTCTTAAATGATGAAAAGTACTTTGGCACACTTTTCTTGAAAGACAAGCCAGAGAATGACCCTGCAACTTAGTATATTATATTATTTTACATGGATCTAGTTCTTGAAACATCTCAATCTTCTGTTTAACACTTTTATTTGCATATTGTCGTAAAAAAATCATAATATGTCAATAGACTCCTGTCGAATACTACAAATACTACTACAATCCCACTTATATACAGGAGCTTGTGGGCACTTTCCTTGAACCTCTTCAGATATTACTTCTTCATCATTTCTAGGAACCATCTTTTCCTTTGGAATGGGAGAGCCATCTTTCACCTCATAACATCGACCACTAGTATCAACTGCATGTACTAATGAGGTCTCTTCAAAATAACTTTCTTCATAAAAGAAAGGCTCAGTGCCGGAAGTGTGCTTCCATTCACCAATAAAAGTTTTACAAATGTTACTTCTTTTAACAAGTCTTTCGGTTTAGCTTTCAATGCTCCCCCCATTCTGCTTAATCCTAGTTTCCATAGTAACAGTTTCTTCAATATTCAACTGTACAAGCAGATCACAAGTTCACCATATTTTCAAATTCAGCACACTAGCTTGCAAATGCAAATAGCAGCTGTGGTTGACTTTTGACAAATATTAGCTTAAAAGACGCTTGTTCAGTAAAGTAACATGTATCCTATGTTTTGAGTACACCATGGTTATGAACAACCAATCAGTTATCTGCTTTTTCTAAAACAGCCTCTTCTCCACTATTTTAGATACCTCTCATTCTACCCACTGACTTACTCAGCTACAGACATCTTTTGATGCCTTCCACACATCCCTTCAAAATGCTTTCAGTATGGATTGTAGGACACAGCTATGTTTTCTGGGACAAAAGGTTTGCTGAACACAGAGGTATTGACAAACAACTAGGTTTGCAAAATATGGATGTTAGATGGTTGACACAGAGAGGATTAAAGTGGCATCAATTGATGCCTTTGGTTAAAAGCTTTTGCATCTCAAAACCCCCTGACCTCATGATTGTGCACAGTGGTGGCAATGACCTGGGCACATTCACTGTGGTAGGATTGGAAATCCTAATGAAGGATACCTTTGCACAACTGATGTTGCTTTTTCCTCACACTATCTTTGTATACTCTAATATATGCCAAGGACAGAAATAGAATTGGTCAATTCAATCCTGTCCCAGATTGACAAAGCTAGGAAGCATGTCAATAAAGCTGTTTCTGCTTGCCTTAGAGACCATAACATGAGCTCCATCTATAACAATCTGCGCTTTGACATGTATAACATTTATAGAAGTGATGGAGTTCACTTCACAGATGAAAGGAACAGAGTGTTTTTCAACAACCTTGAGCTGTGCATCTGGACTTTCATGTAGCTCCAACAAAGTCATAATGAATACAAAGGCTTCTCTTAAAGCCACCCTATAACCCAACAGTGAAAGTTATATATTTTTTAACATAAATACTCTTTATAAATATTTTTCGGATTTGTGAACCCATCACGAATCCCCAAAATAAAAGCCCAAATTCAATGTACTACAACACATTTCACTTTTCAACTTTAACTTTTGATTTATATTTTTATTATTATTTCAAACTCTGTCAATTTTAATGTGATTATGAACTTCAATCTCACTAGCTCTATAAAAAAGTTCACAACTGCAACACTACCTTCTGAATTGTATAGTATTTAATAATTTATTTGAGGTGGATCCGTGAATCCACTGCAATGTTACACTGGGGGGCCATGCTGAGAGCCTTGATGGGGTCGTGACTCTTACCACAAGAGAAAAAATATATATTTAATGCCCCCCACTTCTATGGGTCCATTGCGGCCCTGGGGACCCCACCCCTCGGGCTCTGCCATTTTTTCTTTTTTTATGCAAGGGGGGCCACCCGTCCCCCCTTTCCAGGGCAACCTTTTGCCCCATGCTGTGTGGCCCCCCTCCAAAAAGTCCAATTTAAGCCCCGGGGACCCCATCTCCCGGGGCCAGGCCTTATCCTTTTAAAAATAAAATTGGGAAGGGGGCCTGCGTGTCCCCTCTCCCCAGGCCAATACTCCCCCGGGGACCCCATTCCAGTCCCAGCAGGCTCCCCGCCTCCTGTGGGAGCCAGCTTTGCTTTTGGGCAGAGGAGCTGCAAAAATGCAGGTTCCTCTGCCCAAAAGCAATTCTGCTTCATTTCATGGAAGCAAGAGCATTTTCCATGCTCTTGCTTCCATGAAGCAAAGCAGAGTTTGCTATGGCTTGGCAGGAGCACTTCTCCTGCTGTGCCATAGCAAACTGCAATGTCCTAGGGCTGGAGCCTGCCCTCGGTGGTGGCGGTCTCTATGGCCATGGAGGGCTCCTGGAGTGGGGCCACGCATCCCCCTTCTATCTCATGTATTGCCCGAGGTTGGTGGTGATCCCTAGGGCCGGGTGTCCACAACAGACCTCAGCCTTCACTTAATTTGTGTGCTGGGGAGGAGGCGGTCCCAGGGGCTGCATGGGGGGGAAGAGCCCCCCCACACCTGTTGTAATGTAGCCCCATGGAGGTGGTTGTCCCTGGGGCAGCGGGCCATGAGGCTTGCAAACCACTGCGGACCCCTGTTTGGGAAGCTATGTGCACTTCGGTAACAGCCTATGATTAAGGAGAAGGCTTGCTCTGAATCGCGTCAGGCATTTAAGAAGAGATCAGAAGTGTGAAATGCTGTTTTTTTTCTGAAAATATTTGGTGGAATCAGCTGTTGTCGGAGTGCGTCCTTTCTTGTGGACACAAATGGTAATATGTTATACGTCAATCCAGCCGTGGAGGACAGAACCACCATGGGAATGTATTGGGGTCCGCAATGGTTTGAATTATGCAAACCTCATGGTGGCACAACAGTAATGGAATTACACCGTGCATTTCTCTTTTCTGAGGCTCACTGGAGGGCTTATGGATTTAATGGTACTGATTTTGCAGCAGAACTCATTGAAGGGAAAGAATGTTCCCAAACACTACAACGGCCAGCATGCCTCAATAATTATACTCCCCTGCGAGAGGGAAATTAGGTGGTCGGGAAATGTAAAGATCTGTTTGGGAAGCTCTGCGCACTTCAGTAACAGCCTATGATTAAGGAGCAGGCTTGCGCCGACACGCGTCAGGCATTTATTAAGAGATCGGAAGTGTGAAATGCCGGTTATTCCGAAAATAAAGATATGGTGGAATCAGTTGTTGTCGGAGTGCGTCCTTGCTTGTGGACACAAATGGTAATATATATATATATTTACAATTTACAAATCAAGCACTACTTTTCTGCACCTCCTTCAGTATGCCCCCTTCATTCTATTCTTCTATAATATTTCTTTCTTTAGTTGAGTGTTTTATATGGTGGAAAAGACTGAAGGGTTTTCGAGCACTAGATAGAAATGAGCTACTCAATGATTATTTACTTTATGAAAACAGCCATAGATTGATGAACACAAGACACTGCTGCCATTGTATACATTTCTAAAGCATTATCTCTGGTTGTGAAGCCTTTCAGCAAATAGAAACCCGTTTCTATTTTTCTTTGTGAGACTGCTGTCCTGCAAAAGCTACTCATCCACCATGGTTCTCCTACCACTGCTCAGCCTCTACACTCCCCTAATCACGTGACAGAATTACATGTAATGAGTTAACCCAATGTTATCATAAGTGAGAGGTTGGTCTTGCAATAGTGAAAATCAAATGTAAGAGTTTTTCAATACCAGGACATGTAAAACTTAAAACATACATGTCCTGTATTTTTAAATACATGGCACTTTGCCCTGTAGACTGTGTAGGGCCTACCCAAGGGTTGACTTGCATATTAAAAAGGAATGTTTAAGCCTGGCAAAAGCTTTATTTTGTCACGTTGAAATGTTAGTTTAACATTGCACACAAGATGCACTGGCCGGCCCGAGACATGATTAAAGGACTACTTTGTTTTTCTCTATTGCAAGGCCTACCTCTTCCATAGAATAAATAATATTGGGCTACCTTATTACATGTATTAAATGATAACTTTCAATCGGGAGCACGTTGAAATATTGAGTTTGGTGTTTAAAATATTCTGTGGTTCACCCTGACAAGGATTGTGGCTGTTGTTTGGGGAGGGTTTCACACCCCTCAACCATCGACCCAATTCCTTACATTAACCATAATAAAAAATAGTTAACCAGCACAGGGGAATTCAAGTTTTAGTAGGTTAGAATTAATGATGTAAAAATGTAGCCACCAGAATAAAAGGATTCATGGAAAAATCTTTTTGAAAATTTCAAAGCATTAAAATGGTCAGGAAAAGAATACTCAGTCCATTAGCATTCCTGCTATTCATTAAGAACAACACAAATAGTTTTCCAAACCTAGCTCAATCACATGAATATGGATGGATTTGAACCCCAACTTTCAGTCAATGCAAAATCATCCTGGACACAGATCATACTCTCAAGGACAATATCACAAAAAAACAATGGACTTGAACTATCATTCTTGGCTTAAGAAAGGGAAAATGTTCTTACCAAAATGTGACTTCTAAACTTCTAATCAAGCCCTCTTTCTCGCCCACCTTTTATGATGGAAATGTCTGCTCCACCTCCTTTCAAACTCCTCACTAAAGGGTATCTTACATACTGTTGCATGTCTCATTAAGTCCTGAAGAAATATGACCCCCACAATGAAGGAATTTCACTCGCTTCCCTTCCCTTGCTTCCCTGCACCATCTTCAAAACGATCTGTTTAATCTACAAATCCATTACGACTGCCACCTTTGCCTTCCTGACTGACAAGCTCACCCTCTGCGGTGGACATTAGCACGCTCACAGCCAGTCGACCATCAAACATAGGAGTGCAGAAAATAAAAGTCAACAGGCCTTTTTCATCAGTGCACGTAGTACTTGAAGACTATTCCTGTATCACAACATTTTGATGCAATAGAAGACCACTAACCAGATACCTGGCCTTTCGCATTTTGATTATGCCTTTGTCTTTGATCGTGAGTAGTGGTTGCTGAGTTTGCCCTTTCTAAGTAACACATATCTGCATGCATATATTCATTTAATTCACCAACTGGCACATGCATCAACAAAGACTTTTGCGATTCCTTAGTTGCGATTTTTAAGGAATCGCAATTAAGGAATTGCAAAAGCCTATGCATGTAGGAATCGCTATAAAAATAGCGATTCCTACAAATTCCTTAATTGCGACTCGCAAATTGCGAGTCGCAATTAAGGAATGCCATCCCATTCATTCCTATGGGCCTCCAGGCCCATAGGAATGAATTGGAGATTGCATGAACAAATTGCGAGTACCAGTAGGTACTCGGAAATTGTTCATGCATTTTCAAGGGTGCAAGGGTGTCAAAATGACACCCTATTGCACCCCTGAAATTGATCTGTGCACATATGTTGCACACACACATGCTCTAAGGGCATGTGTGTGCGCAACATGAAACTTTGAAAAATGCACAAAAGTGCATTTTTCACAGTTTTTGTAAATTACCATGAAGTTCAACTTCATGGTAATTTGCTCCCCCTATTAGCGAAATCGCTAATTTTTTAACTTTCATGCATTGCATTTAAGGAATCTCAATTTGGGATTCCTTAAGTGCAATCGCAATTTAAGGAATCGCTATTTAGAGATTCCTTAAATTGCGATTTTTGCATTTGGGATGATGCATCCCAAATGCAAAAATACCGGTAGCAAAGGGGCAGATTCTGAGAATCTGCCCGTTTGCGACCGGTTTTTGCTTTGATGCATGTGGGCCTAAGTACCTTAAAAACTGGAATTCCATCAAAACGAATCACCAGCTTCTTATTATGACATCCTAGCAATTTCCTACCCCACAACCATTTACAAAATAGCTACTCGGAATACCTCTCTTTATAACTCTTCAAAAACCAAATAATCCCTCCTCTTAACCCCTTCAGCGCAGCGCGGATTTCCGCGCCACGCTGAAGGTTCTGTGCGCGGGCGGGGCCATGACGGAGCGGTTCCGTCATGCGCACAGCGCAACCGACGTGCATGACGGAACGGAGCGGTTCCGTCATGCGCGTCGAAGGGGTTAAAACCACTGCTCTTTCACACACAGCAAACCAGCAATAGCATGCTGACTCAAACCTTTGAACAACTGTGTACTCACCTGTACCCTCAAACAATTGTACGTTCATTCTAGCCCTCTAAAAAGTGTTCGAGTATTATATTTTCAGAGACATATATGCTGACAGCTGTCCATGGAAATCTGCGTTACAATAATTTTCTATTCTGCATGACCTTCTCATAATTGTGTATCGATTGTTACGTGCAATGAATTGTCCACCCAGCACAACTCTCCAAAAGATGCTCATTAAAAAAACAACCCTTCAACAGCAAACCCCCATCTTCCATCCTCTTTCAGCCAAGACCATAACCACATATCTCGCATAACTGTCAAATACCTGCCTACAATACATAACACCACAGCAATTACGTATCAATCAAACAAGCCCTCCAACAAATGTACACATGATTTTTAATGAGAACCATCCTTGACCTTGCAACATGTGCTCACAGATAAAAAAAATTCTGCCTCTGAGTTTTATTGCACATTGACATTTGTTGACACTTGGTCGTTCGGACACATTCTGAATCAGTTGCCGGTCTCCCGGGAGTAAACCTGTGTTGATTTCTTCTCAGATTTATGGCTTGTTATGAGTTTGTTCTAATTATCAGCAGAGAATCAATTAATGGAAAAAAGCATCTGCTGTGTTCGCTGTGTCTTCGTCAGTAATTGCTGTAAGAACACACATTAATCTCTCTTTTTATCGCTCTCCTCCTCCCTGTATGATGCCTCCTTTCCATACCTCTCTTGCTTCATACTTTCTCCTTTTTCATTTTCAACATCTTTTCCTTGGACCTTTCTTTAGAATGTTATTGTAAATGTATGTCTTTCTTTTCTGCATCACTATTGTACATTCTACCTTCGCTTGTCAGCCTTTCTTCTAGTCTAAACTTCACCCGCATCTCTTTTCCACACCTCTTTCTGTATGTATGTAGCCTTCTCGTACTCTTGTAAATGTAAATGTTGTAGACTTGTAAAGCACACAGCTGCCCCAGCAATGTGGCGTCCCGGCGCTGTAGACCGCTGGGGAACCCGTCCTGGCTATCCCTGTGAGATGGTCCCTTTCTGGGTATCTCCAAGGTGAAACCAGGCATCCCCGGCATCTGTGGGGGGCCGTTGTAGAGATGAGGCAAGCTTAATGCCCAGAGTTGCCGAGTGTGTTCCTGGTTAGAGTAGGTACCGAGGCGAGAATTATCGAGTCTGTTTTGACCCTGGTCCACGACCCTGCCGCGTCGGGAATTGAACCCTGGTCCCTGGCCAATTCTCTGCTTACGGGTCTGCCGCCTCTAACTAGTGAGCCACACCTCTCTTCCTTCATTCCAATCTTTACTTCTTCTCTTCTTTCTTCTCACCCTCGTGCCATGTTCTTTTCTTTTCATTCTTTGTTTATCCTTCCATCATCCCTCCTTCCATTTGTCTAGATCTTGCAATCCTATTGCATCCCATTACATCCCATCTCTTCTCAACCTTTCTCTTCCCTTCCCAACCTGTTTCGTGTTTGATCATTCTATAACATGGGTTGTTTTGTTCTTATTATGGAAAGTTGTCCCTAACGTCTCTACTTTCTGAAGTCACCAGTTGTAGTAAAAAAAATACTCAGGCCTCAATTTTGATGCAATCAAGGGTTGCAAAGCAGACCCCCACCCCTTCTGAGGCACCAACCCCTCCTGGGGGCCCCATTCAGTCCAAGGCCAATGAGTATTTGTGAGATATGGGAAACAGAGGGGCCCCAGTCACGTTCTGCATGGGAGGGGGCATTAGTTTACGTTACAACACTGATGCAATCTGTTTTCACTGCATGTTTTCACTCCTCTTCTCTTTATAAATTAATTTGTTGCGGTAACTCCTCCTAGCCTTGCATGCCAAAGGTTACAAATGATGTCACAACTGCACCATCTTCCTAGACTTCGCTCCTTGATGTGACTGCCTCACCCAGCAATCCGCAAAAGAGTCAAGCTGCCTGTATCTAAAGGAGTGGTTGGTATATAAGGTATATATTTGTTATTGCTATTTTTGCAAAGCAAAGTTTTTTTATATGCAATTGCATTATATGCCTGAAGTGGCATGGATAGTCTGTGTCATGATTGTTCATGTTTATTGGGCTGGTGTCTGTATGGAAGAAATAAGTCTACTGCTGCAAAATAAATCTACTGATTTTCAGTGCATAAAGGTTCCCTGTAAGGGATGGGACTGAGGAAGCAAGATGGCAGCCAGAAGAGGAGAGGCACCTCCCTGGTAGTGGCAGCCCCTCCTGGCTTAGCTCAGCTCGGGAGTGGAGCCTCACCAGAGTGGGTGGCTTTTACCTACACCCATCAAAGTGAATTTGACCTTTAAAAGGAAGAGCAAAGGCGTTCCCCTGACACCCCAGTGCCTGGCACGATTTAGCATTCTGGAGCTTCTGTGCGGAGCATCGAGTATGGTCCAAGGGCTCAAGAAGGCGGTGGAGCCCGAGAGAGATTCAGGGAAAAACGGGATGTCCCAGGCAGCAATGGTTAACACTAACACTCCAGTACAGAATACTACAGAGGTAAAACCTCATGAAAATGTTGTTGCTGGGATACCAATATGAGTGGCTTATGAGTTAGAGGTCAAAGGAAATAGTGTTACTGCCCCACTTTCAGTAGAAGTAAATTTGGGGAGGCACATAAGAGAACTCGCTGGCTCTGTTCTTAAGACAGACATGGGGAGAGGGAATACAACGGTGGTTGTCTTGTACCTAAAAATATTGTAGTGCAGAGTCTAGCAGTCCCGTAAAAATTACGGCTAGCTGGCAGGTCACATCGGCCCAGTAAAGGCTCACAATTCAAGCACGATCATCTAGGCCTGACCATGAAACAAAGAACAGATTTTCTCAGTATCAGACGGGGCAGATTGGTCGGCAGATGGACTTGAATCCCTCACAGAATCTAGTGAAAGTGAAAGTATACAGGAGGATGAGTCTGGGGCGATCCCCGTCCAACAGACAGCAAAGTGGATAAAAAACCCTGACGCCAAGATATAGGCAGAAAGGGACTCAAATGGGATCATTCATTAACTGAGCAATTGGTGTCTATCTCTTCAACCCCCCCGCCCCCACATTAGACTCGATATACCAGTGTTTTTGTCCCACAGAGAGAAAACTCATCAGGACGGTCGCAGATGTCAGGCGGCAATACGTAAAGTGCAGGGGGCAGTTAGAAAAGTGGCTAAATCATGTAATGCTATAGTTGTGCATTCAAGACAGATGTAGTTGGTGCATGTGTACAAGTA
Source organism: Triturus cristatus (assembly GCF_964204655.1). Taxonomy (NCBI): domain Eukaryota; kingdom Metazoa; phylum Chordata; class Amphibia; order Caudata; family Salamandridae; genus Triturus; species Triturus cristatus. The sequence continues at coordinate 122,846,782 of NC_140592.1, read as the reverse complement.
AAAGCCCATGAATCTCAACTATTTGATGTTCAGCGGAAATTGGAGGATCAGGAAAATCGACAAAGGTGCAATTAGCTGTGGGTACTTGCCGTCCCGGAAGGGAAGGACGGATCAGATGCCTGCCCATTTATGGTGGGCATGTTTCGCCAGGCGTTTCCAGATTTAGAGGAATGGAATTGCACCCTAGAGGTTCCCTTTGTACAGAAACAACCAGCTAGAGAAGATGTGAAGCCTCGGACCATCCTCGTGTATATTACTTTCTTTTGAGACAGGCAATATTCGAAAAAGCCAGGCCAGAGGCTAAGTGAAGAGTAGGGGATATCTCCTTTTTGTTTCGATCCTACTGCCATGCAACTGTTGAAATGAGATGGTACCTGTGACAGTTAGCAAAACCATTTCAAGATAAAGGAGCTTTCTCTTGAATCCAGCATGGCTGACAGTGATCTGGATGGGATCAGGCTGGGTTTTTCATTTCTGAAATAAAGGCGTAAGAATATATGCAAGAAATGAACAACTGAAAAAATGGAAGATTGGAGAGGGCCCTACTACATGATTTATGTAACTCATGTTAAGGGTCAAAAGGCCAAAGGGTTAAGCGGGGTTGGAGGCCCCCTGGTATGTAGCGGGGTCCCCTCCGTTTCTATTCTTATGGTTTGCTTTCTTTCTCTTTTCTTTTTTCTAAACTTCATGGTTACAATATATAAGCATGGTTTATTTTGATATAATTGAGAAGGAATTTTCTGTTTTTGGTGGATGGTTTATGGCAGTCTGTGTGGCAGGTTAGAGAGTAAACTCTCATCTCCACAAACCAAGGTTGGTCAGGGTGCTTCTGTGGGAAGGGAGTGTGGGACGGTAAAAGGGTGGCAAGGAGGGGAGTTCGGGGTGTGAGTTGGAAGGTATGGGGGCTGGGTGGGGGTCAAAAAAATGAAAATAAAACCAAAAGAGTGAACAAAAAAAAGAAGACGGCAAGGTGGGGGCAGGAAGACAATGAATGTATTAAAACAGTGGAGAGCTCGCACAGGGGTAAAGTATCTCATACCAAATTGGTAAGCTCACTATTTTATTAGTTAATGTAGGGGGACTAAATGATGAAGCTAAATGGTAGTAGCTGAGATACTTAGGTCCATGGGAACTGAGCTGATATGTCAACAGGACACACATATACCTTGGGAGAAGAGGGAATTGTTGACAATCAAAGGTTATAATTTAGTTGCATACACAATTCAGAGTTCAATTATAAGCGGTGCAGCTAACATTGCCAAAAATAATAAGGTGAATGTTTTTATTTGTTCTGTATTCCGTCCATCAATTGTGTGTCTTTTGCTTCCTCACCCTAAGTGCTCCAGGTATGCCCAGACGTGGGTCCTGGGTTCATTGTGCAACTGGATTCAAGTTATCCTGGCTGATGAGGGGTGAAACCCCGAAACCGTTCCTAGGATGCTTGTTTCTGGTCCAGGGAGGACCTGGCTTGGCAGTTCTGTTGGACTGTTCACATGAGGCACAGGGTCAAGACTGATTTGCATATGGCCAGATCTAAACTGGGGTGGCATGATGAGCAAAAGAATGATGGATTTAACCCAGATCTCTGGACTGGGGGTGAATGTTTTGATTTAGTCTGCATTCAGTCCATCAATTGTGTATCTTTTTCTTCCTCGCCTTAAACATAATAAGGGGCCTGTAAAGCCGAAACTGGTGGATAAGTGGGGTAGATGGGCAATTGTTGATTCACTAATTGGAGTAATGATTTGTTCAATCTATAGATCTAACCAGGAGGACTCAAAAATATTTAAAGATTTGGAAGTGGAATTAGCATCCTGGCCTGCCCCATTAATAATCTGCAGAGACCTGAATAGTCATTACGAGGCGGGGATGAATCGGTATCATGGAAGAAGAACAAGAGTTCAGCGGGCCTCGTCGTTAGTCATAGATAGCCATGGGCTAGTAGATATCTGGGAGGCTAAAAAGATCCTGGAATTGGGATTTACATATTATTCCACTCCACACCCCCCCATCTAGGTTGGTATGTAAAGAGGAAATTGGGAAACTGCCAAAGATCTTCTGAGATCACAATCCATTAACATTATAAGTGTCAGGGCAGGGTAGTCAAAGGACTTAATCAAAATGGACTTTTGATAGAAAATTGCTATTGAATAATTTGTTTATAGAACATATTAGGAAATGGGCTGTTGAATATTTTGATTTAAATAGGTATAGTGCCTCGAGGAGGAATAGTTTGGGACTCTTTCAAAGCAGGGTTGAGCGGGGAAATTATTTGCTTTGCTGATTTTAGTAGGAAGCCAGGCAGTAAGTAAGATGGAAGGGCTATATAGCAAACTGGCTCAGTTGGATGGGCTTATATTTCTGGAAATCATGGCAGTTAAAGATGAGATAAATATTCATTATACTAAGATGGTAGCGGAGAGGTTTCAGGCATACAGAAATGAGAGTTATGCATATGGTGAGATGGCTGGTTAAATTTTGGCATTGCGTAATAGACAAAGAGTAGGCTTGGGCAGAGTTCTGCTACATGGAGGAATGCAAAGTAACCAAAAAACTCTGCAGCACTATGCATAGTTCTGCAAGGAGCGTAGTGCGTTCGGACGCACCATTTGCACTGATTTTTAGTGCCAGGTGTTTGTCCAGCGCTGGAAAATCTGTGCAAATAGCACCATGCAAGAGGGCGTTGCTTCTTTATGCTGCGTTAGTACATTTTCAACCATCAGCGACTGCCCGCATTGAGAAATCTCGCTGGGAGGTGGTCTAGCATTGGATTTTGCTCACCTACACTCACCCGTTTAACGTAGGCGAGTGAGGAAAAAACTCCACTTCGCCTCATGGAGCAGAGTTTTTCAGAGCTCCCTATGCTCCGCAGAGTGCAGAGTGTGGAAAACTCTGCAAACTCCGGGAATGGAGTGGAGTTCACCGCCCAGGCCTAACAAAGAGAAGGCAGGAGGAACATTGAGAAAATTAAATGGGGTGATGGTATATATGTGAAGAGATGTCTGTTATGGATATTGGAGCCCTCACACAGCCATCGGGATATTGTGAATCACATACCCTTCAGGATGTAATATAACATCATCGGGCTGCTCCTACGTCGAGTCGGCTGGTGCAATACCCGACGGGCTCTTGTTTGGAGAGCACTCTTGTGGAGATCTTTTATATCCAAGATAGCCGATAGTTCAAATGGAAATGTGGGGCTCGATGATAATGTAGATGAATATTAAAAATCCAACATGGCGGCCATTTTTAGTCGTTTGCAACACCAACGAGTAACATTGCATTCAATCCCAAGTGAGCGGTTACGTGAATCCCTTCTAAATACCCACGCGAGACCTTTGAGCCTCACCCCCCAGTCCTGGTAGTGCGGGGTAGGGCGACGAGCGACAAGGACTCGGCGTGTCAGTAAGTAAAACCGCATGGCTATTCACGAAAAATGTATGTAGAACTGCTATCTCCACAACACGGAAGGGTTTTAGACCCACATAGCGATGTCACACTTTAGAATCTAGGCTATACTCGAGTGCATTTACCACTCTTCTACTGAGTTTTAGAGTCATTGCCGCTTTTTCTACCTAGACCAACGGGAATAAGTAGATACATACAGGGCATTATAATGAGCCTAAATCATAAGGCGGAGAGACGATTTATTGTTCTGTTTCTGTTCTGTTTATTGCTCTGCGTGAGTCTCTTATTATTACTTCCAGCAACGCGTATCCTCACCAACTGGCCACTACAGACAGTAGGTGCTCTCTGAGCGTTCCCTGCCTTCTTTCACATCCACCAGCGATCCCCACTAGAGCTGTAAAATATATAAAATGTTGTGGATTCAAGAGAAGGGGTGTTAATGACCCTGGAGTATTGCACCTAGTGATCTAACAAGTTTTTTAAAAGCACTCCTCCCATACACTACTACAGGACGCAAGAAACTCCTTGCGCAGCCTACCAGGGACTGCAGTGGTTTATCCTATGGAGTATATAGGGTAAGTCCAATTACTGCTGTTGAAACATCTTTGGAGTGATCACTTCACGTGGCTTTTGTGTGTTTTTTGTGTGTTTTTAATCATTCCCCCCTCCCTAAACAGAATGTGCACTTTCACCTTTAACGCACGTTCCATTCGCACCATGTATGGTAACTGTTTTTGTGATTGAGCATTCTATAATGATTTTGGTCTCCCATTTTCCATACAGGTAGACCGAGCCGCAGGTAACAATACAACCTGTATATTTGAATGCTTATTGTCTATCTTACAACCCATTTAGGATAGACGTGTAGATAGAATCTTTTAGGTCCTGATGAATCACTTGAGCATACCTCAGTTATAGTGAGAAACATGTTGACCATGACGAGGCAGTGTAGACAACCCAGAACATAGACCTGAGTTACTATCACTTTACCTTATGTTTTTAACTAGGTGAGGAGACATCATAATAAAATTGTTGAGATAATACTTCCTCCCCTATTTTTAATATTCATCTACATTATCATCGAGCCCCACATTTCCATTTGAACTATCTGCTATCTTGGATATAAAAGATCTCCACAAGAGTGCTCTCCAAACAAGAGCCCGTCGGGTATTGCATCAGCCGACTCGACGTAGGAGCAGCCCGATGATGTTACATTACATCCTGAAGGGTATGTGATTCACAATATCCCGATGGCTGTGTGAGGGCTCCAATATCCATAACAGACATCTCTTCACATGGTACGTCCCCTTCCCATCCCCTTTAGGAACAGCTTTGTCACTTTCATATTGCATATTTTGGGCACACTTAGCTAGACCTTTCCAATAGCCCATTTGGCCCCCCTCCTTTGTTGATTTGTGATGGTATATATGTCAGGGAAACAACTGATAATATTTTAGTATTCAAAGAATTTTATCAAGCACTATATCAGGAAGACAACCCCTTATACCAGCTTCGAGGGAGAAGAAGCAACTGAGAAAGGTGGATGAGTTTTAGCGCTGGATTTAAGGAGGGAGTTAGAGGCAGATATGTATTTGGAGAAAGTTATTTTGCCATGCAATCACTGGCTGTAGGGAAGGCGGCTGGCCCTGACAGAATCCCCCTTGAATTTGACAATATCTTGCAGGTGGAGCAAGCTCTTCTGCTATTGGATCTGTTTGTTGGAGTTCAGCAGAATGGGGTCTCTCCACCATCTTGGCAGGGAACAGACATTGCCATCTTTCCTAAAAAGGGTAAGCCCATGGATAGTCCAGCTTCTTATTGGCCTATCTCATTGATAAAGTTGAATGCTAAGGTATATACCAAAATGTTTTTGGTTCGTCTGTGAAGTATCATAGCCAGTTTGGTCACACCATGGCAACAGATCATGTTAGATGCAGCATAGCTTTATTTGTTATTGCGGAAATAACTGGTGACCGGATGACTATGATCCTCCTCGATGCAGAGAAAGCATTCAGTAGAGTGCCATGGGGTTATTTATGGCATACTATGGAACGAAAAGGTATAGGTCCAAAATGTATTAGGGCCATAAAAGCAATGTATATGACCCCGTATGCTAGACAAAATTGATATAACTAGGAGGCAAGAGAGTGTTGTCCCTGCTCTTCAATTTTATTTGCTTTATGTAGACCAGTTTTTAGTCCAAATTGATCAAAGTCAGGGGATAAAGCCTTTGAGTGTTAATGGATATGATACTCAAATGTTAGCTTATGCAGACGATATTGCAGTGATAACTCCAGACCCCGAGAATGCACTAGTGGAGACTGAACGATTATCCAGGGTATATGGGAAGAAATCACATTATCTGTTGAATAGTGAAAAAACTCTGATAGTTTGTACGGACAATATTGTATTCGCAGATGCCTGTTGGACGGATACAGCAATATATTTAGGGACTAAAATAAGGCCCAAGGTCTTTATGATTTATCAAATTAATCTTGACCCATCAATTAGTAAGGTTAGCACAGACTCAAGACATATTAATGGGCTGCACTTAACATTTATTGGTAGAGGCAATGTTTTAAAAATGTTAGCCTTGCCTCTAGTGCTTTACCTGTTTCATTCTATTCCGCTAGAGATTGATAGGGTCTTAATGAGGAAGTTGGATGCTATAAACACGAACTTTATTTGGCACTATAAGAAGACCAGGCGATCCCTTACATTTTTAATTATCCCACGAGGAAGGGGACGGTGGGTTGCTACCAGTTATGTGCTCTATTATTGGCCGCCCTCCTACAACAGATTGGTGTAAAGTTTATGGCTGGCAGTGGAAGAAGGGAGGTCTGAGGAGACCGGGCCATCCTTCCATTCATATATGAGTTGGTGCTTGGTGGGGTAGCTAAGGGTTGTCTTCTTAGGCAGACAGAACTGAGTTACTTTAACAAAAGTAAGTTTAAGAGTGTGATCGCTGTTTGGAGAGCCTGGAATAAAGCTAAAAAATTGATATGGTTTTACTAAGATAGGGGATTTATTTGCCTCAGGTCAATTATGTACATTTGATGAGCTGCAACTAGATTTCGAAGTGGCAAGTGTGTCCTTTTTCAAAGATGTTCAAATCAGAGTTTTTGCGACAAATTATCCCTAGGGAGATTACTTTGGAAAGGTCTCCTCTTCTGGAGGTAATAAGCCAGCCATACTGTGGGTAGGTCAAAGCTACAATCTCTTAAGGGGTACAGTTTGGGACAATCTATAGAAGATCGAATCAAATTGGGTGAGGAAACTAGGAGAAGGGGATGTAGATTTGTATATGTCTATTGGGTTATGTATAAAGGTTTTTCTCTCCTTCAATCTCAGAGCTCGCACTAAATAATGATCTTCAATTTGTATTACACCCCGGCAAAGTTGTTTGGTTGGGGTAAAAGAGGTGACAATAAGGACTGTAGATGTGAAAAGGACCCTGCAGATCCGATCCATATGCCTTATGGGTGTGAGAAGTTGAAGCCCTTATTACAGGGGATTGAGGTATATTTAAGAAATATATTGGGAAAGGAGATAAGTATTATTCCACTTATGATGCTCTTCGGTTGTGATAATAAGTGAAAAAAACATGACTCTGAGGTATTTTATCTTTATATCCATGGCAGTTGCTCGATTGCTAATAGCAACAGTGTGGAAAAGTGAAGAGCCCCCCACGTCCCAGGCTTGGTTGGGACAATTACTGGGTATTTATAATGTGGAAAGGTCCCTATATATTTGTAAGTGTAGGGGAGCCAAGATGCGTGGCAAATCAATATGGTCACTGCTGGCTAATTGGCTCACCGGCCCTCTGGGAGGGGAGGATTGGTAAATTCAGGCATCTGGGGGCTATGGAGATACAAAGAAGTAGGTATATGCAATTGTTTGTCTTTAACCCTATATGACAAATGTGTAGAATTGGAAAGCTGAAAGAAAATGACATTTTTATACTGCCCTTTCTGTATTTATATTGTACTGACTGGGTTGTATGTTTTTCTCTGTGTTAAAAAATAAAAAAAAATAAAAGAGAGTCCCTGTAAGGACAGGAGCAGCAGAAGGTGGCAATAGGGTGGGCATTACAGTAGCCATGGCAGACAAGGAGGCAGTAGGATCCTCCAAGTGGGAAGCTGCAGTTGAGCTGCCGGATGCCAGTGCCAGTGCTGACAAGCTGTAGCATGCCAACATATGTCACCTAAAGGCATGATTTTTTTAATAAACCTTGTTCTATAAGAGTCATTTGATGAGGCCAAAATACAAAGGCAGTGAGTGTGTAATGGGGTGCCTTATTCATCAGTGATGATTTTGTTAGTGCAAGTAACATGTATTTCATCACCAGAATCAAGTCAAAGTCACGTTTTGCCTACAGCCACTATAAGCGTGACCTCATGTATTGTTTGTCTTACCGCAAACTAACATTGCCTTGCCTTAGAAACAGCCCTTTCTCCAGTATTGGGGTGTCTTTCCTAGATTCACATGCTTGAATATTCCCCGTCGTCGAAGTGGGAGTCCCACGGTACATAAAAAAAGCAATAAGCCTCATATATATATATATATATATATATATATATATTACCTACTGGCGGTCGCCAGTAGGTAGTTATAGTTAGGACCCTGTTTCCATAGGAAATCCGCAACATTCTATTTGGAATAACTTTGGCGCCGGTCGACGAATCCTCGCGAAATTTTCAAAATAGGTGGGGCGCTACGCTCCGCTCCTACCCTGAAAGTCTCGGGGGGATTCGTCAAGCAGGGGCCGAGAAAAAAGGGGGGTCCCAAAACGCGTTTTCCCCATGCATTTTTCCATAGGACCTTTAGACACAGCTACAGCCCGAACGGCTGAACAGAATTACTTGAAATTTGGCAGAGAGGTAGCCATAAGGTCAAGGAAGTGCCTTTTGCAGGTCTGGTGTAAATCTGTTCAGTATTTCCTGAGAAAATAGCATTTAAAAGCATATATATATGTGGGCGGAGCCTAACCACACATCTCATCCTGAGATCTGATTGGCTGTCAGCACTTCATCCAAGAAGTGTTGGCAGCCATCTTGGGACCAATATACATGATAGCACCTCATTAAAAAGCATTGCAGTTAATAGAAGGTTTTAAGACTTTAGTTACATTATAAATCATTTGTTGATGGTACCATACTCATTTTAGGAATTGTGGTATGTTCTAAGGTGATTTCACCATGTGAAAAAGCCTTCTGCTGGGATATCATGATTGAGAGAAAAATATTTTCTCATGCTTTTACCACAGAGGTTTGGAAGGTGATCTATAGGCTAAACTGAGAGCTTATTTTCTGTAAATTCACATTATCTTTCTCAGTCATGTGAGAATGAAGTCTGACATTCTCAGTAAAACATGTACATCCAACAAGGGCAGAGACTGTCAGTTGATTCCTTTGTGTTCTACTGCAGCTTCCCAGAGTGTTCCAAAGAACTACTAGAGCGCTAACAGTCCTACTTATGATAAACGTATGGCACACCTGAAGCCATCTTGCTTGGATTAAAGTGGTAACTCTTAAAACATTTAATTTAAAAAGGAACAAAATGAGGGGGTTCATTTTTCCATAAAAAGTATGATTAGTGCTGCAGAAAGAAAAATTAGGGCACATTTTGAGTGACTTCTCAAATCCTCTTCTATTTCATTAAAAAATTCTGACATGCAGACTGAAACATGCACTTTCAATACCAGCAGCAGTTTTCCCTGGTGAGCAGTAGCTTTACTACAGTGATCTAATGAGCAAAAAGAGTGCTAACATTCTGAATTTATGGCAAATGTGTGACACATCTGAATGCCTTCTTGATGGAATCAAAGTAAAAAACTGAAAGTATTTCCTACTGAGGAGACTGCAGTAAATGAGGAAATTAGGAAACTTCATAACAAATAAGTCTCCCAAGATGGCCACCAGAGACAAAAGAGCCCAAATGTAGCCCAAATATCACCCAGATGTAGCCCAAGTATAGCCCAATGACAGAATGTCCCAGAATGTTCTTAAAAACAACTAGAGCGCTTACTGTCTTCATTATGACAAAAGTATGGCACACCTGAAGCCATCTTGATTGGAATAAACTGGTAACACTTAAAACATTTAATTTAAAAAGGAACACAATGAGGAGGTTCATTTTGCCATAGAAATTATGATTAATGCTGAAGAAAGAAAATGAGGGCACATTTTGAGTGACTTCTCAAATCCTCTTCTATTTCATTAAAAAATTCTGACATGCAGACTGAAACATGCACTTTTAATACCAGGAGCAGACTTCCATGGTGCAGTAGTTTTACTACAGTGATCTAATGAGCAAATAGAGTGCTAACATTCAGAATTTATGGCAAATGTGTGACATATCTGAATACCTTCATGATGGAATCAAAGTAAAAAACTGAAAGCATTTCCTACTGAGGAGACTGCAGTACATGAGGAAATTAGGAAACTTCATAACAAATAAATCTCCCAAGATGGCCACCGGAGACAAAAGAGCCCAAATGTAGCCCAAAATCACCCAGATGTAGCCCAAATATAGCCCAATGACAGAAGTGTGCAAAACACTTATTATTTTGTGTTTTTGCAGTGTTATATAGTGCAGACTTGTCAGGTATTGGAGTGCTTTACATGAGCATTGGTTACATCACACAAGAACAAATTCATTTTGGTTGTAGACATGGGGAGACTAAGTGATTTGACCAGAATCACAGAATGTCGAGCTGAAGCAGAAACTTCAACCTGGTTCCCCAGTTGCAAAGTCTGCAGTTCTGGAAGTAACACCACATCCTCTCCCCTAAGTGCAACATTTAATCAAGTGGTCAACTGGATAAAAAAAACATAAAGATAACAAATAATTTAAAAGTGCTTTGTCGCTATTTGAAAACTCAGAAAATATGTCCTTATTTTAGTCTTTTAGAGCACTGACCATAATTTTGATGCCAATAAGACCCTCTCATATATGTAATTTCTAAAGGAAATGCTCTAGGTATTACAGTTTTGATTACATCAAGATGATGTCAGGCATTCCACACTTTTGTAATAAATATAGAATGTTAGCAATCTAGTTGTTCATTAGGATACTGTTGAGAGGCAGAGGCCAGGGGCACGGACTCTGAAAATTGAAGGCAGGTAGGAGGGTGCAAAGGCAACAATTTAACCACACTGAGCAGGCAGGAAGGGCCGTGGAAGCACAACAGACTATGGAGGGCAGTGGAAAGGGGGGCAGGGGCAACAAACCAACAATACAGGACTTGCAAGAGAGGCTGTTGGAGGGAAGATCTATTACGGGTCAAGGAAGCTAGGGGCGGTCCCCAGATCCCCGGGAGCCACCACAGAACTGAGCAGGAGAGTGAGTCAGGGACAAAAGGGGCACCTTAATTTGAGCCGGGGTGCCTAGGAACGCTTGCTCCAAAAATGAAGAAAACAGACATATGAGACATGGAATTGGAGGCAGAATACAATGGCAGTTTAATGAGAAGATGCAACTTCAAAGAAACCGCAGAATAGAGACATAAAGTACAAAATACAGAATCCAGATAATCATACAGCTGTCATAATATTCTCTGTATCTCAATTAATGTACTGACAGAGAGAGAGAAAAAACACATCTATAAATGCATCATGGGAAACAAGTTACACCAAGGAAAATGTTACCTTGGAACACTCACGTTTACTCTTAGAGCAAGCATTCCTGCAATTACAATACAAAATCTTTTAAATGCAAAAGTAAAGAGAACAATGGTTAAACATAACATGACATTTCATATAGGTAAAATAGAATAAGATACTTCAAGCAAAGCAGAGCAAGACATTTTAAGCAAAGGAAGACAAGAGCTCCCAGCTCTTGGGGAAAACCTGCACTGCCTGTTAACCTACATACAGACGGCGAGGTAGTCCGTCGATATCTGTGGGTGCTCCCTTTTTATATCATTTTGTGGGCTCCTTTGCACGCTACATCTACCTACGTATGCTACCCAAAAGCTTCGTCTGCAGATTTTACCAGACATTTCGTCATTTACCCACTTAATGCTGACAATGGACTGGGTGAAAAGGTCAGTCTCTCAGGCCAATCGCTTATCGTAAGTTCCATAGAGCAAGCAGAAAATAATGGGTATTGTACGGGAATTCAATATATTCATGTATAAAATCTCCTCAGTTCTCCTAACTTGACGCTCTGCGGTTGCCACTTCCTTAAAAGCGGGAAACCTGCCCAGGAAGCAAGTACCAGTCCAGGATGCATCCTACTGTATGTCGACAGCTTCAGGGGGATGTTGAACTTAGATACCGAGCACGGAGCACTCGGGTAGGGTGGGGGCTACTAGTTTGGGTCAGAAGGCCTCGCAGACCTGCCTTCAGACTGCTATACACTAAAATTGCAGAGCTATGGTCAATTTAACAAAGAGGCCTACATATTGAACAGAAGGGCCTACACAGGGGTTTTATGCTGGCTGAGTGGTAAGGATGTCTCAGGATAATTATATAGCAACACAGGACCCGCTGGTCAATTTAATATGGCCTACAAATGCAGCTGGCAGGGCAAGGACAAGGGTCTCATACTTCAGGTGTGGAGAGAACGGGCCAGGGGCCCCCTGTGATACAAAATCTACCCTCCTTCAAGGCTGTGGCAATGTAATAGACCATTGTGGGCAGAAGGAAGAGGCAATGGTAGTACAACCATACATGCCAACAGACCCGATTCAGCCAGGAAACGTCCAATGTTTTTAAGCTCAAATGGGCTTTATTTGATCTGTCTCCTGTCTACAATATCCTCTTTTTCAATGTAACTCAAAGGGGAAAATCAATACCCCAGTTTTTTTTCAAAATCTCCCTCTTACCAAGTTCAAAATGTTCGCAAGTTTGGTACATTGGATCATGGAAGGAAATGGGATAGGGACATGGACTTGGATAACAGAGGACAGGAGGGACATGGAGAGGTGCACCAAACTGACCCTGCAGGGCAGGCATCAGGGTTTGCAGCAGCACAATACACCACACAGGGCATGCAGGACGGGAGTGCAGCACAACAATCCATAGAAAGCAAGAGGGAGGGGACAGGACCATGCACATGGACAACAGAGAACAGAGGGGCAAGAGGCAATGGTAGCTAGCTGACCATAATGGACAGACAGGAGAGAAAGCTGCAGCATAACAGACCATAAAGGGCAGGAGGGACGGATCAGGGGCATTACAATGGAACAGACAAGCCAGGAGGGAGGGAGTAGGGCTGGGGGCAAGGGGGCAGGGCAGGAGCAGCAAGATAGCCATGGAGGTCAGGCAGGATGGGCACTAGAAGCAAGACACACCATGAAGAGCAACAGTGAGACTGTGATGGCATACACACAGACCATGGAGGGAAGGTGGGAGGGGGTCAGGGGCAGCTAACTGACCACACAGGGAAGGTGGGAGGGGCCATGGCAGCACAGAAGACCATGCATGGCAAGTGGGAGGGTTAGTGGCAGCACAATGGCTATGATGGGCAAGAAGGAGGATGGAGGGGCATGCACAAAGGACAATGGAGGATAGAAGGGAGGGTCAGGACCTGTGCACAGACAAGAAAGTTCAGGGGAAGGGACCTCACAACAGACCACACAGGGCAGGCAGGAGGAGCAGTTGCAGCACAACAGACCAGGGAGGGCAGAAGGGTGTGGCAGTACAATGGACCATGTAGGACAGGAGGAAGAGGATAGGGGCATGGCATGTGGACAGGCAGGGTGGAGGTGGCAGGGACAGGTTACAGTCATCTGACAATGCTAGGCAGGTGGGAGGGGAGTGGCAGCTCAACAGAACACTCAGAGTAGATAGGAGTGGCAGGTCCATGGGACATGGTGGGCAAAAAGGATGGAGCAGGGGCATGCACAAAGACATCGGAGGGCAGGGGGAAGGAGAATAGGGGCAGCAAGCTAAGCACAAAGTTTAAGCAGGAGGTCAATGATGGGGCATAGAATTGGGCAATGGAGGGCAGGAGGAGTGGACTGGTACATCATACTAAATTGAGGGCAGTGGCAGCACATCAGACCATGCATGGCAGGAGGGAGGAGGCTAGTCCATGGATTCACACAACAGAGGATAGGGAGGAAGGGGATGGGGCAGCAAGCTAACTGTTCAGAGAAGGCGGGTCTTAGGAACTTTATTGTTTTTAAAACATTGTGTCTGTGCGAACTACTTAAAATATGAACAAGTATGCAGCATAATCTCACTTTTATTCAGGAAGAAGAGGACGTTTGTGACTGTGACTCCGGGCTCACTTGGCAGAAACACCCCCTGACCCTCCACCCCCTATCGCAAAATGTAATGCCCGTGAAAAGGGTAGGTGAACACAGTGTTATATAGAACATAGTCCTGAGAGCACGATTGAAAATGAAAACTAGTAATAGTGTATGGTATAAACTATGCACCAAAAAGTGTGATATAAGATGAACCGGGCGTGAAATATAATATGCAATACATTGTGCGCAATGACAGATTCATTGGAGAGCGCGAGATAGCACAGGCACTAGCGCGTGCTATGCGATATGCGCCTTGGAGTGTAATATGCACAGGGCAGTGTTGTGTAACCTAACTAGTCTCTAAAGTTGTAATATAAAATATGTGCTGGGGAGTGTAACGTTGCATATGCACTGTGACAAAGATATGGATCCCAGATTGTAATATGTATGGCATAGCACTGTGCGTTATAACATAGGCATCGAGAAAGGCACGTTAGATGGGGCAATATAACCCGTGCGAAGACAAGTGTGGCATGACATATTCACGGGGTGGTGTTACAGTGCACATGGGCTAGAGAGTGTCATAGCATATGCACTAGCTAGTGGAATACAACACAGAGGTGTGTGGCACTCGGCAGGCAATGGTGGGTGTAACACAGCATTGGGCTCTGTCAGGAGCACGCTGTGACTCTCAAGTGATGTTCGTCCCCTTTCCAGAGAGTAAAATAAAAAGTATTACACATCCGGCAGTGGATGTGTGTTTTATTAACCGTGAGGGGGGTTTCTTGCATAGTTTTGGTCGAATTTTTGTCGAATCCCCTTTGAATGGCTTGGTGTGCATGTGTATTAAATGTGCCCGTCAATAGCTACCCATGTTTGTATAAATAAACGACAAGGGTGTCTACCAGGATTAGGCACGGTAGGGCATCAGACATGTCAGAGCTTCACTAGTGGTGTAAATACATTCCACGTGGATTCATTGCATGCATAGTCGCCTTTTAATGAATATCACTCAAATCGTCAGGGTGATAGGTACGTACGGTTTGTCCAGCATGTCCTAGGTGTGTCTATAAATATATATTTTTTAAAAATAATAAAAAACAGTGGCCGGCCCTGGGGATTGGGGTCAAAAAAATATAATTAGGAGACTGGCCCTGGGGGATGGGGTCATCAGGGCCAATAAATTAGAATAAGAAGGGGAACCAAACAGCCCCCCTTCTTAAAAAACTAAAATAAATAAAAGACTGGCATTGTGCCGGAGGCCATGCCCCCTCCGTGCAGCACTCTGCAAACGCGCCCCCAACAGGCATCTCCAGTATGCGCCAGGGAGCTGCGCTGCAGCCAGGTGTTCTGAGGCCAAGCCCCTTTTTACACCTCTCTGCAACGCAGCTCTGTGGCGCTTACTGGAGGTACCTAGTGGTCTAGTTTGACCCTAGGGACCCTTAGGATTCAAGGGGACTTAATCTCTCAACTTAGAACAGCCACAGGGCACGTTTACACAGTGGTGAAGGGAGGGGACGGGGCCTGAGGTGACGTGTGCAAACACGCACTATGGCACGTTTTAAATTGGGGATATAATTTCCCTTCAATACTGAGGGCCCCTGGGGGCTAACTAGCCCACCAAGTGCTTCCAGTAAGCGCCACTGAGCTGCATTGCAGAGAGGTGGTCCAGGCCGTGCCACTTTTTACACCTCTCTGCAACGCAGCTCTGTGGCACTTACTGGAGGTACCTAGTGGGCTAGTTGGACCCTAGGGACCCTCAGGATTCAAATGAACTTAATCTCCCAACTAAAAATGGACACAGGGCGTGTTTACACAGTGGTGAATGGAGGGGACGGGGCCTGAGTTAACGTGTGCAAAAACGCCCTGTGGCCTGTTTTAAGAGGTAGTTTTAATCTCCATGCCCTATTATATACTAGGGGCTTACAGAGGAGGTCATGCTAATCACAGGGGGACCCCAACGCATAATGTTCCCTAGTGTATGTAGGTGTTTTCACTGTATGCTAAGTGTCTTTTAACATAGCACTGGCTCTTGGACTGGTTAGTCAGACTCAGTTACCACCAGTATCCGTCTGAAAAAGTTGAGGGTACAGGATGATTTTGCAACAAGGCTTCTTTCTGCTCTTCTTTTTGTTCTTTCTGCATGTTATCCTTCTTCCTGCACTTATCTTCGTATTTGAGGACTTCTGTTGCTTCTTTCTGCACTTCTTTTGTTTCTTTCTGTGCATTTTTTCTTCTTTCTTCACATGTCCTATCTCTGTAGGCATAGTTAGAAATTAGCATTTAAAAAACCTTTGAAATTCACAGAAAAAACCATAGGTTTCAGGCACGTTATAGTTAGGAATTAGCATTTAAAAAACCTCAGAAATTCACTGAAAAAACCATAGGTTTCAGGGGTGTTATAGTTAGCTGGACTTTTCACTTGTAAAAAAACATTGAAATTCCCCCGTTATAGTTAGTTCAGCTAACTATAACTCGCGCGCCCGCAATCCACTGCTGATGACGTCACATATTACATCACTCATGACATGGTCAGTGACATCACTCATGACATCACTGATGACATCTCAAATGACATCACTGATGACATCACTGATGACATCATCCATTGAGTATGTGTTTCTGAACAATTTTAATATGTTTAATATCTATAGGGAAAGGTCTGTTGAAGAATGAGTGGGTGTACAATTGTGTAAATGGATGATTTTCTGTGGTGCGTAACTGATTCTATAACTGAGTCATTAAATGTATCTTACTGCAGACTAGTGACTAAACTGTGTAAATGTCTGTATGTGTCTGTATGTTGGTGTATAAGTGGCTGCATGGTTTTGTGAATAGCTATATGAGTGTCTATATGAGTTATTGATTGCTTGTCTCAGTATCTGTATGGGTTCCTGAGTGTTTGTGTGGGTAGGGTGTGTGTGACTCTATGCATAGATGTGTGAGTGGGTGATTTTATGGGTGCATGGTTTTAAGAGTGCATCTGTGATGGACTGTATGGTTGAGTGAGTGTATGTATGGGTGTGTTAGGGATTGAATGTATATCTCAGTGGTACATTTGTGACTAACTACATATGTGAAAGGCAGTATATATGCGTGTAAGAGTATATAGGTGGGTAGATGTGAGAGTGTGTGATTGTGAGAGTGACTGTATGGATGAGTGTGTGCTTGTATCAATGATTCCATAAGAGCGTAAGAATGTGGTACTATTTTTATGAGTAAGTGAACTTGAGTGTGTATAACCGCATAGGTGAGTAAATGGGAGTGTGATTATTTGCATGACTGACTAGGTGTGAGAGTACCTCTATGGATGATTGGTGGTGTGTGAGTGTCTATATAGGTGTATAAATGCATATGATAGTCTTTTATGGAGTGACTGTAAGTATGAGTGACTGTACAGGTGAATGAGTGGAGGTGTATGTAGACCTAAGAGTTAATAAGTGGGTATGTAGTTATTGGTATTGGAGTATGTATGGTTTTGAGAATGGAACTCTGAAATTTTGAGTCGGTGTATCAAAGGTTATATTAGGGTGTGAGAAGATGTGGTAATTTATCACATGGATGAAGTCATCAGTGATGTCATCAGTGATGTCATTTGAGAGGTCATCAGTGATGTCATGAGTGATGTCACTGACCATGTCATGAGTGATGTAATATGTGACGGCATCAGCAGTGGATTGCGGACGCGCGAGTTATAGTTAGCTGAACTAACTATAACAGGGAAATTTCAATGGTTTTTGTACGAGTGAAATGTCCAGCTAACTATAACATGTGTGAAACCTATGGTTTTTTCAGTGAATATATATATATATATATATATATATATATATATATATATATATATATATATATATATATATATATTCACAGAAAAAACCATAGGTTTCAGGCACGTTATAGTTAGGAATTAGCATTTAAAAAACCTCAGAAATTCACTGAAAAAAACATAGGTTTCAGGGGTGTTATAGTTAGCTGGACTTTTCACTTGTTCAAAACCATTGAAATTCCCCAGTTATAGTTAGTTCAGCTAACTATAACTCGCGCGCCCGCAATGCACTGCTGATGACGTCACATATTACATCACTCATGACATGGTCAGTGACATCACTCATCTTTGGGGATTTTTGGGTTTAAAAGGTCATCCCTCAAAACGGTTCTAACTTTGGCACATGCTTGTTTGATTATTTTGTTTGAGTATCCCCTTTCCTCAAATCTCTCTTTCATGTTTATCATCTCTGATTCAAAGTCTGATGGTGTGCTGCAATTCCTCTTGGCCCTTAGAAGTTCCCCATAGGGGATACTTCGAATCAGATTCTTTGGGTGGCAGCTGTCCGCATGTAGCAGGCTGTTGCCTGCTGTTGGCTTTCGGAACAGCTTGCTTTCCATTTTGCCATTTCTAACATTGACAATCACATCAAGAAATTCGATGGTTTCCTTTTCAATTGTACACGTGAATGTCAAATTGCACTCATTTGCATTTAAACTGGCCACGAATTCCAAAGCACTATCTTTTTCTCCCTTCCAGAGACAAAAAACGTCATCTATATATCTTGCCCAGAGGCAGACGTTCTGGGTAAAGGCTAAGATCTTACTGGCCACCTGCTCCTCCCACCAGCCCAGGTAAAGACCCGCGTAGCTGGGGGCGAAGCAGGTTCCCATCGCCGTACCCCGGGCCTGGCAATAGATGACGTGGTCAAACAGAAAGAAATTATTTGAAAGACATCTTTGCATCATGCATACTAGCATTTCAGTGTGTGAAAGGTACTTGATGTCTCTCTGCTTCAAAAAATGCTGATTGGCTTGTACTCCCAAATCGTGTGGTATACACGTATATAAGCTATTGACATCAAGTGTCATTAGCCACATGTCATCTTCCCACTGGACCTTTTCAATAACTCTTAAAAAATCTCGAGTGTCCTGTAGGTAAGAGGGGAGTTTCTGAACAAAAGGGCGTAAAAAGTGGTCAATGTATTTGGAGGTGTTTTCATAGGTGCTTCCTATGGAGGACACAATGGGTCTTCCTGGAGGATTGACCCTGTCTTTATGTAACTTTGGCAGTAAATAGAGTGCCGGTAATTTGGGATGATCACATTTGAGAAATCTGTACTCCTCATCTGATATCAATTTTTGACGTTTCCACTCAGCTAGTTGTAGTTGGTATTCAATGTTGCTATTCTCGTAACAACTCCTGTTACTAATTGTGTAGCTATTAACATCATCCAGTTGTCGTCTACCTTCATTCAGATACAGTTCGGTAGGCCATACCACAACATTACCACCCTTGTCTGATTTTTTAATTACAATCTCTTTGTTGTTCTGTAATTCTCTGATTTCTGTGGTTTGTTTGTTACTCAAATTGGTATATTTTAATTTACTGGATTTGTTCAATTTTTTAAATTCTTGAGTTACACCTTTATCAAACACATCAATAATTTCATTGTGGATTTGAGGCAAGAATCTGGATTTTGGTTTAAAGTTACTGTCGCTACTGCAATCAAAAATTACATTTTCCTCAGTTAAACAAGTTTGCGCATCTATTGGATTGTCATCATCAATTTCTAGCCCCCTCATTGTCTGGAGTAAATCTATATCAGCAATGGTTAAGATGGTAGGTTCTACCGGATTGCTTATGGTAGACAATTTCCTATTTTGAAACCATTTACGTAATTTTAACTTTCTTACAAAATGAAAGAGATCTATTCTTCCCTCTGTATAATTAAAGTTACTTGTGGGGCAAAATGTGAGACCTAGTGACAATACTTCAATCTGATCACATGTTAACTGGAAGTTCGATAAATTTACCACAGTGCGGTTGTCTTTCATTTTCTGTCCGTCTTGCCTCTTGTCGTCATTCCCACGTAGGCATCCAATACTCCTTGTTTCTTTGCGCCTCTTCTGCTTCCTCCTCTGGCGCCTCGACCACGACCTCGACTTGGCGATTCTTGTGGTCCTGGGCTTCCCATCCCTTGTCGGCCTTGTGCCAGAAGCGAGAATTCCTTTAAAAACGTAAAAATTTGGCCCCTTTCGTAGTCCAGTTGATCGCGATAAAAACAAAGCAAATTTTATCGCGATCAACTGGACTACGAAAGGGGCCAAATTTTTACGTTTGGTAAAAAATTTGACTATTTGAGAGAACTTAATCAAAAAGTATTGGGAACCTCAGATAGAGATCAAATCAATCCAATTGTGGAAATACCAGAAACAAGTGGAACCAGTAGATCGCAGGATACCACCGTCCATTCAGCAAAGGTGGATGAACCAACTGGAAAGCAACCAAACAGTGAGGGAGTAAAATCCAACATTTTAAAGGAATTCTCGCTAAGAAAGTTAAAATTACGTAAATGGTTTCAAAATAGGAAATTGTCTACCATAAGCAATCCGGTAGAACCTACCATCTTAACCATTGCTGATATAGATTTACTCCAGACAATGAGGGGGCTAGAAATTGATGATGACAATCCAATAGATGCGCAAACTTGTTTAACTGAGGAAAATGTAATTTTTGATTGCAGTAGCGACAGTAACTTTAAACCAAAATCCAGATTCTTGCCTCAAATCCACAATGAAATTATTGATGTGTTTGATAAAGGTGTAACTCAAGAATTTAAAAAATTGAACAAATCCAGTAAATTAAAATATACCAATTTGAGTAACAAACAAACCACAGCAATCAGAGAATTACAGAACAACAAAGAGATTGTAATTAAAAAATCAGACAAGGGTGGTAATGTTGTGGTATGGCCTACCGAACTGTATCTGAATGAAGGTAGACGACAACTGGATGATGTTAATAGCTACACAATTAGTAACAGGAGTTGTTACGAGAATAGCAACATTGAATACCAACTACAACTAGCTGAGTGGAAACGTCAAAAATTGATATCAGATGAGGAGTACAGATTTCTCAAATGTGATCATCCCAAATTACCGGCACTCTATTTACTGCCAAAGTTACATAAAGACAGGGTCAATCCTCCAGGAAGACCCATTGTGTCCTCCATAGGAAGCACCTATGAAAACACCTCCAAATACATTGACCACTTTTTACGCCCTTTTGTTCAGAAACTCCCCTCTTACCTACAGGACACTCGAGATTTTTTAAGAGTTATTGAAAAGGTCCAGTGGGAAGATGACATGTGGCTAATGACACTTGATGTCAATAGCTTATATACGTGTATACCACACGATTTGGGAGTACAAGCCAATCAGCATTTTTTGAAGCAGAGAGACATCAAGTACCTTTCACACACTGAAATGCTAGTATGCATGATGCAAAGATGTCTTTCAAATAATTTCTTTCTGTTTGACCACGTCATCTATTGCCAGGCCCGGGGTACGGCGATGGGAACCTGCTTCGCCCCCAGCTACGCGGGTCTTTACCTGGGCTGGTGGGAGGAGCAGGTGGCCAGTAAGATCTTAGCCTTTACCCAGAACGTCTGCCTCTGGGCAAGATATATAGATGACGTTTTTTGTCTCTGGAAGGGAGAAAAAGATAGTGCTTTGGAATTCGTGGCCAGTTTAAATGCAAATGAGTGCAATTTGACATTCACGTGTACAATTGAAAAGGAAACCATCGAATTTCTTGATGTGATTGTCAATGTTAGAAATGGCAAAATGGAAAGCAAGCTGTTCCGAAAGCCAACAGCAGGCAACAGCCTGCTACATGCGGACAGCTGCCACCCAAAGAATCTGATTCGAAGTATCCCCTATGGGGAACTTCTAAGGGCCAAGAGGAATTGCAGCACACCATCAGACGTTGAATCAGAGATGATAAACATGAAAGAGAGATTTGAGGAAAGGGGATACTCAAACAAAATAATCAAACAAGCATGTGCCAAAGTTAGAACCGTTTTGAGGGATGACCTTTTAAACCCAAAAATCCCCAAAGATGACCAAGACGAACCAATAAGGTTCATTACTGCATACTCTATCCAGTCGTGGCAGGTCAGAAAATGTCTGAAAAAATTCTGGCATATCCTAAACATGGATCCTGAGTTGAAAAAAGCAGTGGGAAGTCAGCCAAAGGTCACATTCAGGAAATGTCCAGCTCTTAAAGATCTTCTGTGCAGTAGCACTGTGAATATTAAAGAGCAAAAATGGAAAGAGATAAAGGGATTTTACACATGCAATTCATGCAAGGCATGTAAAAATAGTGTGAATCGGAAAGAACTAACTTTATCAAAAAACCAAAAACCTTACATAATTCAAAAACATCTAACATGTAAATCAGATTTTTGTGTGTATGCTTTGTGTTGTCCCTGCCCTCTAGTATACATCGGGAGTACCATTCACCAGGTGAAAAAAAGAATCTTGGAACACACGAGGGCCATTATAAATGAAGACAGGCAATATCCCATTGCTAGACATTTTAAAGAAACACATGGAAAGAATATCAATGTCCTACAATTCTGTGCCCTAGATAGAATTCCAAAATCGGAAAGGGGTGGTGACAGAGTGAGAGAGCTACGGAAACTGGAGTCCAAAATAATTATTAAATATGACACCGTACAACCATCAGGTTTAAACAAAGATGAAGAGATGTCGGTTCATCTGGGCTAATTAACTTCAACGTGCTGTATACTTGACACTCTAATCAAAAGATATTATAGATGTAAATATGAAGCCATAAGTTTGTTTTTTAAATTATCTGTATTAGTATAGTGATTGCAAAATTTGTTTATGTTTTGTAGGAGACCAAACTGTCAGCATGCCATTATGAAGATCAACTTTCAAAGGCTCTATGAAATTATGATTTGGTTCGCACATAGTGAAAGAATGAAATGTATAAGCGACTGATGATTTTGGGCCCACTGGGGCAGTATTTGAGATGAAAAGAACATAAACTCACGAGACAGCCCACTTGGGCGTTAATCAAGCATAACACAGCGAGATTGGTTAACCGCGTGATGACTGATAAAATTATTGGTTTGTAGTAGTATGCTCACTTGAGCTGGATTTATCACTACTTTTGTTCAGAAATCACCACGCATCCAATTTGCACAAGTATGTTTATGTTGCATGTACAAGACGTTGTAATCAGTGAAATTACAAAATGTTTTGAATAGTAACTTGTGACGAGTTGACCATTACAAAATGGATGCCAAATTTGAAAGTCCTTTTGTTGAGTTGGGACAGGTAGTCCTACTTTTATGTTTATGTTTTGTTTACACACTATATGTAGCACTTTTCACAAACTGCTGACTACCCGTGACCAAGGTGCAGTGGCACCGAAACGCGTCGAGCGTTTGTTTGCTATTTCTAAATAAATAAGCACGCTAAGGAATTGGGCTCAAGAACGCTTTTTTCATCGTGGAAAGGCTTGTGGAGAATATATATATATATATATATGTATATGTATATATATATATATATTCACTGAAAAAACCATAGGTTTCACACATGTTATAGTTAGCTGTACATTTTACTGATAAAAAACCAATGAAATTCCCCCGTTATAGTTACTGTAGGCAACTATAACTCACGCGACCGCAATCCTCTGCTGATGCTAATACTGTATTTAGACACTTATTTGCCCATGTCTTCTTCCATTAAATTTTAGCTATACATATATTACAAATATTTTTTTTCATAAAGACACATATGTCATCAGCAGAGGATTACGGTCGCGTGAGTTATAGTTGCCTACAGTAACTATAACGGGGGAATTTCATTGGTTTTTTATCAGTAAAATGTACAGCTAACTATAACATGTGTGAAACCTATGGTTTTTTCAGTGAATTTGCAAGGTTTTTTAAATGCTAATTCCTAACTATAACGTGTGTGAAACCTATGGTTTTTTCAGTGAATTTGTATGTTTTTTTAAATGCTAACTTACTTTGCGCCATTCGTGGCGTGCGCGCCCACTTAACGCAATTCGTTCCGTGCGCGCACAGTGAGCACGCGGTGCGCTTGGCGCACCGCTCGCCCACTTTACGCAGTTAGTGCCATGCACGCACGGTGGTCACGCGGTGCGCTGCGCGCACCGCGTGCCCACATTATGCGAGATGGCCCATGTACGCACGATGCGCTTCGCGCACCGTGCGCACATGGGGGACATATTATGCGCATCGTTGTGAAATGTTTTGTTTATTAATTTCAATTATTTCATAAGCCATGCACAAATGGTGCCCTCCGGGCACCATTTGCACATGGGGTGGGGAGAGTGTGGATACTTTTTTTTTTTTTTTACCGTAAGCGTAATCGGCGATTTTTCGAAAAAAAAAAAAAAAAAATTTTTTGGCCTTGTGGGTTGTTTGGGGGCCCGTATATCATTGCTGGGTGATTATTATTTCAATATACTGCCCCTTTACCCATTTTTGGGCTTCATTTATGCTGCCCTACTCAGAGTGCGAGAGAGAAAATGGCGGCCGCCGCTTCCTGGTTTCGGCCGATTCGAATGTTTACTAAGATCTAAGAGCCAATCAGAATCGCGCTCGCGCACGTCACCGTACGCGTACGGTAAGCGCACCGTAAGCTCAACGTAAGCTGGCTCAGATATATATATTGATTTAAAGGCTATTTTCTCAGAATCTACTGAACAGATTTACACCAAACCTACAAAAGGCACTTCCTTGACCTGAGGACTACCTCTCTGCCAAAGTTCAAGTAATTCTGTTCAGCCGTTCGGGCTGTAGCTGTGTCTAAAGGTCCTATGGAAAAATGCATGGGAAAAACGCGTTTTGGGACCCCCCTTTTATCTCAGCCCCTGCTTGAAGAAACCCCCCGAGACTTTCAGGGTAGGAGCGGAGCGTAGCGTCCCACCTATTTTGAAAAATTCGCGAGGATTCGTCGACCGGCGCAAAAGTTATTCAAAATAGAATGTTGCGGATTTCCTATGGAAACGTGGTCCTAACTATAACTACCTACTGGCGACCGCCAGTAGGTAATATATATATATATGTATATATATATATATATATATATATATATATATACACTGAAAAAACCATAGGTTTCACACATGTTATAGTTAGCGGAAATTTTACTGATAAAAAACCAATGAAATTGCCCCGTTATAGTTAGTGCTGGCAACTATAACTCACGCGACCGCAATCCTCTGCTGATGCTAATACTGTATTTAGACACTTATTTGCCCATGTCTTCTTCCATACATTTTTAGCTATACATATATTACAAATATTTTTTTTTCATAAAGACACATATGTCATCAGCAGAAGATTGCGGTCGCGTGAGTTATAGTTGCCAGCACTAACTATAACGGGGCAATTTCATTGGTTTTTTATCAGTAAAATTTCCGCTAACTATAACATGTGTGAAACCTATGGTTTTTTCAGTGAATTTGCAAGGTTTTTTAAATGCTAATTCCTAACTATAACGTGTGTGAAACCTATGGTTTTTTCAGTGAATTTGTACGTTTTTTTAAATGCTAAGTGACTTTACGCCATTCGTGGCGTGCGCGCCCACTTAACGCAGTTCGTTCCGTGCGCGCACGGTGCGCTTCGCGCACCGTGCGCGCACAGTGAGCACGCGGTGCGCTTCGCGCACCGCGCACCCACTTTACGCAGTTAGTGCCGTGCCCACGTTACGCTAGATGGGCCATGTACGCACGATGCGCTTCGCGCACCGTGCGCACATGGAGGACATATTATGCGCTTCCTTGTGATAGGTAATCTGTTGAAATTTTTTGGGAAATTTCTGTGCTCTGATAAGCCATGCACAAATGGTGGCCTTCGGCCACCATTTGCACAAGGGGTGGAGAAAGTGTGGATAGTGTTTTTTTGATTTTTATTTTTTTACCGTACGCTTACGGTAAGCGTACGGTAAGCGTACCCCGCGAAATTGCCGAAAAAAAAATAATGCCGTTTTTGCTCTTGGGGGATGTTTGGGGACTCCCTCAACATGACTATGTGAGAGGGAGTTGTCAAAACATCCCCATAACATGTTTTTGGCCATCATGTTTGATACATAACACTCAGTGCGGTAGACAAAATGGCGGACGCCGCTTCCTGGTTTCTGCCGATTCGAATGTTTACTAAGATCTAAGGGCCAATCAGAATCGCGCTCGCGCACGCCACCGTACGCTTACCGTAAGCGTACGGTAAGCGTACCGTAAGCGGGCTCAGATATATATATTGATTTAAAGGCTATTTTCTCAGAATCTACTGAACAGATTTACACCAAACCTACAAAAGGCACTTCCTTGACCTAGGGACTACCTCTCTGCCAAATTTCTAGTAATTCTGTTCAGCCGTTCGGGCTGTAGCTCGTTCTAAAGGTCCTATGGAAAAATGCATGGGAAAAACGCGTTTTGGGACCCCCCTTTTATCTCAGCCCCCGCTTGACGAATCCCCCCGAGACTTTCAGGGTAGGAGCGGAGCGTAGCGCCCCACCTATTTTGAGAAATTCGCGAGGATTCGTCGACCGGCGCCAAAGTTATTCAAAATAGAATGTTGAGGTTTTCCTATGGAAACGTGGTCCTAACTATAACTACCTACTGGCGACCGCCAGTAGGTAATGTGTATATATATATATATATACGAATAAAATAGATATATAAATAAACATTATATATTTTAAAATAACATACAAAGTCAAAAGTACCATAGGATAGCATTGACACATAGGAATGCATTGAAAATGAAATCACTTTACTGACATATCCATGTCATTTTTATAGTCCAAACTCCAGCCAATCAGGCGCAAACGCCCTCTAGAACCTTCTCCTCAGAAGCTCAGGCCCTCAGATTTTCAACCGCACGTCGTGTGAAGGGAGTCTCCCTGAGCTCTGCTCAGTTTTTCTCTGGTTTTGGATATCTTCAGCTTTTCCTGATGTCTTCAAGTAAGAAGTCTCTTTTCCATCCTTGCGCTTCTTGTGGGAAGTTGAGGCTCTTTTCAGAAGACCCTCATGAGAAGTGTATATACTGCCTCTATCCAGACCATGAGGTAGGAAACTGCAAAATTTGCAGGACTTTTTCCCAGAAGACTCTAAATGATAGAGAGGGCCGCCTCCTTCTGTGGCTACAGAAGTTGAAAGTCACAGATAATCCTCTCTCTGACGCCGAAAGTTTGGCTTCTGGACGCACTGGAGCCTCCTCTAAGTGTAGCAGTGTGCATGACTTGCCCTCCCTCTTTCTTAAAAAGAGGAAGCTTCACCTTCTGGAGGTTGCTAAAGTGCCACCACACTCTGCTGCGACGCCCAGGCCCCCGAGATCTCAATCAGGGGTCTGTGGCTCTCCCAGCGCATGTTTCCTCTCATAAACGTGCCAGACCATCGACGGGCTCGTCGATGGTCACTCCATCGACGAAATCTGCTGCTTCTAGTACTTCGTCGACGACGGTGACGATGGTTTCCTGCAGGTTCCTTATGCCGTCGACGGCGGCTTCGTCGACGAAGATGGTTTGTGTCTCCTTAAAATCTGTCTCGTTGACGATTCCTATATCTTCGTCGATGACGAAGAAACCTGTGGCTGTCCCGTCGACATCTAAATATTCATCGACGACGATCAAGAACAAGAGATCCTCTTCGTCGATGGTGACTAAGGCTTCGTCGACGAAGGCTTCGTCGACGGCGGCTTCGTCGACGGCGGCTTCGTCGACGGTGGCTTCGTCGACGGCGGTGGCTTCGTAGACGGTGGCTTCGTAGACGGTGGTGGCTTTGTCGACGGTGGCTTCATCGGTGGTGGCTTCGTCGACGGCGTTGGCTAGTTCGTCGACGGCGGGTCTCTTGTCCATGCCAAATTTTGCATCTCTTCCAGTGGTGCCTGTTTCTACGCCAACACCTGCTTCTGTCGATGATTCGCTCCTGCAGCATCGTCACGCTGTTTTGGATTCCATTACAGTGCCACCAGCCACTCAACCACCGCCACAACTGTTTCCCTCTGGCAATGAAGATGATTCTGCCTCGGATGATGAAATACATAACACATTCCGAGCTGCTCGCAGTCCATCGGAACTTTTCATAAAGTGTCAAGATTACGACGATGAGGACCAGGAGGACCTTTATTATGAGGAGGAAGAGGTGGAACCTCCTGCGCAGATTCCGATGGCACAGTTGCCATTATCCCTCACCTCTAATCTCCAATTTATGCTGGAGGATTACAACCGCCGTTTCCCACCTTCTTCCCACGGCTCTCCACGAGAAGCGCCTCCAAACACTCCAGCTCCTCCTCTGCCGGCAGCAGAACCAACACCATCCGTCCCTTTACTACTACCTCCTACAGAGGGTGACGCTGACGTCCTTCCGGTTAGAGAAGACGGTGAACTCCTGGGTGATGATGATACTATGGCTGATTGGGATGATTACCAGATAAATTCGCCGTCTCCGCCTCCGGGGTCACCAGTGAATTCTCCTCCTGTTGATATCACAGGTTTCCATCAATTGATGGAAAGGGCGGCACAGCGTTTTCATCTCCCCATGGTAGTGAGAGAGGAGGATTGCTTTTTATATGATTTTAAAACTCAGCCGCAGAAGCAAGGTCGGGCTGTGCCCATAGTTGATTTCATCTGGAACGAGGATATGAAATTGATGAAAACACCAAATTCAATTCCTGCAGTTCTCCCGCGGTTGGAGAAGAAATATAAGGCTCCAGACTCTTCTCCTGCTTCCCTGGTATCCCAGCCAAAGCCGGATTCTGTGATAACCCAGGCGGCGCAACGTCGCTCAAGGAATCCATCTTCTCCGCTTACCTCTCCACCTTACCGTGATGGGCGTCGCTTGGATGCCATTGGAATTTTTTTTTCAACCATGGCCTCTACAACTGTCAGAGCAGCGAATTCCCTAGCCATCTTGGGTCGCTACGACCGCCAAATGTGGTCCGACCTGGCTGCTTTCATAAACCTCATCCCAGAGCCCTCTAGAGCGGACGCTCTAAAGATTCTTCAGGAGGGAGAAAGAGCATCTTCGGAGATCATCGATTGCTCTGTGGATATTGCCTCAACTGGTTTTCGCCAGCTAGCTGGGGCAGCTGTTCTAAGGAGGCAGGGTTGGCTTCGCTCTACTTCTTTTCGCCAGGAAGTCCAGGCGAAAATCCTTGACATGCCCTTTGATGGAGAGTCGCTGTTTGGCCAGCACGTGGATGAGGCGCTCCAAACAATAAAAAAGGACACGGAAACAGCTCGTTCCCTTGGCAGGCTGCAGTTTAAAAGACAGCCTTTTCGGGATGCTCGCGGACGCAGCATCAACTCCTCCTTTCGTGGCGGATCAACACAATACCGCCCATACAATCAAGAAAATCAGCGTTTTTCCTCCCAGATTCCACAGTCTTAGCGACAACAGACTAACAAGTCCTACAGGGGAAAGTCTAACCATCGGGGAACCTCTTCCAAGAAACAATTACTTTCTTTGCTTACACCCACCTCCTCTCAAGGCCCCCCCTATCAGAGTTGGAGGACGAATCTCGAAATTCTTTTCAAATTGGTCGCTAATAACTTCAGATCGCTGGGTATTGGACATTGTTTCAAAAGGCCATGCTCTGGAATTCGTCAAATTCCCTCGGAACTCCCCCCCAACCGGTCCTCCTCCCGCTCATCTCAAGGAGCTTTTCCAACAAATCAAACTAACGCTCAAAAAAGGGGCCATCGAAGTGGTTTCAGAGACTCAGAGGGGGCTGGGTTTCTATTCCCGTTTTTTCCTCGTGCTAAAGAAGTCTGGAGAGTGGCGCCCTATCCTCGACCTGAGGGCGCTGAACAAGTTTCTAAAGGATCAGACTTTCCGCATGCTTACACTGAGGGAAATTCTTCGGCTCCTCTCTCAAGACGACTTCATGTCGACAATCGATCTTCAGGATGCCTATTTCCATGTGCAGATTCTACCATGCCACAGAAAATACCTGCGCTTCCGTGTAGTCCAGAGAGACTTTCAATTCAGAGTCCTGCCCTTTGGGCTCCGCTCTGCCCCCCTGGTCTTTACGAAGGTCCTTGCCCCCAGGGTCTTTACAAAGGTCCTCGCCCCGGTGGTGGCCTATCTATGATTGCGAGGCATTCAAATCTTCCCATATTTGAACGATTATCTAATCAAGTCTCAGTCTTACCATCAGACATCCTTAGACACTCAGTTTTGTCGGACTCTGTTCCAATCTCTGGGACTGTCAGTCAACAAACAAAATTCTCAGTTCACGCCAGCTCTTCACAGAACTTTCCTAGGCGCTACTCTCCATACCTCCATGGCCATGGCTTTTGTTTCTGACGACCGGCAGAAGCGGATCCTGCAGCTCGCAGCTCGCAGCTCACATCAGATCAAAATGGTCCATTTCTTTGATCCCACATTGCAGACTGAAGGGTCGTCCAATTCAGGAAGAACTGGACAAGCAGTGGCGTCAGGTGTCCGGTTCATTCAGCGACCGGATCTTCATCACCGCTCGCATGGAACAGGCTCTGCACTGGTGGATGCAACCTCGCAACATCGCAGACGGCACTTCCTTCTTGGCAAGGGCTCCAGATCTCGTCCTTACCACGGATGCCTCCCTGGAAGGGTGGGGAGGTCACCTTCAAGGATTGTCCATCAAAGGCAAGTGGAATCTGTCCCAACCTTCTTGGCACATCAACAGGCTAGAACTGATGGCAATCTTCCTTGCACTCAAATCGTTCCGACTTCTGCTTCAAGGGGAATCAGTGCTCATTCAAACGGACAACACCACGAGCATGCACTATCTAAACAAGCAGGGCGGTACCAAATCTCCACTGCTTTCACAGCTAGCTAAGAAGATCTGGAATTGGGCGATAGTCCATCAGATCACACTAACAGCAGTCCACCTACCAGGCATTTCCAACATTCTGGCGGATTCTCTCAGCAGGTCCGCGTCATCGACCCACGAGTGGGAGTTGCATCAGCCAACTCTGGACTTCGTCTGCAACCTCTGGGGTCACCCGGGCTTGGATCTCTTTGCAACTCCACAGAACAGCAAATGCCAGTCTTACGCAAGTTGGCTTCCCCGCAGCGGGTCGTGCGGGAATGCCCTTTCGATGGACTGGTGCAAAATATTTGCCTACGCTTTTCCGCCAATCCCGCTGGTACCTCGAGTGTTGTGGAAAATGTGGAGAAAACCATGCCACATTCTCCTGATTGCTCCCCGGTGGCCTCGGCAGGCATGGTTCTCGGAGTTACTGCTCCTCTCACAATGCAAGCCCATCCTTCTTCGCCCCCGGCCAGACCTTCTCACGATGAACAACGGTCGGATCTGCCATCCGAACCCCAGTTCGCTCAAATTGTCGGCCTGGAACCTGAGCACCTTGAATTTGCTCAATTAAACATTTCGCCTGCCTGCAGAGAGGTTCTTGCCAGGGCGCAGGCGCCTTCCACGGTGAAGACCTACAAACTAAAGTGGAAACGCTTCTGCCATTGGTGTTCGTCTGCTAACATTCACCCAGTGCACGCCTCTCCGGCACAACTTCTGCCTTTCTTTTTGCAGTTGGCACAGTCAGGACTTTCTCATTCCACTCTAAAAGTCTTTTTGGCAGCAATTTCTCGTTTTTGCAAGGACGGCTCTTCCTCTCTCTATTCGTCTAGAGTGATTCAACAGTTCTTTAAGGGATTGTTCCGGATGTTTCCACCCATTCGGCATCCCCCGCCCACATGGCGTCTTAACATCGTATTGGCGCAACTTATGAAGGCGCCCTTTGAGCCAATCCACTCAGCAGATTTTAAATTCTTGACCTGGAAGGTTGCCCTCCTGCTTGCTCTGACTTCCTCACGTCGAGTGAGTGACATTCACGCCTTCACAATCCACCCTCCTTTCCGCCAGTTTAAATCGGACTGTGTTATCCTTCGAACTAACCCAGCTTTTATGCCAAGGTGCCGTCCGACTTTCATCTTAATGAGCCTGTGATTTTAAAAACCTTTTCTTCCTCATCCGCAATCTCCAGCGGAATGGAGTCTGCATTCTTTGGACTTAAAGAGATGCCTCAAATTTTATATTAGCAGAACAGCACCCTTTCGCCAATCTGACCAACTGTTCGTTGCCTATGGACGAACCTGTAAGGGACATTCTGTTATCAAGCCAACAATTGCACGTTGGATTTCTTCAGCGAAATCATTCTGCCATCAGAAGGCTGGCAGGCCTCTTCCTTCCGGAGTGAGGGCGCAGTCTACAAGGGCGATGTCCTCCTCTACTGCCCTATTCGCTGGTGTGCCGATTCATCAAATCTGCCGGGCAGCTATGTGGTCTAGCAGGCACACTTTTACGAGGCACTACTGCCTGGAGGCGATCAACGAAGCCGATACAGCAGTGGGCCAAGCAGTTCTTCGTAATCTTTTCAAATAAGGTGAGCCTCTGTACTTCCCTCCTCCTTGGATTGTTATCAGTTTTGTGATTCTGTGATGCTATGTCATTGTATTTTATGCAACTTTGATACTGCCTCTTCAGGCTGCAGAGTACTGCTCACTATTCTATTAAAGCATGTGAATCTATGAAAGACACCCCAATACTGGAGAAGAATAAATGTTACTTACCTGTAAACTGTGGTTCTCCAGTATTGGTGTCTTTCATAGATTCACATGCGACCCACCCTTCCTCCCCTCAGAGGCTCTCTTCTCCTCATAGACTCTTTTGTCACTCTTGTGCTACGAAAATCGGAGGGCCTGAGCTTCTAAGAAGAAGGTTCTAGAGGGTGTTTGCGCCTGATTGGCTGGAGTTTGGTCTATAAAAACGACATGGATATGTCAGTGGAGTGATTTCTTTTTCAATGCATTCCTATGTGTCAATGTTATCCTATGGTACTTTTGACTTTGTATGTTATTTTAAAATATATAATGTTAATTTATATATGTATTTTATTCATATATATATATATATATATATATATATATATATATATATATATATATATATATATATATATATATATATATATACATACTTTTTCCCACACAGGGCTTCCTCGCGCACTCACGAATTATGAAGCAGTCTTGCAGCAATGAATGCAATTCATTTTTATTTCATTTCAGCTTTTCCAGTTATTCAACCCTACGCGTTTCGGTCTCTACGAAGACCTTGTTCACGAGACTGAAAACAGGAACCACCATTTTTTTCAAAATATAAGCCACACATGTCCATGATTGCGTCATTTCCTGAAACAGGCAGCTAAGCATTCTGGTTTTCGTAGTTTTTGTATAATTTATATAAACAATAACACAAACTGAGTGACATATTCTATAAGGAAAGAATTATCTATAAATTCTGACCTACCGCTTTGATTTGTACATCTCAAATTGTTCGACATATAATTAATTATGCCTGATATTAAGATACATACTGCACGTATATGGGCAAAGATCGCATCCTCCTCCACCAATGCTTTAGTTATTGGTATTAAGAATTTTGGATATATCAAGAACAATACAAGCCCTCCAGTGGGCAGTTATATTTGCTAAGTCAATCTGTCAATTAATATAAACTTACTTCATTCTCGCCCTCTAGTGGGCCTGAATTCAACTAGGGTGTGATGCCTTCATTGCATCTTGATACACTTCTTATGCAAGATCTCTATTTGATAATGTACAATTTGTGTGTTCTTACCAATGTGATTTTTTCACCAAATAACAATAATAAACTAATCATATTTTAACTTTTTTTGTTATATCTTATATCCCTTCTTTTTTTATCTTACATGCTCTCTGCCATTTGGCTGACATTACTAGGAACATCTACAAAAATTCTGATAAAAAATATATATATACAGGAGACTAATTATAGTTTATGCTCTGATGTGCTTCACTTAATCAACACTTGATTGATGATGGAGCATTGTCACAAACAGTTCATAAGTGGTAATGAAGCTCCTCATCCTGGTTCAAGCCATCAGGCATTAATGTTCGGAAGTTCAAAATGTGTCGCGATTCCTTCTGCCTTAAAAAATTTTCTCTGTCACCCCCTCTTGGGTGCATTCCCACTGTTTCCAATGCATAGAATTTTAATTTCTTCCAATTTCCATCATGCTCTTTCTCCATATGTTTGGCTACAGCATTGCTTCTGTCCATGTTTATTGTGGCCCGCACATGTTCTAAAATGCGTTTTTTCAATTCCCATTTCGTGCTGCCTATGTATTTCATCGCGCACGGACACTCAATCACATATATCACAAACTGACTGTTGCAATCGATCAATTGTTGGATTTTCCACATGCGTTTATTTGTCATCATTATTTCCTTCATGTTCTGAGCAATAATACACACCTTACAAGTGGTGCATTTAAAAAAAACTTTCGGTTTCAACCATGTTTCTGGCTTTTTTCGATCTTGAAAGTGACTGTGGACCAGTAGATCCCGCAAGTTCTTAGCTCCTCTGTACGTGATATTGGGATGATCTCCCACTATTTTTGATACTGTACAATCCATGTGTAAAATGTGCCAATTCTTGTGCAATATTTTCATTAATTGTTGATTTTCCGTGCTGTAGGTTGTTATGAGCCGTATTTTATTGTCTTTTTCATCATGATTTAATTTCTCTTTTATTAAATCAGTTCTCTTTACAGTTTCCGTGCGTTGTAATGCTGCCTGAATTATATTTTCTTTTTGCAAATCTTTATATTGCTTGGCTCCGATGTTGTTGCCATTCTTCTTCTTGAGAGCAAATCCTTTTGATTCTGAAAAAATTCCCTGTATGGGATGTTTTTGATTAAACTAGTTTGGTGGAAGCTTTCAGAGTGTAGAACCGCATTAGTTGCCGTATCCTTACGATGCAGAGTGGTGTGAACTACATCATTCACAATATAGATCTCAGTGTCTAGGAATACAACACGTGCTTCACTGATGTCATATGTGAATTTCAGGTTAAAATCTGAGTTGTTTAGTATCTCAAAATATTCGGCAAACTCATCCTTAGTTCCATCCCAAATTATTAGCAAGCCGCACCTCTGACGCACCGCCCCAGAGCGCCCAGGAGCCGAAAAGTGAGCCGTTTCGAAAGCAATATATATATATATATATTACCTACTGGCGGTCGCCAGTAGGTAGTTATAGATAGGACCCCTTTTCCATAGGAAATCCACAACATTCTATTTTGAATAACTTTGGCGCCGGTCGACGAATCCTCGCGAATTTCTCAAAATAGGTGGGGCGCTACGCTCCGCTCCTACCCTGAAAGTCTCGGGAGGATTCGTCAAGCGGGGGCTGAGATAAAAGGGGGGTCCCAAAACGCGTTTTTCCCATGCATTTTTCCATAGGACCTTTAGACAGGGCTACAGCCCGAACGGCTGAACAGAATTACTTGAAATTTGGCAGAGAGGTAGTCCTCAGGTCAAGGAAGTGCCTTTTGTAGGTTTGGTGTAAATCTGTTCAGTAGATTCTGAGAAAATAGCCTTTAAATCAATATATATATCTGAGCCAGCTTACGGTACGCTTACCGTAAGCTTACCGTACGCGTACGGTGGCGTGCGCGAGCGCGATTCTGATTGGCTCTTAGATCTTAGTAAACATTCGAATCGGCCGGAACCAGGAAGCGGCGGCCGCCATTTTCTCTCTCGCACTGAGAGTTAGGTTGTTAAATAAAACCAATACACATGTAAAGGAGCTGTTTTGACAGCTCACACACACATAGCCATGATGAGGGAGTCCCCCAAGACCCCCCAAGGCCAAAAAGGCCATTTTTATTTTTTCGCTAATTTCGCCGATTACGCTTACCGTACGCGTACGGTAAAAAATGTAAAAAAAAAAACACTATCCACACTCTCCCCACCCCCTGTGCTTTTGGTGGCCGCTGGCCACCAAATGTGCAAGGCTTATCAGTGGTGTGAAAAACCACAATATTTTTAACAAAAATAATAAAAGAAAAAATTATCCACACTCTCTCCACCCCGTGTGCAAATGGTGCCCGAAGGGCACCATTTGTGCATGGCTTATAAGCACCGTAAGCACAGTAAGCACCGCGTGCTTACTGTGCGCGCACAGTGCGCGCACGGAACGAACTGCGTTAAGTGGGCGCGCACGCCACGAATGGCGTAAAGTAACTTAGCATTTAAAAAACCGTACAAATTCACTGAAAAAACCATAGGTTTCACACACGTTATAGTTAGGAATTAGCATTTAAAAAACCTTGCAAATTCACTGAAAAAACCATAGGTTTCACACATGTTATAGTTAGCGGAAATTTTACTGATAAAAAACCAGTGAAATTCCCCCGTTATAGTTAGTGCAGGCAACTATAACTCACGCGACCGCAATCTTCTGCTGATGACATATGTGTCTTTATGAAAAAAAAATATTTGTAATATATGTATAGCTAAAAATGTATGGAAGAAGACATGGGCAAATAAGTGTCTAAATACAGTATTAGCATCAGCAGAGGATTGCGGTCGCGTGAGTTATAGTTGCCTGCACTAACTATAACGGGGGAATTTCACTGGTTTTTTATCAGTAAAATTTCCGCTAACTATAACATGTGTGAAACCTATGGTTTTTTCAGTGAATTTATATAAATATATATATATATATATATAGATGAGGCTTATTGCTTTTTTTATGTACCGTGGGACTCCCACTTCGACGACGGGGAAAATTCAAGCATGTGAATCTATGAAAGACACCAATACTGGTGAACCACAGTTTGCAGGTAAGTAACATTTTTTAGTTTTCAAGCAGTGTGAGGCTTATTTATGGGCCCCTGCATCACATTTGCACCACTGTTGCATCATTTTTTGTGTCGCAGCAGTGGTGTGAAATATGCGCCATGTTGCGCCCTATTTCCAAAGTGACACATCCAAGCATATGTGTCACTTTGAACAGGCCTGCGCTACATTATACCACCATTAGGTATAAAGTATGCAGGGTGGGCGTTTCCCCGCAAAAAATCCTCATAGAAGTGGCGCAGTGAAATCTATGAGATTTCACTGCACCACTTCTAGGACACTACTGCATCAATATTTTACGCCTGCCTCACAGCAGGCCCTTTCACATGGGGCTTGCCCCATGTGAAAGGACACATTGCTGGAGTTGCGTCTGTTTTCAGACACTCCCCAGTAATGAGTCACTTTTGTGCTGATAGATACGTCAGTAATACTGAAGTCTCTGTCATTCCTTGCGACTTGATGCGTCATACAGTAAATATGACACATCTATTATGTCTCATGGAGGGTGCAGTGAAAACTGTAGCATCGCTGTTTTCACGCAGCAATGCTACAGTTTTCATAAATAAGGCCAAGTGTGTCTGTGTGTGAGGGGGTGTAGTTCACCCATCCTACCTATTTCTTTTAGGGAGAGAAGGCACAGATAAATGTTTTTACCAGCATACTAAATTTAATTATCTTTGAGGACCTAAACTGGTGATATATAATCTTAAAGTGTTCCTTGAAGATGGTGAAGTCTATAGTGTGATTCATTTTGCACTCTACATGCTTTAGCCTACTGAGGGCTCGTCTATACGCTGGATGCTTTGTAACTCAGCTATGTATTTGTACTTTGTGGACATTACTTAATATTGTGTTCTTTAACCTGTGACAGCATAAGATCCACTATTAAAAAAAATAATAATAATCTTCAGTGATCTTTTGTTATTTCTTGTGAATAAAAACCTCAATGTACTTTTTGTGTGGAGACCTGTTACTGATCGTTATGATAGCTCTGGGAACAGCTACAGTGTGTTCGTTAACAACTTGTTTTTACTGTATAAGGCAGGTTTGGTACTTGTGGTGAATTTCTGGACACAAAAAGATATATTTTAAATTAATGTGCTCATTTCATTTCAGACTTCACAGATATGAGAAAAAGGGGAACGAGTAAGCCAGCGGAAGCCATTTCCTCTCCCAGGGCTGTATACAGCACCAAAGCTTGTAGGAACTTTGGCAGTCATGTGCACAGCACTAGGCATACCTAATCTCAACTGGTTAAGGGGTTAACAAACCGAGTTGTTTATGGTTCTGAGAAATACAGGATCAGTACAAATTAACAACGGGTTGTACGCCTGTTCAATGGTCTGAAATAATGTTTTAGCTAATATCACAGGCAATGCCTCTCTCTACCTTGCTGTATCTATAGAAGATTAGGAAGAAGTGTACAGCAGCTCACATTATTCAATATTGTTATGATACACCTCATGACTCTCCACCTAGCACTTTAGGCTAATATTCATTTAGGCTTTCTGATTCACAAACACAAATTCTGCTATACTTACTGGTTTTACTCATACCTATGTACTAGGGACACTCTTATATGCGCAGCAACTGGTCTTTAATATGGTCATTTTTTTAAATCTCTCAATGATTCATCCTACCATATTTTAAATTTCAAGGAAAGAGAGAACAGAACTTAAAAGAATCATGTTTCCCTACCAGCAGATAAACTAGGCAACTGTTGTAGTTCCTATAGTTTCAGAGAGCCGACTCCATATGTGAGATTCCCAGTTGTCCCCCAATGCTCTTGATCTGAGGAGAAAGGTACTCAGGGTAACCTGAGTGCGGCTCTTAACCATTGAAGGTTCTTAGCTGCCCATCCACTTGGAATCAAATGTGAAGAAGGGATGCCTTCCTTCGAAATTAAAGGGTTCTCCCAATGGGAACACCTAAATGGATGATTACCTTCATCACTAACCTCATTACTTGTCACAGTGCAATATTATTCAGGTCCAGATTGTATGGAAAGAGACGCAAGTCAGCCAGTGTCACAAAGGTAGACCACAATCTCCTATGTCCTAATGTAAATTGTCTTGATGCATTTCCCAAGGGCTGAGGATACTTAAGTGGGAATTCAGAGGCCCAGATATTCAGATGCTGTGTGTTGGGTTTGCGTTACTTTTTAATGCAAACCTGATGTACAGTGTTCAGGTGTGATTTACTATCCAGAATAGTAAGCCAAAGAAATGCAGAGTTGAGCAATATGCTGACTTGCTTACATTTGCATAGGGGTGTTTCATAGGTGGAGAATGTGTTTTAAACACATAAAAGGTGATGAGAGGATGCTTGCAATAGGTCTAACCACTGGCAAAGGCAATATGCCTAGGAAAATCAGTCTTTGTCATGCTCCAAAAGGAACAGTCGTGCGCGAACTGCCAAGTCAGGTGCTGTCTGAACCCCCAACACAAGCAACCCAAGACAGGTTTCACCCTCATTGGGGCTCTTCAGTCGGGTGTAGCTTGGGTCCAGTGGCACAGTGAGTAACA
This sequence comes from Triturus cristatus, assembly GCF_964204655.1. Taxonomy (NCBI): domain Eukaryota; kingdom Metazoa; phylum Chordata; class Amphibia; order Caudata; family Salamandridae; genus Triturus; species Triturus cristatus. The sequence continues at coordinate 122,808,130 of NC_140592.1, read as the reverse complement.
GACCCACATCTGGGTATGCCCTTGGCCACTTAGGGCAGTACATTGAACTCACAAAATGTGCTGGGAGTATGTTTTCCATATTAATAAAAACTGGCAATAACTCGAGTAGCATTCCAAACCATTGTTCTTTTGTCCACCATGACACTTCAGATCAGAACCAGCCGTATGCAAATCAGTCTTGATCCTGCTTCATTGGGAACAGTCTAGCCTATACTTCAAAGCCAGGACCTCTCTGAACCAGAACACAAGCAACCCAATACTGGTTTTGTCCTAATTAAATCTGTTTCAGTCAGTGTAGCTTGTATCCAATACAGTGAGCAAGGTACCTGCATCTGAGCATACCCTTGTTCACTTAGGATAGTGCATCAATCACACAACAGGTGATAGGAGGATGCTTGCAATAAGTGGCAAGGGTATGCCCAGACATAGGTCCAGTGCCACTGGAACAAAGTTGCGTCTGACTGAAGACCCTAAATCAGTGCAGAAATGGTTAGGGGTTGCTTATATTCTGGTTTAGAGAGGACCTAGCCCGGCAGTTTTGAATGGACTGTTCCCATTGAAGCAGGGTAAAGACTGATTTACATATGACTAGTGGGCAAAAGACCAATGGGGTGGAATGTTACCCTGAGAAATTGCAAGTGGTTAGACAAATTGCAGGCATTCATTCCATTACATTTTCTTTGTTTGTAGTGCATGACTGTTCCCATGTAATTGTACATGGGTTTTGAAGCAAATCCATATCTACAAAGAATTGTAGAGAGGAATTTGCTGCAAATTCCTGTGCATATTTTAAGTAGGCGCAAAAAGGAGAGATGTTTTCATTTGTCCTTATTCTCCCACTTTGCACGAGTGCTGCATTTTACTGTACACATACAAAATGGAAAAAGTCTTAAAGGACAGGTTTGTATTGTAAGGGACCCTTTGCAGCATAAAACTTATTTTTTAGACAATGCAGACACCCTTGCTCGATGGTGCAAGAGTGTCTGCATTGGTGCATGGTAGCCATTGGTTTTTGGTTTGTTCGCCATAAGTTGGCAGGGTATGCTCAGACGTGAGTCCCTTGCTCACTTTGCCACTGGATTCATGCAAGCCTGGCTGAAGACGGCTGAAATGCCAGAAACCGGTCCTAGGAAGCTTGTTTCTGATCCAGGGAAGACATGGCTTGGCAGTTCGGGCTGGACTGTTCCCATGAGGCACAGGGTCAGACTGATTTGCATATGGCCATGTCTGAACTGGGGTGGCAGAGTGGGCTAAAGAACGGTGATGGATTAAACACAGATCAGTTGACTGGGGGTGAGTGCTTGCAATGTTCAACACTCCGTCTATCATTTCCTTTGGTTTTTGCTTTGGTAGCCTAAAGAGCAGCAGTGCAGGGAGAGAACAGAACAGCACCAAATTTCAATTGATATGGTGCTGTTCTGCTGTCTCCCTTTCACGCAAAGCACCTTAGAAACTTATTTGCTTCCCTGCGTTGTGTAACGTCTTGTTAAATCTGTGCCAGTGTTTTTTTTTAGTCTTCAACTACAGATAATTATTTTCATCCAACCCCCTTCTGCTGTCTTTGTCTTAATGTTTCCTCATAATAATGTCAGCATCTCAACATCTACTCAAAATATTTCTTCTGCTCTGCCTTCCCACTTAGAACGCATGAAATCCTTAGTCCTATCAAAATTATATCTCAGAAACATAACACCACCAACATTCCAGCCACTCAGTAGCAGACTAACCTCACAAATTTAAACAGATCATACACCAGGAAAAATCAACCATCATGGGTAAAGCCAATAGGTCTGGTTTGCATTTTGAGTCGTCTCTAAAATATTAACGAAAAACCTTCTGCAGTGCAAACACAAAGTAAAAATGATTGCTTTCTGTGTACAATACATCTATGAGATAAAGAACTTCATGTGTGAAGATTTGTTTTAGAATTAAACTAGTCCCTCGTGTAAAGCAATATAAACACCACACAGGAGACTGGATGATACACCAAACAGATGAAACCATCTGGGGAGAAATTAATAGTCCTCTGGGGGAGTTAAAGCCCACCCTATGTACATTTTAAAGAACTACTTACAACAGGTCATACATACTTCTGACCTAAAACATAGAACTAATATTTCTCAAAATAAAACAAAAACAGACTGTCAATACAACATTTGTCCCATTTTCAATGAAACCATCATACCAAGTTTAAATTTAAGAGCATGGGAGCAATCCTAGAAAGCAACAATAATGCTAGATGACAACACTGGATCAATAGACTGTTCAGGTCAGGAAAGAAGCCTTGCAATTTGTATTATTACAAGGATAAACATCCAATGGCTCCATTTTAGTCCCTATGTGCTCTTTGAAGCCCATGGCTACACAATCACCAATTTATGCATGGTACCTGTGCAACCACTCTATAAATAAGAAAACATCTAAAATGGCTAGAATGTGCTGCATCATCAAAGAAAATCTCTTTGCTGTCCAGGGTCCTCAGATGTGACACACACTCCTTTCTATGTTTAAACTTTAGACACAGCTTAGAGATCCCATCCAGTTTCACAACAAGTCTAAGGAGCACCTAAAAGAAACCAAGTGCCCTATGTAACATTATATAAATTCAATCTCTCGCTCACTCACACACTCTCTCAATCATTTACTCAATAATTTTATTACTCACTCTTTTAGCCATTCACTTACTCTCACCAAACTCACTCTGTAGTTCACTCACTAACCCATTAACTTGCTCATTCACTGATCTGCTCACTCACTCAATTAATTACTCACTCAGTGCTTTTTCTTATTTAGTCTCTCACATGCTCACTCGCCACAACATCTCATGCCCTCAATAATTTGCTCATTCCTCTTCACTTTCTTAACTAAACACACATTTGCTTAATTATCTTAATCGCTCACTCACCCAGTCACTCATGCAATCACTCACTCAGCTATCTATTCACTTGCTCACTCACTCACTCATGCAAATGCTTATCTGCTAAGGTACTTCACTCACTAAATCACTTACATCTTCACTTAGTCCCTTCTTTACTGGTTCACCCACTTAAGTAGTCACCCACTTGCTCACTCACCTCCCTCACTCACTCAACTAGTATCTCCTGCCTTTCACATTAACTCACATATGCAACTCACTTGGCTTCTTGTTTGCTTGCTAACTCACCTAACTCATTCACTTATTAATTCACTAGTCACTCAATCACCCACTGACCCATTCAATTGCTCACAGTTGCTTACTCTCTCAATTTTTCATCCAAATTACTCTTAATTACACGAGCGGGTGTAATCACTGTATTATCAGTAATTCTGTATCAAAGAGTAATGCGGAATTACTGAAATGACTCCTCTGTAATTGAAATTTTTCCCAGGCCTAAATGCGGCCATGAGCAGCTGGATTTCCCAATCCAGCCAAATGTTTGGCTTTTATCTTCCACCATGGCACTGATGCTGGTATTCCCAAAACATGCAAGAGTTTACCCCAGTTAGACCAAAAGGGACCGGGTAGTTATAACTTATCTGAAACAAAATTCCGTTCTGTGTCAAATTCAATAACTATCAATAGTTTGCACTGAACCAGAATCTGCACTCAACCATTAAGTGTCATGACTAGTCTATTTGAATAAGTATATTTTATTACACACATTGCAATAAGAGACCCGCTTTTAATTGCACTTACTTTTAAAAAAAATTGTTAAAAAAGCATTGTAATGATATAACTGACTTACAATGTCTATAGCCACAATTTTTCATGAACACTTTCAAAATTTATAGTACTCACATCCATATAATACATCTAAAGTAAAGCAAAATACAATAATATGTCATTACATATACATATACATACAGTAAATCTGTCAATCAAACTTTTCATAAACTCATTTCCAAATATATTGTACTCATATTCATATAATACATAAAATAAACTAATTAAAACAATATATCAATTTATTAGTGTGTCGATGCAGCGTGCCTGTGTATCTTTTATTTCTTAACACCTTCTTCAGGACTCATATAACATTCGTGACTCTTTCATGAATTCCATAAAAACAGACCATACATCTAGAAATAAACAATAAAATACAATTAGTTTCAATTCTTCTCCCCTTGATTTCCCCCCATTTTTTGTCTTCTACCTCCTTGCTTTTCCCTCATTTTCACTGCTCACTCCTTGCTTTTTCCCCCGTTCTTTGTGTGCCTTCTCCTTGCTTGTACCTCGTTTTACCTGCTTTCTCCATTCTTTTTCCCTCCTTGCTAGTCTCGTATGCCCCCTGGTATTTCCCGCCTCCTGGCCAGCCCTGCCCACCCCTCCCTCCTCCCAGGACCTACTTAATGGTGGCCGCAGTGTGGCCCAATTGAGCAGGTCCCAGGCTGCTGTTCCCCCCGTTTTTTGTGTGCTTTCTCCTTGCTTTTCCTTCACTGTTTTCTTCTTTTGCTTTCCCTCATTGCCACTCCTGCATGCCAAGCCCTTATTTCCCACCTCCCACCTAGCCTTGTCCACCATCTGCCAGTGCCCCTCCCTCCTACCAGGCCCTACTTAATGGGGCCACAGCGTGACCCCATTGAGCAGGCCAGGGACATCCCTCCCCGTGTTGCTGCATTGCTCTTGCTCCTGTCCTCTACTTCTTGTTTTCACTGCTTTCTCCTTGCTTTTACCCCTGTTTTTTGTGTGCCTTCTCATTGTTTTCCCCTCGTTTTCACTGCTTTCTCCATTCTTTTTCCCTCGTTGCCGATCCCGCATGCTGCCCGTTATTTCCCACCACCAGCCTAGCCCTGCCCACCACCTCCCAGTGCCCCTCTCTACTCCCAGGACCTACATAATGGATGCAGCAGCGAGACTACATTGAGCAGGTCCCAGGCCTATATCTCCCTGTGCTGCTGCATTGCTCTTGCTCCTGTCTTCTTGCTTTTCCCCCACTTTTTGAGCACTTTCTCCTTGCTTTTCTCACATTTCCTCTGCTTTCTTCTTGCTTACCCCCATTATTTTTGTGCCTTATCCCTGCTTTTCCTTCGTTTTCACTGCTTTCTCCTTTCTTTTTCCTTCATTGCCACCCCCACAGGCTGCCTATTATTTTCCACCTCCCACCTAGTACAGCCCACTGCCTCCCAGTGCCCCTCCCTTCTCCCAGGACCTACTTAATGGAGGCTGCAGCGCGACCTCATTGAGCAAGTCTCAGGCCCAGGTCTCCCCTTGCTGCTTCATCGCTCTTCGTCCTGTCTTCTGTTGTTCTCACTGCTTTCCCGTGCCCTTTCACCCTGTTTTTTCTGTGCGTTCTCCTTGATTTTCCCTCAATCTAGCTTCTTTCTCACTGCTTTTTCGCCCATTTTTGTTTGCTTTCTTCTTGCTTTTACCTTGTATTCACTGATTTTTCACTTGCTTTTACCTTGTATTCACTGCTTTCTCCTTGCTATTTCTCCTGTTTCTTTTGCAGACTCCCCATGCAACTCTGGGCCACGACCTCACTTACGGAATTCCGAATGACCCTCAATATCTGACTGTTCGACTGAACCTTCAGGACCTGCAAGTAAATTGATTCCCTGTCGCGTGATTAGCTGCGCTTTACAAATCCTGATTGATTGATTGATTTTCTCTTATTCACAATCCCTCTTTTTTTCTATTCCCTCTTTCCTTTGACTGAACATCTTTATCCTATTTTCCTCTTTTATTATTTTCACTTCTCATTTTATGTTACAATCTCCAGTTCTTCCCCACAGTTTCTTGCCCCACTCTCCCTTTTTACTTCTTGAATTCTGCCTCTCCATTTTCTTCCTTTCTTTGTTCCATTCTCCCTGCTCTCATGTCTCCTTACCTCTTGTCTTCCTTTCTTTCCATTCTACTCAGCTACCTCCTTATGCTATCTTGTTTTGGCTTTCTCAACTCCCTATAAGTTCTCTATACTCACCTCATTTGCCACAACTTTAAAACTGTCTGCTATCCCTCCGCACTCTCTACCCATTCTCTTCTCTTCACTGTTTTCTCCACACTCTCCGATAGTGTTCTTTCTCCTTTATTCGTTCCCTCATTCTGGTTTTTTCCTCTCACATTTCTACGTCTCTACACACATTCTCCTCCTGTCACATAAACTCTCCCAATTCCACTGCGACTTACGCAGTTCACCCCACCTTTCTCACTGTGTCCACTTCATTCTTACCCATTCTCATTTTTCCCTATTTTGGCTTTATAAGGTCAAGGTGCTTTCTCCCTCCCCCATTCTTTTCTATCTTTCCACCACTCCTCAACTTAACTTTGTCTCATTTTCCCTACTTCTTTTTTCGCTATGAATGTGCCATGTTTCCTGCTTCCTCATCTGCCATTAGACAGATAAAGAAACCCATGCTACCATATTTCATTTTATTGCAGTGCTGTCACTCTGGTACTTTTGACTGCATTTCTAAGTCCATGCCAAATAAGTATATCTTTTAACGCTGTACCACTAAGAATTTGTCGATATGACTCATCAGATTATAGCATCATCGGAATAAACAAGCCAGTATCGAAGGAAATCACATGAGGAAAGTGGCGTATATACTTTACCAAAGTCAAACTAATTTGTTTCTCAAGTTGGAAGCCCATCGAAATCACCTACGAAGACAAAAACTGTCGGGAAGAAAAGACCTCCTAAATGGTAAATGCTTCCAAATAATTTCAAAATTGCACTGCGATCGAGACAGAGGCCCAAAGTTCGGTCCAAACGACTCCAGCTTTAAGGTGTGGTGGGAATCACAGACTTGCTTCCACTTAGAGTTGCGCTAACTACTGTTGTTTCAAACATTTTACCAGAGTAAACCCCTGCTGACTATCAGTCCTTTGCCCCCCTGAAGAGGAACCCAGTGACAACTCCCACAAAGAGGAGCTTTGCTTAAAAAACACATTAGAACAAGTTTGTTGGTTTCTCACTGGAAATATGCAAATAAAATACTGAAATCTGTGAAGGTACTGACTGATCAGGATGCAAGATATCCAACTCTGAAAAGGAGAGGAAACGACCAGTGATGATCGACATTTTACTGGTACAAAACCAGAGGTTTGCTCTTTAGTACCTTTACCTGTAAATACAGAAAATAGTGGAAAAGCCAAACGTGCAAAAAGGTTACGACTGAGGTTTACTATGGATTCACATAACACGAAGTGGTGTAAAAGGCAAGACTAGTAAAGTGTGCCATGACGAATAGATTCTGCACCAAAATGTTGAGTGAAGTGCATTGCCAAATGCCTTTGCATCGTGTTGTGCAAAACCTTGATAATGGATCGTGGGGGGCATAAAAGGGCAGGAGCAGGACCATCACACCAAGGACTGCATGCATAATCAGAGGTACTAACGTGCCAAATGAAACCAGGTGCAAATAATGAGCGTGCAGAATATATTGTATGTAATTCTCACGTGAAACGCACAATTTCCACCAAATTACCTATTTTGAGTGGCTTATTCTTTGGCAGTTATCATGGCGTGGAAATTTGTTCTAGTGGGTGTACATTGAATACAAAATGTCACAGAAGACCCCACTATTCCCCTTTACACTGCGGTGCAAGGTTTGGCATCTGGTGACATATTTTGCACAAGCCTTACCAAAGAAACAAATGTGGGTACAACTACTTGTAACTATGGTGCTGAGCAGCATCTTGTCACCCTGCACTCAACTGCCCACCTTTAGTACATCTGGGCCTGCATATCTCAAAATAGCACAGCAAATTATTTCCTCAAGCATTGATTTTGTTTGTTTCATTTACATACATTTATTTTAATATTTCTTAAAATGCATTTCTTGCAAAATTAATATGTTCATAATCGTTGAACAACAGTAAAAGCAGATTTATGCAGGAGTACCTTACTCGTTTTTCTTTGTCTAAATTTATCTATTTTACAGTTTAGGTCCCGTAATTGTCTGCCATTCATTGATCAACATTTTGGCATTTTTTTTAACAGAATATATTCTCATGGCAGCAATCGGAGTACCCATTTGGGCCGTCTGTTTGCACATACATTATGATAAATATCAAGGGGTATATTTACGAGCCCCTTGCACCGTTGTTGCCCGACTTTTTGTGACGCAAACTACCAAATCGTATTTACGTTACCACTTTGCTTGGCTTTGAATAGCCTGATAGATGGATGCACTCTGGAAGGGTTCCATGGGCTTTGCAGTGGGTGTTCCCACGCGAAGCCCATGGATTTTGATGCATCCCCAGATTTACAAGACCATATAACCCTTGGGATGCAGCAAAACCTTATGCCTCCCCAGAGGGGGCGCAATGAAGAGAAATAACTTTATGTCGCATCATTTGTTTCCCTATGTGTGCTGCATCCTGCAGCACACATAAAAAGAGGAAAAGGCCTCCCCTGATTGTTTTTGTGCAGGAAGGTGCCCATTCCTGCACAAAAACAATCCTGCATGTATCTCAGGCACCATTGCACCATGGTGCAAGGGTGCCTGTGTTGGCACTAGGCTACTTGAATTGCGCCAGCTCAAGGGGAAAGGAGAGGAATGTGCCTATGCCATAGATACGACTCAATTCTACCCTTTAACTTTGACCAGGGCATTTTCGATAGTTGATATTGAATGTGGAGGAATTCAGCTATTTTTGGTTGGGGAGAGGATGTAACCTTACAGCTAGAACAGTTGACCTTGAATCTGGGGACTGGGTTCGAGTCTCGGCAGGGGCGCTCAATATCCTGTGATTTTGGGCAAATCACTTAATCTCCCTGTGCCTAACAAAAATGAATGTCTCCACCTGAAACGAAACTGGTGCTCATGTAAAGCGCTCTGATAACTGATACCTTCGAGTCGAGTTTGCGCTATATAAAAAAATGCAACAAAAAAAAATGTGTTCATCACTCTTAAAGGAAATTTTGCTGACTGTCCAAAAGCTAATACAAAATGAAGAAATGACGAATGTTTCAGTGGTCTACCACTCAAAAAGTCCGAAAAGCCCTGCTGACCAGAAGCACCACAATAAGAAGAATATTATAATTGTATTCAGGTGAAAGAATTTGGTCAGCAATCATTCGAATGCACACATCGTGTTTTTTCTGATGGAACAGTCCCAAATGTCTCCACTCGTTTTGTCTCACCTCTTCCACTGATGATTCGTTTTTGCTTTAGGATTTTCGGGTAGAAGGAGCTTTTGAGTATATTTTAGCAGATATGAAACGCTTTTGGGTTTCTTTGATGGGTTTGTAAAGCCTTTAACATGTTGAATTAGTTTCCCTATAACCGGTTAGTTGCATTATGATAACAGTAACAGTCCACAAACCACCTACCTCTCCTTTCACTAATTGACTGACATGCTTGCCTTTGATCATGTACAGTGCTCCAATGATTTTGGTTTAGGTTTGCGCTATACAAATAATTCATACATATATAAACTTTGTGTTACCAGTTCTTTAAAATATACTTAGAGTGGGCTTTGGCTAGTGACCCAGGGGGGTATCACTCTCTCTCAGCTTATGCTACTGGCTATTTTGTGTTTCCTTCCACCTCCTATGGAATTCTTGCATTGCATGCACTTGTTATGATTGGGTGCATCTTTCTAAATGTAAAACGTGTTCTCAGTCAATCTTCATATATTCAATTATTTACGTCAAACATGCTTTCAGGACATGAATCAATTCTTTTTCAATACTGTTTTTCTGTGAAACAGCCTATTTTGTGGTCCACATATCATGAAGTCTTCTCTGATCATAATCTAGGGATTAGTGTTTCTCCACCAAGTATGCGTTTCTTCTTCACATGTATGGAGGCCTTTCATAGGCAGATAAGTTGTCTGAGTCTGCCTAGAGTACTTACACTGTCACTGGTTCATGGAAGGTGAGCAGGGGAGAGAAACTTAGTCACAGTGAATGTGAGACCGCCTATGGAGTACTTTCAATTCTTTATGTCATTTGTTCATGGTATCAGAAAGCAATCCGTCTACCATATTCCTTAAAGCATCTTTTTCGCTTTACTGAGCTTGTACTCGTGAGTACTGTTTTCCCCTCCAAGTATGTATTTCATCTTCACTAAATTCGAAGTATTTCATTGCTGTATAGGTTGGTTGAGTTCATTATTAGTCATGCCAGGAGAGGATGAGCATGAATAGGAGACAAAAACATACCAGGAAAAGATGCCTCTTGCAATGGATGAATGAACTGGTGAGCACATGAGTGAGTGGGCAGCAACCGCATACGTGGAGAAGAGCTTCTCGCCACTAACATGATTATAGCTATTCATTCACTCATCCAAAATGTTACCATTCATCCATATGCGTATCCACCTTTCCAGCTGTTTTTCATGCATTCACTCAACACACACACACACACCTGTTCAAGATGCATGGATGAATGGATGATGCACTCAGTCATCCAGTCTCTCCTATGTCCAGTCATCTACCCTGACTCATTTTCTCATTCGCCCAGCCAACGATTGAATCAATAACACATTCACAACCACCAATCAATGATGAAGCACTTTCATCCAAAGAAGCGCCCAAATTATTGGCATTGCCAATGCGTGTTTCCTATCAGTATGCAAGTTTTAATGTTAGATTTCTCTGCCAGTGCTCTTTGAGTGCCTGACATAGTCAGGGTTAATATTTATTTTTCACTCACTGAAATTTCCAATGGTACAACAATAGATAAAAAAAGAAATAAAAAAGTTACCTTTCGCAGTAAGAGCTGAGTCTACCTATCCCACATGTGTGCTTTACCCAAGAAGAAAAAACCTGAGGAGACTACTCTCAATTAGGTCTTTATATTCGTGAGATGTGACATTTGACATCAAAGGCAAATGTTAGCATCTTTTCTGCTCCTGGGAGAAGGAGAAGAGCCCTCCAGGCATAGCGTGCACATATCTCCAACACATATAAAAATATTCCTCCACAATAAATGGCTTATATTTTTAGAGTGATAGCATCACTTATTTTTCCAGCACTAGAACAACCACCTAGGTCACCTAGCTGCAGTTAGAAGTGGTATGTCAGTAGGGGGACGCTTGAAGTCATAGCTCCTAAGTTCCTTGACTTTCAAATGTAGCCATTACATTTCTAGAGGCATACCTGTTTACGGGTGCTTTCTGCAAGGCATCATTGCGCAAATCAACAGTTCACATGTGGAAAGGGCAGGTATGTGCCATATTTAACATTATACAGTGCATTCCTGTCTTTTCCCTGCGTTGGTGCAATGTGCTGCTTAGCACCTACACAGACACCCTCGCACCATGGCATAAGGGTGCCTGTATTGTAAGCAGCATAGTTTTTGTGCAGAAAGGGATACTTTCCTGCACAAAAACAATCCTCAAAGGCATTTTCTGCTTTCTATGTGTGGTACAGAATGCATTACACATAGAAAGAGGGGTAAAAACGAGGAGAAAGAAAGATATTTCTCCTTGTTGTGCCTTTCCCCGGGATGCATAGCATTTTGATGCATTCCCAGGTCTACCAGTAATGGTAAATCTCGGTATGCACCAAAATCCATGTGTGGATGCATTGGAAAACCCAAGCTGCTACCATGGAACGACTCTCTAGGGCACATTATTGCAATGCAGGGATTTGAGCTGGGTTGCGTTACTTTATATTCATCAAGACACTCAGGGCCACGCAAGGTGGCCTTGCAAGGCTTGATCAATCTAACTTAAGAGTTATGTCACTCTTGCGCCCCATTGCGTGGCCCTAGAGTGTATTATTAAAGCAGGCACTGTGCAGATGGGGAAAGAGAATATCCAAAGACCCTCTTTCTCACACTGTATACATCATTGCCTCATTTTCCTCCTGAATCAAGGAGATGGATTCTCTTCAGCGTCTCATGAGCAGAAACCAGGTGTGCTGCTCGACACTTACAGGAGCTGTGACAGTCCTAGTTTCGAGTTACCCTTTCTCTAGCTTAGTTCCTATATCAGCCCTATTGCTACGTTCAGTGCTGCATAGGGGTGGGCGGAATTTGCGTAATCGCGTTACGCAAATCTCCGCGAAACGGTAAAAAAATCTCCGCGAACACGCAGAAATTCAGCGAACACGCGGAATTGCTTGTTCGCGATATTTTTTTCCTGTTCGCGATCGCTGTTTGCGTGCTCGGGGTGAAATATCTCGCGAACTCGCATATTGAGAACGCGAACAAGCAAAAAATTTCGCGAAGTCGCGGAACGCAGATTTTTGGGCAATTTTGCGTTCTCCGCGGAACGCGAAATTACCCAAATTCCGCAAATTCCGCGAACGGAACGGAATTTACCGCCCAGGCCTATGCTGCATTGAGCCCAATTAGAAAGGAAGGGTGGAGGGCATTAGTATGAAAGAGAAGAAGGGCATTTGTAAACTGTTCAGCACGCATGCTCTGTTAGCTCTATAGTAAATTGCGAATCAGAGCTGGATAACATCAAAAGCAATCGTTTTCTTGTTGCTTTTTGTATATTGTGTGTTTTTTGGCACCATTACCTTTCCTTTAAGCAGCAGTCAATGAGCAAACAGAGGACCCGACTCTGCTCGTTGATTGAAATAAAGATAGTTACAAATAACGTAGCATGATGAAGTGAAAACAACCTGACTAGAAAAAGCTGACAAGAGAGAATTACTATTGAAGACACTTGTAGGTGAATGCCTTCCCAAGTAATGAAAGGGAATAAACAAAAGTTGTGAGTTCTACGCAGTATTTTGATGAACTTTTGGCGTGGTAATAAATGGAAACAGCTAGTTTCGTTAGAGTGAAATGATTTTCACAATTACTGGCATTTTAATGAGTTAACATGACAAATGGTAAACAGCACGTTCCAGGTAGGCTCACAGTAGTATTACTATGGCCAGTGTGAATTGCAATAACCACTCTTTCCACAAGCTCTGACAGTACAGCATCTGAGAACTGGACAAGCATCATGGTTGTGGGCTCTTACGTGGTGGAGCCTTCTATTGGCCATTATAAGTGAAAGGGGCAGGGCACTCATTTGTGAGCACTGTAGGTGGCACAGGTGTGTCAATGTTGTTGACTCCAGTCAGTGCCTTGGGCTGGAAAGTACTCTCAATCGACTCCCCTATGTTGGTGTGGAGGAGTGGAGGGTGGTACTAGGTCTTCTTCCAGTTTCTGTTGAGTATCTTCTACTGTCCAGCTATTCCTTGATTTGGAGGTGAGCAAACTCTTTCATGAACCTAGCTGAGCAGAGGGACGTCTTCCACCAATGAGCCCCAGTGATTGGAACAAACATCTCTAACAAAAGGTTTTAGGCGTGAAACAGCCTTTACACCGCAACCGTTACAGCGCATGCATTTACCCGCATGCCGTTGCAACGAAAAAGGTGTGTAGCAGTGAGTAGAAGGTGTTGGCTTTAACTCCAACACCTTCCCTACTGTTGCACACACTGGAGTTGGAATAGAAAATTAATCTATTCCAACTTCCGGAGCTCCCCCAACAGCAAGTCGGGGTAAAGTTTGGATTTGCAACGGCATGCAGGGCAATGGTATGCATTGTAACATATTGAAAAGAAAGAGTATGCAGTTCCTCAGTGAGAAGGGGAGTGTGAGTGCAGAGAAGAGACCGTAAGAAAGAGGAATACCTCTATTCGGAACTAGGGTCCTCACACACCCAGCAAGCTAAGTGTCATGCTTCATCATATGGACCTGCTCCTCGTCGGGCCGGCGCTACAATGCCCGACGGGCACCCTAAAAAGGGGCTCTTTGGCGGAGATCTTTAGTTCCTGGCCGTATGATGCAGTGTGTGTGAGAGGAACCTAGTGGTGTAGATGTGAGTGCAGGTATGTGGGTTAAAACAAGTTGGAGAGTCCAGAAATATAATTTTATTAAGGGTGGCTCTCCACCTGACTAAAAATGAAAACAGAGTGGCAGCTAGCTGATATTATGATTCAGCTTGGCTAAGCTCCTCTGTGCTGGTCGACATGTTTCTTGCCCGGTGGTCCTATTGATCCGTGGCAATTCCTCAGGACCTATTTAGCTGTCTATGATCTACACAATGTGGTAAGTACAGTTGTTACCTGCCACCTGTTGTATGGAGAACGATCTCGCCATATGCCTAGGGGAACCTATTGTGGTGTGATACCCTGCTCCTATCCGTGGCCGTGGCGCCACCGGGACACCAAGATTCTGGTGTCTTGAAGGTTGTTGCCGGAATGGGCTATCAACCTACCCTCGCGCCACGCGACCCGGGTATCACACCACAATAGGTTCCCCTAGGCATATGGCGAGATCGTTCTCCATACAACAGGTGGCAGGTAACAACTGTACTTACCACATTGTGTAGATCATAGACAGCTAAATAGGTCCTGAGGAATTGCCACGGATCAATAGGACCACCGGGCAAGAAACATGTCGACCAGCACAGAGGAGCTTAGCCAAGCTGAATCATAATATCAGCTAGCTGCCACTCTGTTTTCATTTTTAGTCAGGTGGAGAGCCACCCTTAATAAAATTATATTTCTGGACTCTCCAACTTGTTTTAACCCACATACCTGCACTCACATCTACACCACTAGGTTCCTCTCACACACACTGCATCATACGGCCAGGAACTAAAGATCTCCGCCAAAGAGCCCCTTTTTAGGGTGCCCGTCGGGCATTGCAGCGCCGGCCCGATGAGGAGCAGGTCCATATGATGAAGCATGACACCTAGCTTGCTGGGTGTGTGAGGACCCTAGTTCCGAATAGAGGTATTCCTCTTTCTTACGGTCTCTTCTCTGCACTCACACTCCCCTTCTCACTGAGGAACTGCATACTCTTTCTTTTCAATATGACTAATTGGGCATGTATGCTGGACCTTCTTAAATAAAAGCCCATCAGTCCCTCCTTTGTTAACATGCATTGTAACATCACATAACCATTTTAGGCACATGAAAAAGTGATCGATGGAAGGCTTACATTAATCTCAGACATCGGTAGGTATTCAGATGCATTGGAGTCCATTTTCTGGTGCCCACCTCAAAGAGGAAACAGGCATATGCAAATCAGTCCTAATCCTTCTTAAATCAGAGCAGCCAAGCCCAAACTGCCAGGCAAGAACCCCTCTGACACAGAAACACAAGAATCCCAACACCAGAGTGAGATTCAGCTTATTTAGCTGGGTACAACTTGAGACCTACTTCACAGTGAGCCCAGGACCATCTCCTGGCCCTACCTGTGACACGTTAAGGATAAGTTATAGGGCCTTGGAATGTTTTTCTGCACTGTCGATGAACATACTTTAGAGATTTTCGGCCACTACAGGAGGGTGTTTTGAGCGAGGATGAATATTTCATCCCCACTTTCTCGGGTAGGACTCGACTTTTAATTTTGTTAGATCTAAAGAAAAACAACCGTTGTGCATATACTATGCTCCAAAATATAATTTTTTCTGCTGCAAATAATGCAGCCGTATATAAAGTGCATTACAAACATAGAAGATACATTGCAAAATGAGAGTAATGAGACGGGGCCTAAGCAGCCCTAAACACTGCAAAACCCTGAGGGAGAAGAATGGTTAAGTATTCTAAGCTATTCGGTCTTCACTCTCTTTCAATTTGCCCTTTTGGGATGGAAGAGGAGGAATAATGATTTAGAATGAAATTCTCAAATTATATGAGTGAATTAGAGGAATGGTTGCTCGACAGGGATGAAGTCAGTGGCTAAAAACACAGTGTTCGAGACATGTCTGGTTTTATAGATGGGGTTAGTGCAGCTGCTTTATGTTGAACACCAAGGGCCCCATTTACAACGAGGTTGCACCTCCGGAGAGTCACTTCTTGTGGCGCTCCGGTGGCGCTGTATCCTGCTCCTTATTTATCAGACAGCACCGCCACTTTGCATGACTGAATGAGGCCTTGTAAATATCGTTTCCTTTAACGCAGCTTTCTGCGTTAAAGGGGTGTGTAATGGGTGTTGTCGTGGGCATTCCCTCCAACACCTGTGGCTTTTTGACACTGCCCCAGATTTACAAGTAATCGTAACTCTGAGGCAGCACCAAAAACTTGCACTCGCCAGGGAAGGTGCAAGGGAGGCGCCATGAGGAGAAATACCTTTATTTCTCCTTGTTTTTCCTTTTTCTATGTGTCCTGCATTCTGCAGCACACATGGAAAGAGGAAAAAGGCTCTTGTGATTGTTTTTGTGATGGAAGCTTCCCTTCCTGCACAAAAACGATCATCCCTGTAATGCAGGCACCATTGCTACATGGCCCAAAGTTGCCTGCGACGCTAGGCCATTGTGCACCAGCACAGTGGAAAAGGCCAGGAATGCGCTATAACTGAAAGATTTGGTGCATTCCTGTCCTTTTCTTTTGCTGTAGGGCAATGCAGCAGGAAGGCCTACAGCTCTGCCCTACAGCAAAAGCTTGTAAATTATGCCCTAAGTCCTTTTAGCAATTTAGGGCCTCATTTTCAATATAATTCACGGCAGTGCAGCAAGCCTTTCTGCTGCACTGCCATATGTCAAAAGAAAAGGGCAGGAATGCACCATATCTACAAGATACGGAGCATTCCTGTTGTTTTCCCCTGCACTGGCGCACAATGGGCTGCCATGCGCTGATGCAGGCACCCTTGCGGAAATGGTGCAAGGGTGTCTGTGTTGTAGGGGTGATTGTTTTTGTGCACAGCACACATAGAAGAAGGAAAAACAAGGAAAAATAAAAATTTTCTCCTTGTTGTGATATTACAAATGATGAGAGGCAAAATGAGAAGCATAAAGTCAATTTCAGAGTTCCTTGTAAAATACATGCCGAGTCTATTTATGCTTGCTTGTTCTTTTATTGCTTTTCTTTCATCTGGGAAATAGGGCAAACATATCCAGCCAAAGCGTTTTACCCAAGCATGGGCTTCCTCAGGGCTGCAATCATGTCAAAAGAAAAGTACATAAATAAGTTGTCTAAAAGATTTAAAAAATAAGAAATATCAACAAACATATACTAAGAGTCATATACTTACCATGTACAAAAAAATCACAAATCGACAAGATTATATTTAGTCAAAAAGAGAGGAACTTGGCTTAAAAATTATAAATACATAATCACAACAATAATGTAAAGACACAATACACAATCACAGGACATCCAGTGGTGGTAAAGTACCACAAACATATTACCAATTCTAAGAACTGTAACAAACAGCATTTTTACAGAAGATCCATTCATGTGTTAGCTGAACATGAGCATAAAAAAAGCACAAAGTGTAAGAGGAGAGACTAAAAACAAAAAGTACATGAAGTAAATTAAGAAAGGGTAAGGGTAAGCATAGCGACATGACAATAGAAAGCAAAGAATGAGATGAAAAAAAAGAGAATAAGTTGAAAAAGTCAGAAAACCCCAACAGGTTTCCCCTCTTTTATTTTGCTTCATTTTCTTTTTTCAGCGAGCAATAACGTATTCTTGCGCAGCATGGATCACATGTGAGAAGAATCAGCACTTCTCACCTTTGGCTATTCATTTTTGGACGCAGTACTTCCAACGTGGTGCCAACTTGTCAATTGTAACAGGTATTTAAGCCACTATCTATTTGGCTGAAAAACAGATGGTACTAAATGGCCCTGGATAATCTTTACTACTCCTAAATTCACATCACCGAGAAGCACCCTAGAGGCACAGACTGGCACTTAGACCATTATATCTTATTGTAAGAAATTGGATTACTGGCTGATGGGGGTGAAACCCTATTCAAGCAGCAACCAAAATCGTTGCCAGGGTGAAGTCACAAGCAAACCCTAAATTAACCAGTGTTCAACTCTGTGGTAGCTTGGTACAGAGCAGTAGTGGCGGCTGGCAGGGAACTTGGGGGGAATTATAAATTTAAAAAACACTTACATTCTCATGGCCACTCTCTCTCTCCTCCGCTTCAATTCCTGGTGAGTCCTGGAAGCAGGAAGCAAACAGGCTCCCCAAAGCAAATCGCAATGTTGCAATGCAGCGTTGTGATTGGTCTGAGCACCGTGGTTCTTTTAGGTTTTAGAGTATGTAAGGGGTTTAATTGCCCTTAATCTTATCGGAAGTCTCACCCCACCTCTTTCAGACCTTTCCATTCAGATCACCCTAGAAGCCTTGAATGAAGCACTCAGTCACCATCCGATTTCCCTCAGTGGCAACCTCGAGAGTGATGTACTCTACCTGGAGAATTGGCTCCAGCTACGCTCCTGGGAGCTTGCTCCCCCTCCTCTCGCTCAGCTATATCCGCTAGAGTCTCAGCTCCCTGGTTTACGGAAACTCTCAGGAAGAGCAAAAGTGCCTGCAAACGACTGGAGAGGGCATGGCAAAAATGTTTTAATCCGGAAGATAAAGCAATTTACAAACATGCCCTTAAGGTCTACTACAATAAAATCTTTGAAGAAAAGAAAAATTTCTTCTCATCTAAAATCGAGACAGCGGGGAATAAAAGTTAAGAAATCTTTAAAATAGTAAAAGACTTCTCATCTCCGAGTGCTGCCGACAGACCTTTTACTCCCACCTGTGAATGGACAAGCCATCTTGCCTCTTATTTTTATGATAAAATCAAAACCATTCAAGACTCCTTTGAGGATCTCACCCTGGCCAATAAAGTGAACATAGGACCTTCTTCTCCAGTCACCCCTGAGACAGGTCCATTTCTTACACAGTTTCCTCCGATACCCTTAGAAAAATCTTTGAAAATTATGAAAGCACTCAAGTCAGGCTCACGCTCCGATCCCTGCCCAGCTAAAGTGTTGGCATCTGTATCAGTGATCATCAATCCAGTTGGCAATTTGATCCTCAATACCTTGCTGAAAAATGGCGAGGTGCCGAGGTGATGGAAAAATGCGAAAATTCTCCCACTATTAAAAAAGCCCTCTGCAGACCCCCTGGTGGCTTCAAACTATAGGCCAATATCACTACTTCCTTTTTTTCTCCAAAGCCCTGGAGAAATATGTGAATTTAGTCACCACAGAATATGTGGAAACTAATCATTTGCTTCATCACAGCCAGTCCGGTTTTAGAACTAATTTTCGCACAGAGACAGCCATGCTCGAAGTTTCTGAGGTTATTAAGGAGAAATTAGATAAAGGAGGCAAGGCTGTGCTGATTTTGCTGGGCCTCTCCATGGCTTTTGATACCGTGCCCCTTGACCGGCTCCTGCAGAGACTTCAGGAGTGCGGCCTCGGTGGCACGGTACTCAAGTGGTTCTCCTCCTTTTTGAAGGATCAGCGTCAAGTGATTTGGTCTCCTCCTTTTGCTGCCCCCATGAAGGTGGGGGTTCCTCAGGGCTCGATTCTGAGCCCAACACTTTTTAATTTATATATTGACCCCCTTGCTCCCCTAGCTGAGTCAAATGGCGCAACAATAATTTCGTACGCAGACGATATACAACTCCTGTTTACATGTGACAAGGGTGATAATTTTAGGGGTGAGGAGATTAACAAATGGGTGTTCACCTGGCTAAGGCTGAACCAATTAAAGTGCAATCTGGAGAAATCTGAGATAATCTTCTTTGGTTCTCCATCCTGGAATGTATGGCATCAATAGTGGCCTTCGGACATGTCCCCACCTGCAACCTCAGTAAATACAGTTAAGAACCTGGGGGTCAAGCTCGATGACATCTATCCAGGAAAGCTCAGATTCAAACAGTAGCCGGCTCCTGCTTTGGCCTCTCGTAAATGCTAAAGAACTTTCTTCCCTTACTATTGATTACTCACAGGAAGACTGTAGTCCAAGCTCTTATTGTTTCAAGGTTGGACTACGTTAACGTTTTGTATCTGGATCTTCCAGATTACCTACTGAATTGGCTTCAGGTGGTGCAGAATGTGGAAGCCAGGGCGATTCTCATGTTAGGACCCAGAGTGTGGGTTGCCACCCACATTAAAGCTCTGCACTGGCTGCCGGTCTGAAAAAGAATTTGTTTCAAAGCTGTGGTTTTAAAGCTCTACATGACACTGGCGCCTTTTATATTAGAAAGAGAGTTCAGCACTACACCTCGGGTAGAACTTCGAAGTCTTCCTCGCAGCAGCAGGCGATTATTCCGAAGTTCTCCTGAGCCCGCACGGGTGGCCGCTTCTTCCAAGTGCAGGCTGCCCGTCTGTGGAACTGTTTGCCACTGTCACTCACATGGGTGCATGATTTACTTACCTTTAAGAAGCAGGTGAAAACCTGGCTATTTCAGCAATAGCCAATAGCCCCTCCCACCTTTATTAATAGTGACAGTTTTCTGCCCTGAGGTCTTTTAGCACTGGTACACTCTTCTGAGTAGCTGTGCGCTCTATAAGTACCAATTTAACATAACATAACTCAGACGGGGACTGAGAGCCAGTGCATGTTCCTCATCAGTCTCTGCATTACAGCCTGGTGTAGAGCGTGCAAAGTGTGCATGACAGTTTAGCCGGCCCAAGACTGCTGGCCAAACCGTCATTCACACTTAGAATGTGCATCAACCACTTCTCCCTGTGTGGCTCCAGCCCCGCCCCTACCCAGCCCGTAGGTCCGAAAAATAAAATGATAAAAACAATGTTATCATTTTCTTTTTTCTTTTTACTGCACTGTGAGCAGTGGGGCGATGCTCTTCCACCTTCGCAGATGAGCCACCTCTGCAGAGTAGTCAAGCATGACTTAGAGGCAATGTGTAAAGTATTTCTACAACATTTCACACAGAAATAAAGTGAAACACAACTAAAGAAAAATCCCACACCAATTTAAAAAATAGAGTGAAATGTATTTAATAATTTAGGTCCAAAACAACAAAAATCCAATCAGTAAAACAGGAGATATGCAATTTTTAAAATGTAAGTGAAAATAGTGCCAAAAAGCACAAAGTGTCAACTGTGGTTTATCTGGGCATGCCAGACAGGGACAAAGTCACAAGTTCAGGCTGACAGCTGTGGAGCACGGCACGGCTATTGGGACCAAGGTAGGCCTGCTGGATAGGAGCACCGTCAATCCTGTTTGCAGTGCGTTGTGAGATCCTGTGCAGAGGATTTATCATACGGCCAAGGCACTGCGAGGTCCTGGAGTGGATATGCACCACTCAATCTTGGTTCTGGGAAGTTGCGAGTCTGCAATGCGAGGTCCTGCATTATCGTTGGGTATGCCATTGATGAGCGGCTTGAGATGCGAGGTTCTGCGTCGAAGATGCTTCATGCTTCAGTTGGTTCCGAAAAATTTGAGGGGCATGCGATGTGGAGTCCTAGATCAGCGTCAAGGATACCGTCGATGAGGGGGTTGCGATGCAAAGACCTGCAGCAAGGATACATCACACAGCAACTGTTCCGAGACGATTGCTGACTACAATGCTAAGTCTTGGGATCAAAATTAGGGCTGCATTGCACAGCGATTTGGATGCAGAGTTTTGGTAGGCAATGCACTGTATCAGTTCTGCTAGGACAACAGCTAGGCTGGCAAATCACCTTCAGGGGCCAGGACTAGGTTGGCATCATTTGTGAGAGCATGACTTACAGCTGGAAAAGTCCAGGTGCTGGGTTT
The DNA here is from genome assembly GCF_964204655.1 of Triturus cristatus. Classification (NCBI taxonomy): domain Eukaryota; kingdom Metazoa; phylum Chordata; class Amphibia; order Caudata; family Salamandridae; genus Triturus; species Triturus cristatus. Next base: position 122,786,785 of record NC_140592.1, on the reverse strand, counting down.
AGGGATGTTGGATTTTGTTCTGTAACTGGGACTCTGAACCGGAGGCCAGCCAGCTAGCCCTTGGAGTCACTCTGGTGGTCCTGGGTTCAAGATGCAAGTCCAGTCCTTCTCACTCAGGCAGCATGGCAATGCCAAAGAGTGGCAGTTCTTCTTGAAGCAAAGCAGCACAGCAGTCCTTCTTCTGAGTTTTATACAGGTCCATATGTGTACTGAAGAGGTGGGTCTGAGGGTCCATTATTTATTCTAGAAAACCAAGTAAGCGATGGGGTCTGAGGGAGCACACGACCAGCCTGGACAAGTCCCCCTACTAACAATGTATATATGCAGAAGTCCAGGGGTATGGAGAAGCAAAAAACTAAAAAAACAAAACAAACAGATATGCAGTGAACCTTATAGAACCTGAATGAAGATTAAACTAGAACCTAATCATGAAGTCCTCATAAAGAGGACATAATCCCATCACCCACCATGGTGGCATGCTTCATCATGTGGGATCTCCTCTTAACCAAACCTGGTTTGGCTAAGGAGCTGCTACTCCCAGGATGAATCTAAGGGAGGAGCTCGCGGATGTTTTAAACTACGCTGATGAAATGAGATCTCCTACAGATCGATGAGGCTAGCCTAAGTTAGGTGAGGCCCTATAGTGCAGTGTGAAACTAAGTGATGTAAAATTGACTACAGGAACAGAAAAAACTTTAATTGAAAATATCCCTGTGCCAATATTAAAAGCAGAGTAGCAGCGCGATCTGATCAAATTAACGAACGCGCTTACAATAAACCAGGAAAAGGTCTACATGTTTCAGCCAAACAAGATCAGAGAAATGTGATCAAGGCTTTCTTCAGGACCAAATTACAAAACTACTGCAACTGCAAGCTAGTGCATAGGTGAGCACTAGCGTAAACTAGTGTCTAAACATAGACAAGTGAAACGATACAACCAAACCTTGTACCACAGGATCAATACCAGAAATTTGAAATCCTACCGGTCAAGAAGGTAAATGCCTGTATCAATTTAACAAAAAACAAAACATGAAAAAAGAAATTAATGACTAGGTAATGTGCTTCAAACAAGTCTATAGTCAACACATAATAAGACAATCGGACAGCTAAATGTAAGTCTTACCTGTAATTAATTCAGGACTACGCCTGCTGCTCCTGGTAGCAACTCAGGGCGTGAGGCAACGCTCTGTGAAAGAAGAAATAAAAACATGGTCTAATATAGTGAAAAATGTATGCAACAGAGATGCAACAAGCAGCAAGTCTTGTCGCCCTCTCAACTGATTCAAGTTTAGCCCCTCCACTGAAAGGGACTAACCTCTAAGTAGCTCAGAAATGATGTCAGCCTAAAATAAGCCCTAAATGTCGTGATCATGTACCCTTCATGGATAAAACTAGGGTAATTCGTACTGCTCTAGTGCGTGACAGTACGTAGCTCTCGTTCACATAGAGCCTCTTGGACTATCAACACTGATAAAAGCTCGGGCGGAGGTTAGAAAAGAAATCCCCTCGATGTCAATGATGTCAACGTATAATCTTCATAAGTGTCAGGAACAAATACCCTTCATGAATAAGACTAGGGTAAATCATACTGATCTGATATTTGCAAATGCATTGCTCTCGTTAACAAAGAGCCTCTTGGACTGTCAGCATTAATAAAGGATAGAGCGGTGATTGGAAAAGACATCCCCTTCAAAATCAAATGGGAGGCACCCGCCATTGGACTAGAAGAAGCAACCGAAGCAAGCTTCAACGCTGCCGGTGTATGTAGCAATAACTTCAAGCGACAGTCATTGGAGCAATTCTCCAGAAATAGTAGTGAGAAACTAATAACAACCCAACATCAGCGGTTCGAAAACCATGGCAAAGATTTAAAAGCCAGCAAGAGTCAGAAGGTCAAAGTACCCACAAACGGAGTTTCTTACCTCTCCGTCGCTACCCCGAGCCTCCTTCCTGGATGCTGACGGCGGCAACCGGAGAATGGAAACCCACGGAGTAAAGTAGCATTGAGCGTGCCTAGTCGCGCAACAGAGCGTCATGACGTGACGCGTCGAGGCAAGCCCCGGGGCCACAAATGATGACGTGGCAGAATACCCGGGAAATATGGGAAATGTAGTGAACCAACCTTAAAGCCTCAGGCCGGTTCGTGCAAGGCCCGAAAACACAGAGCCAAACCAAAACTGCATGCTCACGGACAGCAACAACCTCAAGACGGATCAATACTGTGTAAGAGAGCCAATCAGTTAGTATTGGTCTCGATGTACAAATGAGCAACAGAATAAAGCAGAGAACTCCCAGAAAGATCAGTACTCTGTAGGAGAGCATCAGTTGGTGTTAGTCACGATGTACACATGGAAAACAGATTCCAGCAGACAGTGCACACCATACACTGAGCTACCTTGTGAGGTCACTACCAATTATGCTAATTGCAAGTCAAGGGCTGAGGAACAGTCATAATGTGCAGATACAGACATAGTGCATCGCGCCAAAACAACCCAAACTGAATCTCAATGCAGGTTGACAACTACAGATAAGACCATGGTATGGAGTCATTCAGACCGCAATGGTCACTTTGTAACTTAAACACCCAACGTTGCTCTTTGTTAAAAAGAAATGTAGACACATCAGCAACGTGCGTGGGAATAAAGGGTTGTTCAAGTACAGTCCAGGACATCTGATCAGGACTGTGATTGCACTCCAGATAATGGTTAGTCAATCTCGTTGATGCCTTTTTGCATCGAATAGTGCTCTTATGTTCCATGATAAGTTGTTTCACTTTCCTCATGGTCATGCCTACATATTGTTTCTGACAAGGGCAAGTGATTAGGTATACGACCATTATTTATACCTGGTTCCCAATTTGAAGTAGCATAAGTTTCTGGAGGTTTTTACCCCTCTAAGGTGTCATGCATCCCCTTCCTCCCTGCCCTGGCCCCAGCTTGTCTGGGGGCACAAAAGAATAGTGATAATCCCTTTTTGAGAGTGTTAAGGCAGGGCCTTTGTGATGTACAAGTCTGCTTGGTGACACCTCTAACCCTTATTAAGTCAGAGTGGCCCATTCCTCTCTTATACTGTTGGGGGCAATACAGATAGACCAACTGCTATCTACGCCTACTTATGTGACCCAAGGACAGACTGCAGGCATTAAATGGTTAAGACTAGAAAATGCCAGCTTTCTAAAAGTGGAATTTTTAGAATTGTGACATAAAATCCAATTTTATCATTAAAGGGGGCTTTTAAATACAACTCTTTAGATACTAACCAAGACCTGCTTACCTTCTCCCATTGAAAATGATCACTTATTAAATTTAATAACAAGGAAACTGAGGGGCAGATTTACGTTTCCTGGCGCATCCCTGCAAATCAGCAGGGATGCACCAGGAAACTTGCGACACACTTCTCAATCCTTGCGCCACCACGCATGCACCGCATTTACAATGCGGCGCATCATGGCTCAGGGAAATGCAGATGCGTGTCGCATCTGCTGCCGTAAGGTTGGCGCAGTGCTGGAGTTGTGTCGCGGGTGCGACGCAACTCCAGCACTGTGCCAACCCTGCCTATGTCCAACATGGTGCGTCAAGCCTTATGCCTGCTTCAAGCAGGTGCAAGGTTTTGACGCAGGGGGGTCGGAAAAGTGACTGAGTGAAATCTTGTAGATTACACTCAACCACTTTTCCGAGGCGTTCCTGCACCGGACCGCCCCTCCGCTCCAAAACGCCCATATGAAACCTGACGCAGGTTTCATGTGGCGCAGGGCTTTACAACGTGACGCATCTCCCTAGATGCGTCACGTTGTAAATACCCCGCAGCATGGCGCTGGCTTTATGCCGACGCTGCGTCACAGAAGTGACCGGCGGCGCAAAAGTGGCGTACGGCGCTTGTAAATCTGCCCCCCAATGTTTTCGAACGGAAGAGGTGGGTCTTGCAGTAATAAAAAAATAAATGTAAGAGTTTTTTCACTGCCAGGAAATGTAAAACTTAAAAGTATATGTCTAACTTTTTAAAATAATGGCACCCTGCCGTCTGGGCTATCCCTAGAAGAGAATTATACGTAGTAAAAAGGAAAGTTTGGGCTTAGCAAAAGGTTTATTTTGTCAGGTCAAAATGTCAGTATAAAACTGCACACACAGGGCTATTTAAGTGGGTGGCACAATCAGTGCTGCAGGCCCACTAGTAACATTTAATTTACAGGCCCTGGTTATATGGGGTACCACTTTACAAGGGACCTGCAAGCAAATTAAATGTGCCAATTGGGTATAGGACAACTCTCCAATGTTAAGGGGAGAGTGCATAAGCACTTTAGCACTGGTCAGCAGTGCTAAAGTGCACAGAGTCCTATGGCCAACGAAAAGGAGTTCAACAAAAATAGGAGGGTTGAAGGCAAACAAGTTGAGGATGACCCTGCAGAAAAGGCCAATTCCAACACTTATGAATACTTCACTGAAAGTGACACTGCCAAACTTCTTTAACAAGCTACGGAGAGCTAAATATACATTAAGAGAAGATGCTAAATGTTAAGCAATGTTCACTACATGAACACCAATAACCATGCTGTTTAGAACATGAGAATTTGTACTACTGATCTCACCAATAGTGATTTAAATTCGAATTGGAAGTATGTTAGTAGAAGGTTCACGTTTAGATACAATGAGAGACCAGAAACAGGGGGTAGCTTATGAAAGCAATTGATATACCCACTACATGTTGATGCTGGGTTTCAAAAATGTTGAACAACCCCAGCAATTAGATTGCAGTTTTTACTTCCTATAGGCTGGTGGCTACAGGTTGGGAGACGTTTTCTCTTGGAGCACAAACATTTATTTAAATAAGGGCTGAAAAATTATGCTGCATGGATATTAACCCCTTTAAACCTGTGCAGAATCTAACTAAATGATCCACAATGAGATGGGAGACCAGATGGAACGCAACAGCTATTACATCCAAGAAATGCTCTTGAGCAGTATTAATGATGGTTTGTTGAAATGTGATAACAATATAAGTTTGCTACTTTGCTACACATTTGTGTAGCTGGCAGGTCTGCTCAGAGTACCGAGGGATCTGGGTTGCTGTGAACTGCTGTGTCTATTGAAGACATGTTTCCCAGCATAAGAGCAATATATTTGCTTGTGTCACAACATAGCTACCTCTAGCTTTGCTGCCACTAGCAGCACGCATGCAGTAAATCTTAACAGCAGGCATATTTGCTAAACTGGTTCCTTATTCCTGAGGCACATGGCCTTGCACCAACTGTTCTGGATACTGGTTTTACTACAGTCTTCAAGATCCCCATGATAAGGTTTCATATTCTTTTAAACGGGCTGTTTTCACCTTTATTGAACATTTTGACTGGAGTGGTGGTATATTATTTTAAAGATTGGTGTAAGCAATGTGTTAACTCATTTCTCTAGGCATACTTTTAACAGTTTTAGCTGGACTCAAATCATACACTGGCTTGTTTACAGGTGATGGAGACGTGCTATGAGGGATATGCAGAAATGTACGCATGAGCCCCTCTTTTTTCCTTCTCTGTGTCTTATTCGATTTACCCAGTCGTACGAAAGCTAAGTGTCAAACAAGGCGGGACCGTGGGAAATCTTGTAGAGTAAAAGTGTGCATGGTTCCACTTTATCGATTCTGGGATATTGGAAACTCAAAATCCACGTTGAAGGTAAATTGGGTCTGCTGGAGATTTCCAGGGGGAAACCATCTTTACACACCTTCTCACGGCTGCAGATGCTTTAAAGTAACTCGGTTAGTGCTCTATATGAAGGAGAAAAACATCTTCCAAAAAGGCACTGGTCACCCATCCAAGCTCACCTAGCATCATCTCTGAAACCCAAAGGACCATCTCTCACCTACTACAAATGTAGTCCTTTGGTTTTCTGAACTCCACAGAACCCTACTAAGATGTAAAAAGTCCTTTCACACATACCATTATTTTGTGTGTAAATAAAATGTAAAAAATGCTTATATATTTTTCTGTTTTTCATTTTGTCATTTGTAGAAATTTATTAGTACTCTGTACTCTCTCCTTCTGATGTTTCATTACTTTTACTAGCCAAGTCTCTTCTAGTTATTCAAGAGTTTTAGATTATAGCAGCAAAAATATCACCCCACCTGTTCCCTCTGAATATATGTTTCTATTGTACACTCAGAATCCTTTTGATGGCACTGAATTCCACTTACAGTGGTTAGAGGCAATCTTTGCAGAAGTGCAATCTTCAACTGCGCCATTGAAAGGGATTGGGCCAATTACACACCAGGTATAACATCAAAGGTCTGGCTCAAGGGGCAGCGAATTTGTGACTGCAGTACTCCAATTGTATACTTATGGTAGGCGCTGTTTAAATGACCGCATCTGCTCATATGAAACAAGGAGTCCAAATGCAGCTTTTAAGAACAGTAGTTCAAACAGCATGTCGCTATTGGTGTGCCACAACTTGCATGGTATGTAGTTTTTATCAGAAACTCTACATGGTACATGACTACAGTTGAAACTAGTCTAAACAAACTCTAGAATGTTTTATTCATTTTTGAAAAAAATGTCTTTTTGATTCAGAAGGTGGGCGAAGTTTTTATCTGAACACAAAGTTCTGCAATGATAACAAATGTTGAAAATTGTAAAAGATGCAGAGTTTTGAAAACGTTTCCAAATTATTATTCGGTTGTCAATTTTTGCAAAAGCTGTATTTGTAAAGACTATTCCTACAGAAATGTATGTTTTTTTTCAAGATAGCCTCATATTACAGTGTGCTTTTGTTTGAATTTCTTTGCTGCAAAACCTATTTATGATGAATTATTCCTTCTTCATTTAAAAAAAAAAAGGATATATAGTGGCCGAAATGCGGAATGGCAGACAATCCACAATAAATTAATTATTTGGCACATCAACTAGCGGTCTGTTCCATTCTGTCTTAAATGGGATCTGGCAAGAAGCTAACGGAGCTTTGGATATATATATATATATATATATATATATCTATATATATTAATATATTACACACAAAGAAGGTTGCCCTTTTCAGAACGCCAACACCATCGGTAAGTAACTCCTTGCAATTTATTTCAGGCTGCAATTGTGTAGTTAGCTCTCCCAAAGCGCCATATGCATTTCGGGCTCCATGCCCTTGTTCACTGGCCAATTGCAACAGTCCCGATAGCCAAGTGGATTTAAATACCATATGCCCCGCCCCCTTGGGACTTCGTGCTCAACGCTCTACTTTCTGGGAATGGTAGTCCTTCAACTTGCTCATGGTGAGTGCCAGCGGGAAGGTGAAATTAAAAACTGTATTCCCCATGTGGGTCGTGGGGGAGAACACACAAATTGCTCCATAATGCACCTTGAAATAGTGGATATTAATATATATATATATCTTGATTAACTGCTTCTCGAAATCCCCAATCTCCGGGATATAAAGAAGGCACGGACCACGATTCTGTGCAATAGTTTTTTTTTTTTTACATTTTTTTTATTTTTGCTAGTCGGCCATGACGCGTTTCGGTCCTTCCTGGACCTTGATCACATGACAGCGCTTCTTGGCTTCACCCACCATTTTATAGTTCTTAAAGTGACAGTGCTTAGTGCAAATAGAAACAGCAGCAACAATTTCCACCTAATGGACAATGAAGACATACTTCGCGTGAAGCCTGCTAACATTATACATTCTTTTTGTTCCACGTAGCTTTTACATATAACCATTTGATATCTGTAAATAGATAAATGTATAAAATGAATAAATACACTGCTTAAATAGATTTAAAAACACTTTTGACACTTGAATAAATAATTTTTAAATAATTGTTGCATCAATAAATAAGTACATAAAAGTTGTATATGACCAATTTGCTAATAAAACATAAAAAAATACTTTAAATATATATTATTTAAGTGCTAAGATCTTAGTGTTGTTTGCATCGTAATAACAATAATTGCATGAATGCATATCGCTGTATTCAAAGCTTAGTTAGCTTGTTATTTTTATCATTCTTGTCCAAGTTTGTTGCTTAACTTTATGTTGGTGCCGTTTCCCTTTATAAAGTTCAAAAAAGAAAAATGGTGCTCAATGGGTGAACTCGAATCTGAGTTATGGACCTACTGAGTGACCTAAAAATATAGAGAGCAACTAATAAGGCTTGCCCTAAAAAAATATATAGCGATGATACAAAATGAATGTTAAAAAACCGTAGTTGTTTCGGTTTAAGATCAGGCGGCAGCCCGAAATTGCAAAGTTAAATTACCATTATTCACTGTTTCTTTTCTGACAACTAATATCGTTTAAAAGGATACATCGAGTACTTATATGTTGGTTTGGGAAATGTTATCAAGGTTGAATTGCTCCCCCTATACGTCTCTCTAAATCGGCAATAGACTATTTTATCTATAATAGAAAAATATATAAGTAAAGCCATTAAGTTCTTATAGTCAGGAACGCCAGCGATACATAAATCCATGTGTGACAAGATCATACGGAAATGGGGGCAGCTCAAATACAAGTATAGAGATCCTTTGTGGCGTTAAGACCTCCAGGCATCTTACTGTCGAAATGTATGATGTATCTGGTTTCTAGTTTACGTAATATGCCTTCTCTGTCCCCTCCCCTTCTATTTTTAGGCACCGAATCAATGAGATAGTAGGACAGGTGTTTTGGGTCGCTATTGTGTATTTCTCGGAAATGTCTAGCGACTGGATAGGTAGGGTCTTTGTTAATTATCGCTCTGAGGTGTTGCAGAATTCTTTTGTTTGCTGGAAGTTTTGTACTGCCCACATATTTAAGATCGCATGTGCACTCAAGAATGTACACGGCATAATCAGTTTCACAATGTAGGGCTCTATTTATTTCCACTTCCCTATCGCAAAAGGGTGTTTTATATGTTTTCCTATTTGTGCAATGTAGGCATGCTTTGCAATTTTTGCATGTAACAAACCCTTTCCTTTGCATATGCCAATTCTGCGTTTCCACTACCTCAGGGTTACTGGTCACTAGCCTACTACTCATGGAAGGGGCCTTCCTATATGTTACACCTAATGTTTTAGGAAGAAGCGTTCCTATTACTGGATCATCCAGCACTATTGGCCAATTGCGCTGAACTATATTTCTGATTGTTTTGTGTTGCAGATTATATGTAGTAATCAAACGCAATAGGTGTTCCTGCTCATGTTCCTGTTTGTTTGGCTTAATGGCTAAAAGAGTTTCCCTCTCAAGTCTCATAGTTTTAGCTATTGCTGCATCTATTGTTTTAATGTTGTATCCTCTTTCTAAGAATCTCTTTTTGCTGTCTGCCTGTGCTTTTTGTAAGTCTGTTGAATTACTGCAAATACGTTTGATTCTTAGCATTTCCCCATAGGGGATACTGTTGATCAGATGTCTTGGGTGTAAACTCGTAGATTGTAACACCGAGTTTCCTGCTGTTTTTTTTCTAAAGAGTTTAGTTTCCAGTTTATCATTTTTCACAAAGACCTCTACATCTAGAAAGTTAATAGTCTGAATGTCAATTGTTGCCATAAAGCTCAAGTTGATCTCATTGATATTGATGTTTTTTACAAATTCTTTTGCTTCAAATAGCGGACCATCCCAGACATCAAAAATATAATCGATATATCTGAGAAAGAGTTTGACTTTGTTGTCCATTACTGTCTTGTGTGTCACGTTGAGGACCAGCTCCTCCCACCAGCCCATGTGTATATTACCGACTGGCGGACGCCAGAAGGTAGCTATAGTTAGGACCTAGTAGACTATAGGAAAATGGCAACATTCTATTCGCAATAACTTTGGCGCCGATTGACGAATTGTTGAGATCAGCTCCTATGTTGAAAGTTTGGGGGTGATTCGTCAAGGGGGGGCCGAGATAAAAGGGGGGTCCCAAAACATGTTTTGTCCATGTTAATTTCCATAGGAAACTTTAGACAAGGCTACAGGTCGAACGGGTGAACGGAATTACCCCAAATTTGGCAGGGAGAAGGGTCTTGGTCTAGAAATCACGCTTTTGTTTATTTGGTGTAAATTCGTCCAGTAGTTTTTGAGAAATATCGAAATTTACAGATATCGGTATTTGTGAATTCTGCCATCTGATTGGCTGAGGTCGTTACGAGCACGAGCTTGTTGCTGATTGGCTACGAGCGGTGCGAGCAGTTGCAACTAGGAATTGTTAGCTGCCATTTTGTGATTCGTTGAAGCGAGTAAGGTGAAAAAAGGGGGAAAAAGGGGGAAAGAAGTGGGAAATAGGAGGGTAGGAGCACTGTAACCTCTGTGGGGTGTTTAGGGTGTGCTATAGAGGGGGTCCGAAGTGAAGTATTTACCCCTACCGGTGTGTAAGTGGTGGGCTACGGAAATTAAGTGAGGTATTGTTGGGTAGAGTCTGACGCAGGTAAGGTGAGCTGGTGTGGGACTCGGGGATTAAAGCGTGAGCCCGAAATTGTGTGATATGCTGTGAAGTCATGTGCCGTGGCCGCTGCACTACAGTTGTGGAAGTAGTGTCCGGATTTGTTTATAACTACTAGGATGAACTACTGACCCGTACTGGTATGAAAGTCCTGGGGTACGGAATATATGTGAGATATTGTCTAGAGTCTCAGGTTGCTAAGCTGAGCTGCTGCTGGAATCGGGGATTAAAGCGTGAGCCCAAACTGTTTGTCATATGCTGTGAAGTCATGTTCTCTGGCCGCTGTGCCATATCTGTGCAAGTAGTGTCAGCATGTAGATCAAAGCGAGAGGTGTGTGCTGCAAAGTGAGATGGTCTGGTCGCTGCGCCACAGCTGTGTTGAGAATAAATTTGGTCGAGGGTGCGGGAGTTGGCGTTATCTGGCCCTAAAATAGCGGGCCTAAGTTGTAAGTTATAGGGTGGCTCTAAAAAGAGCCCTTGTGTTCATTAGTTGGAGCTACATATACGTGCGGATGCACAGCTTCAAGTTATTCAGGAAAACTCGGTTTCCCTGATCTGTGAAGTGTACTCCATCACTTCTGTATATATCCGCCATATCAAAACGTATGTTGTTGTATATGGACCCCATTTTGTGGTCTCTGAGGTATGCAGAGACAGCTTTATTGACTTTTTTCCGAGACTTTTCAATCTGAGGACAAAATTATTTGGACCATTTCCACTTCTGTCTTTGGCATATATTGGAATATACAAAGACAGTTTCAGGCAAAAGTAACATCAGTTGTCCAAAGGTGTCCTTCATAAGCATTTCCAAATCTACCCCAGTCAATGTGCCTAGGTCGTTTCCACCACAGTGCACAATCATGAAGTCAGGGTGTTGGAGATGCAAACAGGTTTTAACCAAAGGCAACAATTGGTGCCACTTCAATCCTCTCTGTCCAAACCATTTAATGTCCACATTTTGTAAACCTAGGTCTAAGTCAATACGTCTCTGTTCTGCATACCTCTTGCACCAGAAAACATAGTTATGTCCTACGATCCACACTAGCATTTTGAAGGTATGGCTGGAAGGTATGGAAAGATGTCTATAGCTCATGTAGTTCCTTCGTAGAATAAGAGATATGTTTAAAGATGGGGAACTAGTTTGTTTTCGCATACAAAATGGTACCTGATTGAGAGATGAAAAGCATTGTTTTTTGAAAGTAGGGTGCACATTCGTTTTGTGGAAAAGTATGTTTGTGATTGGTTAAGAAAAAGCAGTTTGCACGTGCATATTATAGTACATATTATAGGATACAATTTGCTCATCTCAACCCCATCTGCTACTTGCATGTGGAAGGCACTGTTCGAACTTAAAACAATAGTGAACTTTTAACCTGCACGTGCCGTTAAATGTTCGAGAAAATGTTGCAAAAAAAATATTGTTGGGTTTAAAAAAATTGATGAACTTTTAACCTCCATGTGTTGTAGAATTTTCTAGAAAGTGTGTTGATAGAATACGTTGCATCTCTGACTTCGATGTGTACTTGAATGTTAAAAAAACTATTTATATGGAAAGGTAGAAAGACAGTAATAGAGAGAATTTTTGAAAGCTAAAAGAATCAAGGAACTATTGTAATTTGTTCTGGATTACCTACTGGTGGTTGGCAGTAGGTAGTTATCATTGTTAACGGTCTGAAAGTGCGGTGTTGCTCAGAGTGGCATGGTGGTGATATGATATGGTGCTACACTCGGGTATGAAACCGAAAGTCTAAACCGTGAGGTCATTGCTGTAAAGTGATGTGGTTTGGTGTTTGTAGCATACGTGTGTTAGTAGGCGTTTATACCATACAGGGAGTGGGAAGCGAACTACTGACCGCTACTGTGTGTTGATAGCATACCGGAAGCGGGAAGCGAAGTACTTACGCCTACCGGTGTGAAGACTTGGGGATGAAACCGAGCTGATTGCTGTAAAGTGATGGGCCCTGGGCAGTGTAGGATACTAGCCACTGTAGTATACGTGTGTAACTAGTGTTAGTATGAGTTTATAGTATATAGGGAGTGGGAAGCGAACTACTCATCCCTACTGGTGTGAAGACTCGGGGATTAAACCGTGAGCCTAAATTGTGAGCTCATTGCTGTAAAGTGATGTGCTCTGGGCGCTGTAGCATATATGTGGAAGAAGTGTTAGTTTACGTTTATACAATATAGGGAGTGGGAAGCGAAAGTCTTACCCCTACCGGTGTCAAGACTCGTGGATGAAACTATGAGCTCATTGCTGTAAAGTCATGTGCTCTGTGTAGTATTCCATTGTAAGTCATAGAATGTAATTCTACTAGAATCTAAGAGGCATATAATCGAGGAACGGCGTTAAAATTATCGCCGCTTAACACGAGAACATGGGCTTCTATTGGAATTGTCTACGGCATATTATCAAGCCCATTATCGCTGTTTTAGCGGCAGTTTCCTGCCGCTAAAGCGGCAATAATTTTAACGCCGTTCCTTGATAATATGGCCCTCAGTATGTAATGTTAGAATGTAGGGCTGTCATGAGGGGAACCTTGCAGAGTTTGTATACGGTGCTGGATTAGATGGTTGCTTTGCTGTCTGCTCCTGTTGGTGGTTGTTTCAGGTGTCTTGTTTTCTTGTAATAAATATACTTATTGTATTTACTGCTGTCTGCCTCTTCACTACATACATTTGGCGACGAGTGGGAGAAGGCAAAAAGAAGGCACCACTCAGCAATATTTCAAAATTGCTTGCGTTGTGCTGAAGACCTGTTTTGTTCGTGTAGCTGTTTCTACTCATGCCAGGGTCGTCGGCTCATTGAACTATGTCATCCGACTTCTGGTAGGATTTATATTTTTAGATTTTGCGCTTCCTCTGCTTCTTCACTACATTTTGGCCATTATACTACATGTATGTACGTAGTGTTAGTATGCGTTTATACTAACAAATGCATCATGGTAGGAGGGAGGGCGACCTCTCAGGCGCAGCTCATACAATGTCCCGGGGTGTGCATTTGCTGGACATTTGTGTTTGCTATTAGAGGGTGGTGCATGGCTTCCACCCTGTGATAGCAAATACTTGTTCGACTACTTGATGCAAGAGGAGGAAAACCTCCTATTGCTGTAATAGAGGGGATCCGGATGGTAAAAATGGAGACAAAAGAACAAAACAAAAAAAGCGGGGTCTCACCCGTTGTTTTAAATGAGGCCCCTGGTGGGTGGGTAATGTTCCGTGGCCAATCTAATTATTATATTGCGGGGCTCTGTAGGACTGGGGATCTTAATGTCACATGTAAATTAGGCGCGGAAAGGCACAGAGACGTTTTGCAGCCTACAGGAGCAGCACCTTCCGGGGTATTGTTTACTAATTGTTCGGGGGGTTCGAAGCCAACTGAAGTTCGGGGATCGCCACACTCCGGGTCTTTATTTAAATATGCAGGGTGGGCCTCAGCAGTCCCTGAAGCCTCGGTGGTCCTAGGCAGTGCCTTATTTGTTCTGTAATCACACGGGCAGTACTTATGGTGTTATAAAGTGATACACTCGTAGAACGCTTGCAGTTGTAGAATTACCCAGGCATCATTTGTCTGATAGTCAGTTAGATTATGTTTGGTAGGTGCGCTCTAATATTAAATAATGTTGTCCTTAAAATCTCCTATAAACAGATGATTTTCACAATAAACAATAGACAAGTGTCGTCAGAAAAAGAAGACCTATACAATCAGTTATTTATTTAAAAAATAAGTAATCTTTAATAAAACATAAATAAATAGAAATGTAACTTTAATAGAACAGTATAATAAAACAAACTTGGGTTGGACTCCAGTGGAAGCAGCATAGGAAACCTGCAAGACAAAAATGAAACATAAGTATGCGTGCTATGTGGAAGAGATAAAGAAAGGTAGTCCGAATGAAAGGACCATAGTGAGAATGGAAGGAATGGGGAGTGAGTGGAAGGGAGAAGGGGCGGGAGAGTCAAAAGAAGAGAAGGAGGAGGAGACAGAGCTTTGGCCTATTGCACCCAGCCCTTAGTGTTTACCCTCCGTCACCTGTTTGTCTAGGACGCTGGGGTCTGCGAGAAAGAGTGTGGTTCAGCAAGTCCTTAAAATTAAATACATGAAGCCAGAGATTATAGGCCATATTATGAAGGAAGGGCGATAACATTATCGCCGCTTTAGCGGCAGGAAACTGCCGCTAAAGCGGCGATAAGGGGTTGATAATATGCCCGTGTGAATTCCCTTAGAAGCCCAGGTTCTGGTGTGAACCTGGGCTTCTATGGGAATATACAAGGGTATATTAACGTCGCTTTAATGGCAGTTACCTGTCGCTAAAGTGGTGATAATGTTATCGCCGTTGTTTGATAATATAGTCCTACATTATTAGCTACGGGAAAATCGCTTGCATGCACCTGTGCACCCGGGGTGCTGCACCCCAACCCCTTCTGCCGCACTGTGCTCAATTGTAGGTCTTGCACACCGAGGCTTCACTGCTCACCTGCCACCACTGGTGTGTCCCATGACGTGTTGGTACATGGTATGTTTGTCCGATAGACCAGGTCTCCGGTCGGGGATGGTGTCTTGATACCACGATGGAAGGTGTCAGAATGCCAGGACATCATTGCGGGGCAACTCCCGCTCCGCCCTTCTTGTGGCAATCAATGGAATGTCTGAGAAGGGAGAAATAATTTAATGGTGGAAACGTCTGGAGGTAAATGAAGGTTTATTTCAAGCTTGATAGAAAATAGGAGTTGAGTGCATCCTTCGTTTTTGAAGTACGATCTACCAACTGTTAGTGGTAATCGTGGTTCAAAGAAGAGTTGAAGTGCACGAGAATACACAAGGCTAAATAATAATATGTTATGCCAACGTTCACATACAAAGGAACAGAGCGCATGCTAGAAGCATAATGTGCGCATGTAATGCAGTGGCGGGAGCCTGTGTGCATGTACACTTAGTAAGGAGCTCACTACAGTGTCCTAAAAGCCAACGCCACGTGTCTGTAGGGCAGCGCTACCCGCTGGCTCAGGCCTACAGTACGGTCTAGCAGGTCCTTAAAATTAGACCGATGTGACTGAATGAGGTCAGAGATCACATCATTATGCACGGCAACATCGCTTTTTCGCACGTGCGCACTCAGGGTGATGCACCCCACCCCTCCCGCAGAACCACCCTCAACAGGTGTCTGTAGGTCAGCACTGCCCGTAGGTTCGGGCCTACCTTATGGTATAGCAGATCTTTAAAATGAGACAGAGATGTGACTGAATGAGGTCAAAGATCACATCATAACACATGGCAATATCGCTTATTCGCACGTGTGCAGTCTGGCTGATGCATCCCATTCCTCCCGTAGCACCACGCTGAAGAGGTGTCTGTAGGGCAGCACTGCCCACTGGCTCAGGCCTACAGTCCAGTCCAGCAGGTCTTTAAAATGAGACAGAGATGTGACTGAATGAGGTCAAAGATCACATCATAACACATGGCAATATCGTTTGTTCGGACCTGCGCAGCTAGGCTGAAGCACCCCACCCCTCTCGCTGCAGCGTGCTCAATTGGAGGCCCTGTGCACCCAGGCTGCTCTGCTTACCTGTTGTCATTGTTGTGTGAGCAAACACGCACTACGGGCAGCAGTGCTCACAATTCAGATGGAGTGTTGATTGCAGGAGAGTGTACACCTCATGGATCCCTTTCGTAGACAACGGGCAGTAGGGCTCAAAATTTAGAGCCCGTGTTGATTGGCAGGATGGAGTACACCTCATGAATCCATTTCTTTTTTTTATTGCGCATAGTGATATGTGAGGTGGATGCGGCAAATCATTTGAGGTAGTGTTGAAGAAGAGGGACGTGTGGCGTCGTGGTTATCCTATTTATACGTACACAAAGTGGGCTGGGCTTGCGTACGCCAGGCCAGAGTAGGGTTGTGAATAATTATTCCGGGGACTTGGGCATTGTTCAGTTCCTGCCTGGCTAGGAAGTGTACTTATGTGTGTTTCTTTTGTAGTTTTGACCTCGCAGAGTGTGCAATTTAGATTAGTGTAGCATGTGTCGGGAGGGCGGAAACTGTTGTTAATGAGATGGCATGTGATCTAGGATGTGCAGTCTGCCCGTGGCTGATGATGCTCCTTAGAGCCAGCAATACCCAGGCTGAAAGGCAGCACAATAATTTTCAGACACACACACCAGGGGCATCGTGTGACACATATTTGTTTTTTGATGGAACATTTGAGAAGCATGGCAATCACACGTGGAAGGCTAATGTACAGAGCATGAATATTGATCAAGATCATCGTTGCATGTTGTGTGTAGTAGAAGATATGTGTATACAGGAAAACACTTTTCAAAAAAGCTTTCTAAGCAGAAGAGGTGTCTCTCATCAAACACTGTAGAGAGAATGAGTAAAATGGGTGGGGTCGTACAACTGTTACAATGGGAAATGTTATAAACCAATCAAATGCTTTTTTTTAAGGTCACATGGCAATCCGCACTGAGCGCTCAAGGAGGCCGCACCCGACGCGATTTTGACTAAATATATTTATCATAATATAAGTTTATTACAGTTAGAAATATATAAATGTTTCAAATAATTTCGATTTTCGCGTGCTCTCATATACTGTTTAAAGTTATTTAGATATACTTTTGAGACAAAAAAAAAGGGAATGGCATACCCGGCATGATACTATACATCTGTGACGTAACAAAGGGCCTGGCAGCATGTACTCGTCGAATACGCAACGAGCAGCAGGCGCTACCTCATACGTACATGACGTAACACGTGACTTGATCTGCTTCGGATACCAAAGTAGTACCTGGGGTGACTTCATGTGTATATGATGTTACGCGGGACACGGTGCCACAAACTTGTCGGATACGAAATGCGCATCATTTACGAGTTTAGCAGTATGGCAGATAGGATTCGTGTGGTGATGGAGCTTGGTACGCTACCGGTATGGGAGTACAGCTTTCTCTTAAAAAAATATATACATATTTTTGGGGGAAGATATAAAACATTACATGATTTTTAAACTTAAAAACAAGAAGTATAATAGAGTTCCAAAATATTTAAAAATATAATAGAAAAAATATAGGTTTTTATAAATATTAAAATATGAAATTAATATTTAAAAAACCTTTGAAATTCACTGAAAAAACCATAGGTTTTACAGACGTTATAGTTAGAAATTAGCATTTAAAAAACCTTTGAAATTCACAAAAAAAAACATAGGTTTCAGGGACGTTATAGTTAGTTGAACATTTGACTCATGGAAAACCAGAGAAAATCGCCTGTTATAGTTAGTTGAGCTAACTATAACTCGCACACCCGCAATGCACTGGTGATAATGTCACATATTACATCACTCATGACATGGTCAGTGACATCACTTATGACATCACTCAAGACATCATCCACGTGACAATCTGATGCACATACTGATGCTCTAATATGAACTTGGATACACCCATTCTAAAATGCTGACTACTATTTTTGAAACCATACACAGAAGAATGCCATATACTACATAGCACTCACTATTTCCTAGGTCTACACACACATCCAGTCACTTATACATGTAGTTACTTATCAATTGAGGACTATAATATGCACTCATACATCTATACATGCAGTCATACGCTGCCAGTCATCCATAGAGTTACTCACACGCCTAGTCAGTTATACAAAGAATGAATCACATACCCATTTAATTATGTATACAGTTTTACATACCAACTTAGTTATTTTTAGACACACCACATCACTTATTTATACAGATACTAACACATATTTACTGTCTTATACAATAGTGATAGAAACAGATACTTATTTATAAACCCACTCTTGAAATAACTTAGTCTCATGTATACTCATTTATATACTCCAACACTCACATATAGTGGCTTAAAACATATGTAGTTAGTCACAGATATACCATTGAGACATTTATTCACCCATCAACACACCCATAGACACACTAATTCACCCATACAGCCCTTTCCAGATGCACTTTTTAATCGATACAACCGCTGAATCACCCACTCAGACATCTATGCACAGACTCATACACCCACCCACACAGACACTCAGGGACCCATACAGATACTCAGACAACAAATCAATAACCTATATAGACACTCATGTAGGTATTCAGCAACCCATGCAGTTGCTAACACACCAATGGAGAGACTAATACAGACTTTTACACAGTTTAGTCAGTAACCCATGCATCAGTAAGACACGTTCAACCGCTCACTTACACAGTCAGTCACATACATACGAAATAATTCCTTTAGGCACTTGTAAATACATTCATTCTTCAATACACCCTGGCATATATATATAAAACATATTTTCATTTTATAGAAACACACATTCACTGGATTATGTCATGAGTGATGTCATCAGTGATGTCATTTGAGATGTCATCAGTGATATCATCAGTAACATCACTGACCATGTCATGAGTGATGTAATATGTGACACCATCAGCAGTGCATTGCGGGTGCGCGAGTTATAGTTAGCTCAACTAACTATAACAGGCGAATTTCTCGGGTTTTATTTGAGTCAAATGTTCAATTAACTATAACCTCCCTGAAACCTATGTTTTTTTTGTGAATTTCAAAGATGTTTTAAATGCTAATTCCTAACTATAACGCCTGTAAAACCTATGTTTTTTTGAGTGAATACATAAATATATAGATATATATAGATAGATATATTTATATCTATAACCATATATATATATATATATATATATCCACAAAAACAGTTGCCTGTCAAAGAAGGAAGCCTCACGAGAAGATTAAATCCTGCCACATTTATTCAAGGAGGACACAGCATGGGGAAAACACCAACTTGCAACGAAATAAAGTCCTGCCTGACGCGTTTCGTGCGTAAAGCACTTCCTCAAAGGCACCGGACTAAGCAGGAAATGGCACGACCATGTTTCGGTACCACTTACAAATAATAAAGTCCCGCTCTAATAGGCGCGGCCACCCCTGTGGCCTGATGGTACTTGTGGTGCCAATCTTTCTCAAGTGAGCGGTCGTGACAAATCTCCATTGTTCAAGTAACACCCCAGTGGGTTGTGCAGCAGAGTTCACATCCACGCTGCTTTGATTGTTCCACCAAAAACCGGCATCCTCTCCCATATGCAAAGCCGTCGTTTGGCGTCTGTGCTGGAAGGCTGTAAACAGCCCCGGGGCTTCACTTCGCGGCTCAGGCAAGCCGCAAACAATCCACAAAAACAGTTGCCTGTCAAAGAAGGAAGCCTCACGAGAAGATTAAATCCTGCCACATTTATTCAAGGAGGACACTGCATGGGGAAAACACCAACTTACAACGAAATAAAGTCCTGCCTGACGCGTTTCGTGCGTAAAGCACCTCCTCAAAAGCACCGGACTAAGCAGCAAATGGCGCGACCATGTTTCGGTACCACTTATAAATAATAAAGTCCCGCCCTAATAGGCGCGGCCATCCCTGTGGCCTGATGGTACTTGTGGTGCCAATCTTTCTCAAGTGAGCTGTCGTGACAAATCACCATTGTTCAAGTAACACCCCAGTGGGTTGTGCAGCAGAGTTCACATCCACTCTGCTTTGATTGTTCCACTGCTGTGTCCACTGCTGTGTCCTCCTTGAATAAATGCTGGTACTGTCTGCCTACTAGGATGCATCTGTGACAACGTTAAGATTAGATGCTTCACTGATGGGGTCCACAGGTGAGTAGAAGATTTCCCATGGGTCACTTCAGGGGCTCAGGAGAGTGTAGACAGAGGGCTCCAACTGAGTTCAGAGGGGCATAGAACTGGGAATGGGCTCTGCAGTAGAAAACCATTGTCCATGTTCCATTGCCTAAACGGGAAACCCATGTGTTGGACTTCCCCCTTTCTACAGGGTCATCCCCAATTAAAGCAGCTCTTAAACAGCAATACATTTAAAACACACCACAGAAAATCCCAAAACCACTTTAGAAAGAAAGAGTTACATTTAATAAATTATTTTACACCAAAACAACAAAATCGAATCATTAGAACCGGAGATATGCAATTTCAAAGATGTAAGGTAAGCATAGCACCTAAAAGCAAAAAGTGCCACTCCTGGTTATCCGGTCCTACAAGACTGAGGGAACGTCACAAGTTCAAGCTGACCTCCATGGAGCAAGGGCAAGATACAGGGACCAGCTTAGTGCTGCTGAATAAGTTACCTACTAAAGTCCAGCTTGAAGAGTTCAGCTTTTGGTGGGATGAGGCAGCGAGGACTGCGGAGAGCGTCAAGGAAAGTCATTGCAGTAGCACAAAGAGCAGGCTGGGAGTAATGGATGGTGATTGCTGTAGTGCTAAGATCCTGTTGGGCATCAAGGACAGTGGTTGTGAAAGATTCACATTGGCAGTAACCCCAGTCTGTTGGTTCTGTATAGTGAAGTGCAGATCTCACATTGCAGGTCATCGCTGATGGTCTCTGTAGCACAGAGAGTTGTGTTCACCGGAGCGTTGCGTTGGCAGTCGGAACGGGTGGCTAGATCATGGCATGAACAGGCCTGTTCACAGTTGAGGAGAACCCATAACTTCAGGATTTCTCCTTTTTGAGGGAGATAAATGCACTCTGATTCCAGCCAAGGGTCCAGGACATGGGGAGGCCCTTCTTTGGGGATCAGGGACTCACTCTTGCAGAGGCATGTAGCACTCAGGCAGTACCAGTTGCAGTCAACAAAATGGGGGTGTGCCAGGTAATGAAGTCCAGTAGCCAGCGATTAGTATCAAGAAAGTTCTTTATTTCAAATTCACAAATCAAATCAGAAACACGAAAAGCTCAGCCAACGAGTTTCATTCCCTCACGGGGAACTACATCAGGGCTTATATGACAGTTCAAAAAGCGCTCAAAAGCTCAAATAGTCAATGCGGGGGTTCAGTTTCAGTATGTATTGCTGGAACTCAATGGTATACTGCCAGACTAGAAAAGCATGTATTCAGATACCTTATATGTCAACAGTGACAATGATCAAGAGTTCAAGTGGTCAGTATAAAGGTTCTAGTCCAGTGTATTGCGCTGGGACAATCCAGAGTGTTTACAGGTATAATAAAGCCTGCATGAGGACACTGTAACACATGTTCGTCCGGTTGGCACTCCGGACGAACATGTGTTAAGGTCTCCCACTAATGTATTTTTGTTATCTGCTTTATTTCTTCAGCATCCAAGGGCAAGGAGAGGGCATTAGATGGTCAGACCAAGTAGAGTGCCTCCACCAGTGCAGCGGTGGGTAGAAGTTCCACTGTCACTACCAGTGCCGCGGCGGACAGCTCTACTGGCCCTTGTAAGTTGTTGTTAATATTATTTATTTCTCGAACATTTACCTCTCGTTCTATTTAATGTTTATTCTTGTTACTTATCCCTTCCTGCATTACTTTTTTTTCTAAATTTCTTGTTTCTTTAACTGACTTCCTCCTGTGTATTTCCTAATCTGTAGCATAAGCTTTCTTCTGATTGGTTATTCTGTCCCTCTTACCTAACTTTATACCCCGTGAAATGGTACTATAAGAATAATACACTAGATTATGTAGTCTACTGTGAAGTTTGCAGCGTTTGCAGAACCCATCATGCTCTTCTATGCTCGTTTGTTATGAAGGCCTTCTATATCTTGCTCATGCTTAAATGACAAGAGATCAGCTATAGTTATGGTGACCCATAATTTGTTGTAGGTCTTATTCAGAATCCCAGCAGTTTCTATGACAGTGCAGCTTGGCAGGAGAGTAGTATGAGGACGGTCCCATTGCATTTGCCAATCCCTTCACTGTGCTTTAAATGACTCACCCTTATCATATCTCTGCCCCTCCATTAAGGATGGCTTTACTACTGGCTTTTCTAGCCTTGTCATCCAGCAAAATGATCAAAGTGATGTTTTGGATGGGAGAGGAGATACTGCGAACTGACTTGTAGTCATGTGTTGCTGTTGTATTTTGTGTAAAAAAATTAAAAGAGGGATGCCTATCTGGCATCTAAAATGCATAATGTTTTTTCTAGCTACACAGACTACCAGTGACGAAGCCAGCACCAGTGCGCCAGCTCCAGCAGCAGCTGAAGGAGCAGTCTCTGTGGCAGCAGGGATGTTTGATGGTGAAGCACATTGCTTACTTATTGACAATTACTTGTAACCAACTGTATTTGTTAAGTGAGGCAGATCCCACCCATTGCCCATGGCACTACAGCGTTGGCTGTACAATGTGCATCTGCTTCTGTTATTAATAGCATTTACAAAGCGTTCAATGGATTGCAAACCAAACAAAAGCAAGGTGTGCTTTTCTTCCCTCCCAGTGCCCACTCAGTCACTAGTACTGCATTCCTTTATTTGTTTCTAAGTTTTTCTATCCCAGCCTACCAGAAACATTGGACAAAAACATTTATGGAATGCTCCACCTGTTACAGGACAAGTGGTTCATACGGCTTTCATAATGGATTACAGCTGTTCAAATTTGACATTCCTAAACTTTCAGTTACTGACTAAGCCTAAGCTACATCAGTGACCCCCCTTCCCACTATTCTATAGCAAAACGTTTACCGTCCCTACCTGGCCTTTTCCCTGTACCTTTACCTGCTGCAGCAGACTAAGGCCATGATTTTTAGAGTTTGGCAGAAGGAGTTACTCCATCACAAATGTAACGTATATCCCATCTGCTGTTTTATGAATCGTAATATGGTGGACAGGATAGCTGTAACATTTGTGACATGTAACCCCTCTGCCAAACTCTAGTCTAAATCAGTCCCTAAGTCAAATTTCCATCTCTTACTGCCAAGTGAATGCATTTCATATAAAAAATTTGTATTTGAGGGTGAGGCCAGGAAGTAAAGTGTGATTAAGTGTCTGTGATTTAGTGTTTTGGGATGGGATACTCTGTGACGAATGTGGAACGTGCCCAATACAATCTATATATCATGTTAATTTTTCACAACCTCAACGTCAGAGAGGATTATCAGCATGTTAAACCTGACATGTGTGACATATTATTAATCATCTGCCTCTTTGGAGTCAGGGTAGACTTGAAAGGCATTTGGAGAAGAGCAGGGCCGTTGGAATCAAAGATAGTTTTTTGTCCATTGTAGCCGCCTCATCTGCAGACTGATGAAAATTTGTAACTGATGAGCTGGCTAGCCTGCTTTCAGTCAATTAGCACAACAAGAATAGAATACTTGTACTCTTTAGTGGATGATGCCTTACCCATTAAACAGAGTTATACATTTTATTTTCCTGCACAAAGTGTTTGTGTGGTTTAATTTTTTTAAGGAAATCCTTAAGAAGAAAAAAAAAATCACGTTCTTTTTTTAATCTTATGCTGCCGCCTTTCAGCTAGTCAGTACTTTTATGAGGCATCTGTTGATAAAATCATGTCCCTGTGACTGACTTTCCTAATCACTTAAAATTTCCAATGGGCCTAGGGGACCAGCAAATTGTGCCACTATATAATTTTTTTTTAAAAAGGTGCTGCTGGTCCACCACTACCACCGACTCGGCAGGAGATCCCGGTCTGGCAGAGACTGGAAGTCACCAGGGAGCACAACCAGTGGCTGGTGGACAAGAAGGTCCCGGCACATGCCCTGCCCCTGCACCTCCCAGTTCCACCGGCCAACTCCCTGCACCTCCAGGCCACACCAGCATTGCCATTAGCTAGGAGCTTCCAGTGCGCTTCCCTTTGCCTCCCCCTTCAGACCGGCTGGTGCATGGCGCATCTCAAGGTCCACATTCAAAATTAGTGACCCTCTGGGAGAAGGCCCTCTTCTAGCTCTTTTTACATTTTCTGTTATGGTGGGAGGGATCTGTTGTGGGTGGAGAGGGTGGGAATTTGGGCAGGGCATTTTTAGGAATTTGGACATGATTTATATTTATTTTGGACATTACGTTTGAGATGGGGAAAGAATGTGGGAGAGGGAGGGTTTTATCACATATATATGTTAGGAAAGGTGAAATCTTTTATATTCCACTTTATATCTGAAGTTTCTTTGTGTGTTTTACTTTAACTTTGCACTGATACCTTTTCGTGCAGCCTGTCTTAACTATTTTTTAAAATGTATACCAGTTATAAGGATATTCTGCCATTCTCTACTCTGCCTACAGAATCATAGATAAACAATTGTTATCTCATCTGCAATACAAGTTTGTTACATACTGAATAATGTAGTTCACTTCACCACATAGTTCTCTTACCTGAATAGATGAAGTTATGGCTGGCGGCTGCTCCCTCTGTCAATCTTCCAACACCTTGAAGGTTTTCTATGGTGCCTTCTTTATGGAAGTGCGCTATCAGTGAAGGCACCACAGCGAGGTCCCACTTCCACCTTCCACCTTGGTGATCTCCAACTGCAGGATTAATCAAAAGGATCACAGTCAACTAAGAACAACAGAGAGTTAGTAGGTTATATATATAAAAATTTTTTTACAGCTTTAAAAAGATTGAGGACAGACTACTACCACCATGACACATCAAAGAAAGGAATTCAACATATTATAGCAGAAACTAGCAATAGTAAATTGTTCTGAGCAATGGTGAGCATGGGATTTGGAAACCTCAAGTCAGGAAAAATATACTCACAGTCTGTAGTTCGCAAGGTTCAGCATTGTATTGACGCGTAAAAAGGTCTGAAATGTTGACGTTGAGGAATAACGTTGTTAGGTAAGTGGGGCTGGTGTGGGTTATTGCTCAGGCAATAGAAGATCGTGCATTTAACCACATCCACTCCACCAAGTCGGTGATCTATTTGGTGTATATTAAGACACACCTTCAAAAAGGAATCATATAGCCCAGGGGAAGATGGTTAGGGGTTTGATGAATGGATGTGAAAGGGGATTTGGGGAAAGGTGTGACAAAGACTAACACAACACAAGAACAATATTCATGAGGGCAATGAGCAGTGCAATCTGTTGTGAAATGAAATGAAGAAATGTGTATGACACAGTATAGTGAAATGCTTTTGCAAACAGTCCTATTGCCTCAGAGACCCAAGTAATCAGATACCTGAATCTTATGTCTGCTAGGTTTTAGAAAATCTAGGTTTTAGAAAATCAAATTATTAATGATTCGCCTGTTTGACGAGACAGGCGAATCATTCTCTGACACTTATAATAATGAAGTGTTGATAACTATTTTTTTCATCTTTGTATGATCGCCTTTGTAATGATCAATGGAAACCTTTTTAAGTTGCACTATTTGTCACTTGTTTTGTTTAAAACACTGGTATCATTGGGACACCCTTGATAATTATGTATTAAGATTGTCATTTGTTTCAACTATGTACATGAGATTGTTCTTAACTTTCAAACAAACTCTTTCACTATAAATACAAAAAATGTTTTCTACCAAAATTCCAATGTGTTGGGTCAACTTTTCTTTCTGCCGTCCTGTTTAACCCTCTTTTTTGATTGTTAATTTTTGAAGTATATTACATTGTTGCCTATTAATCCACGTGAGCCATTGTTTCTTTTCATAAACTATTAACCAGGCTCTATGTGAGTAGGGTTCCCTTGTCTCTTGGTGGTTAAATGGTTTGGTAGGTAAGCAGAAGTGTTGAGCTCGAGCTTTTGCCTTTGTTTGTGCAGGAGTCGAGAAGGTCTGCGGATTGTAAAACGGAAACAATATTGTAGTGTCAAGGAGAGGGACAAAAGAAATATATGCTTCATAATGAGTGTACCAAGAAGACTCAAAGGCAGAGCAAAAAACAAGATAACTCAGAGATTCACTTTTGCCACCAGTGTAACGCACACACTCAGCAGCAATTCCCAAATCAGCACACCACTCTCCATTCCACATAGCTGAGTACTAGCCCTCAGAGTCATGGTTTTCCTTTGAAGATACCTTCTTCTAGCTGTTGATGAGGTAGTCCCGCCCTGAGTCCTTCCATCCTCCTCCTGACTCCGAGTACCACAGTCCCAGTCCCGAACCAAGCAAGACAGACATGTAGTACACTCCTGTTAAAGAACAAGTAGCTAAAAAGAATAGCAGTATTTTGTATAGGTTTTTGTTTTGTTAACTAAAATGTCTGGTCTGGTCTCTGGAGAACCAGAAAAAAGGAGTAGACCCTGCAAGTAAATCTCGCTAAGTGCTAAAGGGCCAATCGCCTCCAGGAAAAATGATCACCCATCCGGCCTACACATTGCAAATCATCGAAATTGAGTTTACAAATAAGTTGAACACCCTCCCTCACTCTCTGCCATCACATGAATAATCAATCCTCACTCACAATCACTCAAAAACATATCACACATTGGTGCAATGGTTACCTGTTCCAATCCAAGAATGGTGGTAGGTAAACAATTGTATCTCCTCTTTGATGCAAGTAACGCATTGGAATTTGTCAGTCTTATAAATCAATGATCTTCTGGGGCAGCACTACTAGGTGAAAAAGAAGGATAGTAATGGACCACACAGGTACATTTTCACTAAGTAACTTTGACCAAACACTTTCAGGAAAAAATTATCACTCATCAGGCACCAAATGTTGCAAGTTAACTAAAACAAATTTACTATTAATTGAACACCTTCCCTCACTATATGGCACCACATAAATCATTAATCATCACTCACAATCTCTCACTCATTGTTGCAATAGTTGTAGTTACCTCTTCCAATCAAAGCATGGGTAGGTTAGGTACTAGTTACGCAATTGTATCTTTGACGTAGGCAACACATTGGAATTTGGCATTGACCCTCTGTAAAACAACGATCTTCTGAGGCAGCCCTGCTAAGTGATACAAAAAAGAACAGGCATGCAAGTGAGGCAGGCATTATGGCCTATGTCATGAAGGATTTGTGGAGGCTTCTTCACTGCACACTGGTCCAACTTCAATTCAGCCATATATGTACTAGAAAATGGTGGGGCAGTATAAATGACACAAACATAATGTTCCACAAGCCATTATTTTGCAAAGAAAGAAGTTCAACAATAAATAATTAAAAAGTTATATGGTGGCACTAGAAAAAGGAATGAAAGTGGGCACAATCTTTTTTGTACCACGGATCAAGTTGTGTGGTACAGATGTACTGTTTTGACGAGATGATGTCATTTTCCAGCCTTCCATTACAAACCAAGAGAAAGAGTAAGCTCTCAACCAAGGCATGCACTTCTGTACTTTCGTTCACACCTGCGAGTGAGAACCTATCAGACACCTTCTTCAGATGGTCCTGTAACAGATGGAACAACAGGATAGCTTGGCCCATCGTACTGTCCTTCTTGCTAACATCCCATGTGAAAACCTCAAAAGGGAGTAGTATCTGTGTCAGGCATTTGACTAGGCTCCATTTGTCTGCATCCATGCCCATAGCTTTCCAAAATGCATCCCCTTCTCTTTGAATGACAGACGGCCCGATTCACAGAACTAACTTAAGACAAAATCCTAAACTTACTACTTTTGGTATTCACAGAAGGCATTTAGCAGTAGTAAAGTTAGGATTTTGTCTTAAGTCTGTGTTAAGTCTGTCTTAAGTTTGTCTTAAGTCTGTCTTGTCTGTCTTAAGTCTGTCTTAAGTCTGTTCTTAGTCTGTCTTAAGTTTGTCTTAAGTTTGTCTTAAGTCTGTCTTAAGTCTGTCCTACTACTTTTGGGGGCCGATTCACAGAACTAACTTAAGACAAAATCCTAAACGTACTACTTTTGGTATTCACAGAAGTTAGGATTTTGTCTTAAGTTTGTCTTAAGACAAACTTAAGACAGACTTAAGACGGACTTAAGACAGATTTAAGACAAACTTAAGACAAACTTAAGACAGACTTAAGACAAAATCCTAACTTAAGTCTGTCTCTTTTTTTTCAAAAGTCGAGTCCTTATTCTCAGCCTTTGTTTGGGCAAAAAAAACTCCTCGAATAGCTATCAAAACCCTATATGTAGATAAGGAACAAGGAGGTCTTGGCTTGCCAAGCCTGAAAGACTATTATTATGCATACTTTGCACAGTATCTTTCAAGATTTAAACATTCAATACCTAGAGAGGCATTGTTTATTAATTTTTTTGATTTAATTTGTAAAGAGACTAAAATTCCTTCTCCACTCTCGATATCAATTACCTAAATTAGTCAGATATAAGGTTCTGAGCTGGTTTTTAAAAAAATGCGATGTTATGCTGAAAAGGTACTCACTCTCCCTCCTGAACTTAATAACTCCACTGAGCGATGTTGTCTCTAGATTCCGGATTAACATGGGGTCAGAAACTATACATAACTGGGCCAGATCTGGGTTCATAACTTTATCAAATTTTGTGAAAGATGGAGCATGGCTGACCCTTGATGAGATGGCTATCTTAATCTGTGGAATCTTTCTTCTTATGGCTTCATATGTTCTACTGTATAAGTCTCTGGTTCAAATCGATTTAACGCAGAATAGTCAATTCTCACATTTAACAAATGATCTTTTCTGGTCCCCACTTCTCAAAAATCCCGGAAAATGAAGAAGAAGCTTAGCGCACAGCAGGGAGGAGGATGTAAGCGCCAAAGCAATTCAAAAATGGCAGAAGCATGAAAGTCTTCAATTAACTCATAATTCTTGGAAAACTTTAAATAAATTTAACTTTTCGGTCCTGAGAGGTGCCAACTGGCGACGAATGCTTTTTTTTAGTAAGTGGCTTTTATATTACATCCCTGCAACTATTGCTATAATGTATAGTAGTACGTCGCCTACTTGTTTTAGATGTACTCAATCGGACCTGGCTAACTGGTCCCATATAATGGCCTTTTGTCCTAAAATTAAGACATTCTGTAAAGGATTGTTCTCTTTGCTTTCTCTTCATTTACATTTTACGATCACTAGTTATGAAAATTTAATTATTTTTGGATTTGATCCAGAGCTTAATTTGGTTGATTTTCTGGCGAAACTTCTGTATATAATAGTAGCAGTGGCTAGATCATTGATTCTTAAGTATTGGAAGACAGAAACAGTTCCAACTGTAGACGAGTGGTATCAAAAAATTAAGAGAGTCAGGAAAAGTGAATTTATATTTGCTCAAAGGATTGGGGCATTGCGTAAATTTACCAAAATCTGGGAATCCTATTTTGATTGAAATTACTTGTTTGATTATGGTAGTTGAAATTTGATGTTTGTTGTTAGAATTTTAATCTCTATGTTTTTTGTATGCTCTCTGGGGATATTCTGTATTGATTGTGTTGAATGGATTGCCAAGTACTCAATAAAAATATAAAAATATTTTTTTTAAAAGTCTGTCTTAAGACAAACTTAGGACAAAATCCTAACTTCTGTGAATACCAAAAGAAGTAAGTTTAGGACTTTGTCTTAAGTTAGTTCTGTGAATCGGGCCCTTGGTATTCACAGAAGGCATTTAGTAGTACTAAGGTTAGGATTTTGTCTTAAGTTTGACTTAAGACAGACTTAAGACAGACTTAAGACAATCTTAAGACAAACTTAAGGCAAACTTAGGACAGACTTAAGACAGACTTAAGACAAACTTTGGACAGACTTAAGACAGACTTAAGACAGTCTTAAGACAAACTTAAGACAAACTTAGGACAGACTTAAGACAGACTTAATACAAACTTAGGACAGACTTAAGACAGACTTAAGACAAACTTAAGACAGACTTAAGACAAAATCCTAACTTTACTACTACTAAATGCCTTCTGTGAATACCAAAAGTAGTAAGTTTAGGATTATATCTTAAGTTAGTTCAGGGAATCGGGCCCATAGTCATTGATCTGTTTGTACTGCTCAGTCATTGCAACATGGGTTGAGTTCTAATGTGTTGGCACCTCCTGTATCAGGGCTTTAACTGGTACTCCGTTAGCATGCTCAATAATCCACAACTGCTTCTGGGCTTTTAATGAACAGCTGAAAGGAGTGCAGATTCTATAGCGGTTGGTCAGTATATTGCTGACTAAGTCTTCTTTTTGAGAAAGTCTTGTACCACCAGGTTGATGCAATGCGCCAAACACAGGACCCTGAAAAAAACAAACTTCTGCCATGGCCTTGAATATGTTACTTCCATTGTCCATGGGTAACAAATTCAATTCTGAGACCTCTGGGTTGCAGTCATTCAGATTCCTTGCTGTTAAATTTCTCCAAGATGTTTGCAGCTATTTGTAATTTTTCTCCATGGCAAACATGCCCACTGTTGCATACCACAGAAAGCTCTTACAACTTTCTTCGGGGCCAAGACTTGTAGATAGCTTTTGCTTTACACCCACAAAAGAGATCTAGTGTGCAGTGATGCACATGTAATCAGTCACTTGACTACTGGTCCACATGTCTGTCGTCAGGTGGATAGTGTGAAAAACACTTTGCTGAAAAGCTTGTCCAATCAATTGCAGCACATTATGATGCAGCGCTGGAAAAGCAACTCTGGCAAACTAGGTCCGGCTTGGAACCTCGCGTTTCGGGCAGATTGCTGCCACATATTCTAAGAATCCCACTCCTTCCACAAAAGAAAAAGATAGGAGGTCCAGCGCAAACATTTTTGCCAGCTTCTCATCGTACAAACTTGCCTTTGGATGGTTGCGGTTGTCGGGCTCCCCTGCTTAAACATGCCCGTAATAGTAGCCTGTATTTCTTTCTTCTTTTCAGGGGCCACTGATACAGGAGACTTTTGAGAAGGGCTGGTAGACTCAGGTGCCGATTCCGATCCGGTAAAAACCGGGTACGAACCGTCGGTCGGAGCGTTTTCTCCGTCTGACTCGTACCCGGTCGTAAAACTTTACAAACATGGAATTACGATTCGCACGGAAACACCATTTCCGTACGAATCGTAAAAAACACCGACCGATGAAAATATACATACGAATGTGATCCGGGAATGCTGTGACGTGACGTCGGGACGCTTTCAGGCAGCGTTTCACGACCCAGGAACTACGATTCGAACCGACAGCAGTCCGGACGGCAATATTTTCCCGGCACCCAAAAAGTGCCGGATAAGCGAAGTACGGCGCGAAACGACCAGAGTAGATGGCCCGGTACGTGCCGTACCCCCCCCAGCCCCCGTATGTACGCGCCGACCCCCCCCAGCCCCCGTATGTATGTGTCGAACCCCCCCAGCCCCCATACGTACGTGTCGAACCCCCCGTGTATGTACACCCGTGTACGTTCGAGTTGTACCCCCACCCGTGTATGTACGCCTGTGTATGTGTTGAACCCCCCGTGTATGTACGCCCGTGTACGTGTCGAACCCCCGTGTATGTACACCCGTGTACGTGTCGAACCCCCCCATGTATGTATACCTGTGTACGTTCGAGTCGTACCCCCACCCGTGTATGTACGCCCGTGTACGTGTCGAACCCCCCCACGGGTGGGGGTACGACTCGAACGTACACGGGTGTACATACACGGGGGGGTTCGACACGTACACGGGTGTACATACATGGGGGTTCGACACGTACACGGGTGTACATACACGGGGGGGTCGGCGCGTACATACGGGGGCTGGGGGGGGTCGGCGCGTATGCGGGCACATGTCTCCATGGTTGCTATGGGAGTTCGGTGCGGACGGTGTTTTTTCCATACGGTTGTAACATCGGACGCACGGGATGGATCGTAATTCCGTGGTCGGACTTCACTTTTCACATTTGTACGGTAAATCATCCGTGGACGTGTCGGACACATTTTCCGACCCGAGGACGTGTGGGGAATAATTCCCAATGCGATTCGTATGGACTTTTTACCATGCGAATCGTAATTGGCAGTTTGTACGGCACTTGTACGATTCGTACGGTAAAAAGACCGGATACGAGTCGTACGGGGAATTTTTTTACCGGATCGTAATCGCCACCTCAGTGTTCACTGTAATGGGGCAGTCACTGTATGCAGTCACTGTATGCCGTGGTGTCTCCATCTGCCTCTGAATATTGGGTCATTGTGAAGTCACTGAGATGGGTGATTCTACTGGCACACTGCTGGGGACAGGGCAGCTTTGCGCGAGAATGTCACCCTCTCCTTCCTCATCATCACCTCCCACTGTGATTGGAGTTGTAGCTGATATTCCCAGCCTCTTCTCACCTTCACCACCAGGTTCAACAATTATTTTAAGGTGCTCCTCTCACCGGATTGCATGGTGTTTTTTCATATGGGTCACTTGGCCTCCGTTACCATAATTTGAACCAGGCTTACCTCGACAAATGATTCTGTGGAAAATGCTACATATTATAATGTGCCCCCCATTGTGTGCTAACCGTTTAAAAGGTCCCAAACTGGGGAGAAGCTCTTTTTTACTGGGCCACTGCCAGCGCCTGAAGTAGAACTGGAGATAGGTGGACGTGCTGCTGATTGCCTCTCTTTAATGTATACTTCTACTGAGGTAGGGGTTAGTGCAGGTCTCAGCTGGGGCTTTTGCAAATATGGGTGCTGGCAGTGCTACCTCTGCCAAATCCGTTGGAGTAGGTTGAATAGGAATGTCAGACTCCTCTGTGTCATCTTCCGCAATGACTAGCTCGTCATCATCCTCCTCCTCCTCATCCCCTTCTATAATTCTAAGGCTTTAAGGAACTTTTATTTTCCTTGCCTCTCCAGGCATCTTCCTGACCCTGGTGGGATCCTCGCTATGTCTCTATTATCATCACCAGTAGTGGTGCTTGAAGAAGATGGTAGAGTAGTACCCTTCCTTTTCCTTGCAGGGTTCTGTGAGCCAATGATTCTAAGAGAGGAGGTTCTTGCTCGGCAGGAAGCTCAACCTCCTGTACTGCTCCAACATCAGGAGCATGCTGGCTGTGGCTGCTGTTCACTTTGCTGTGTTTCCTGAATTGATTGGATACTACTTTGCAAAAGGGACAAATCCAATTCAACGTCACTGCTCGTCGGCATTGCCATGATTTTAGAGACTGCCTCGCTGACAGACATGGTCTTGGGCTTAGGTTGGAGTAGTGCTAATGATGCAGGAGTGCTGCTCTTAGCTTTTTTTCTAGCAGGCATTCAATGTTGTTCAAAGAAGCTTTGGGCCGTCACGCCGCTGGAGGCAAGCTGCTTCTTCCCACTGACCACTTTCTTTGGAGCAAATTTCCTTCGGTCCATTTTAGAGTTCTCAGTTGGCACTGGCACTAAGCTGCAGGAGAGATTGAAGGACTGACGCGTGACATCATTGTACAGGCCTTCTGTTTGACAATACTGCTGGTGACGTCTCTTCATCTCTTGTGCACCTAAAACAAGTAAGAAATACATTTAGTGAAACATGGCATTGTTGCAGTTTGAATTAGTACAGACAAAGCCAATATTAGAGTGGCTGGTTACTTAGGTAATAATAAATCAATCACTTTAAAGTCAAACCACACCACTGTACCAAAAAATGTAATTTCCCATCAGGATAACACAACATGCTATAGAGTTCTTTTCTTTATTTCCATATATTCTAAAGCAGACACCTGTGGCACTCAGCGAACTGCATGGTTAAATGGAATAATAATTGTTAAAAAATGGAGGTTACTGAGCACCTATGGCAGGCAATGTGTCCCAGGGGGAAATGGAATAATCATTAAAAACATAAATGATGCTGTAGTGTCTGCAGTGCACCGCAGCCAGTTTGTCCAGGAGAAAATGGAATTATACCTTAAAAAAATCAGAATGCTGTTGCACGGCTGAGCGCCTATGATGGATGGATGGATGGATGGAGGCAAAATGAAAAAAAATGAGAATTCTAAAAAACGTTTTAACTTTTTTTCAATTGCTTAAAAAAGTAAATAAAAAAAGAAAAGAAAAAGTAAAATAGAAAAAAACAATCAATAATAGCAGATGTTTGCATGGGAGTATGAGAAGAAACCTACTGTGAGGCAAGGAGGTGCAAAATAAAAAAATGCATGTAATATATAAGCACTGTTCATCAAAATCATACCCTTAATATGCATACTACAATGATCCTCAAGCATATTATTAAACAGATATAACATCCATCCATGCAAGCCTATGCAAAGGCACATTGGCTGGATGCACAAAATGGCTGCCAGCTAGTGCCACATGGTCAAACAACAACAGCAAGCAAGGAGGCATGGGAAACAAAGAACACAGTGAGCAAGGAGGTATGGGGATCAAAGAACACATGCAAACCTATGGCAAAGACACACTGGCTGGATGTACAAAATGACTGCCAGCCAGTGCCACGTGGTCAAACAACAATAGCGAGTAAAGAGGAATGGGGAAGAAAGAACATATGCAAGCCCATGGCAAAGGCACACTGGCTAGATGCACAAAGTGCCTACGAGCCAGTGCCACATGGTCAAACAACAACAGTAGGCAAGGAGGCATGGGGAACAAAGAAACACATGCAAGCCTACGGCAAAGGCACACTGGCTCGATGTACACAATATCTGCCACCCTGTGCCACAAGATCAAACAACAACAGCAAGGAAGAAGGCATGGGGAACAAATTGCTGTATGCACAAAATGGCTGCCAGACCAGCCAGTGCAGCATGGTCAAACAACAACAGCAAGGAATGAGGCATGGGGAACAAAGAACACATGCAAGTCTAAGGCACATACACATTGGCTTGAGGCACAAAATGCCAGCCAATGCCTCGTGGTCAAACAACAACGGCGAGCAAGGAGTCATGAAAAACAAAGAACACATGCAAACCTATGGCAAAGGCACACTGCCTGGGTGCACAAAATGGCTGCCAGCCACATTGCTAAACAACAACTGCGGGCAAGGAGACATTGGGAACAAAAAGAAGTGACCAGGAGATGGACAAAGCACTGGGGGTAGCCAGTGCTTTGTCTGGGGGTAGTTGGAGTGTCTGGGCACTTCCTTTCTGTTGGAAAAAACGTTTTTTAAAAAGTCTTCTTGCCTAAAAAAACAACTCCAACTGTCCATTGGAGAAGAAAATCCACTTGAAATCTGCTTATTGTAGATTTAGCTGCTTCTCAAGCACAAAAGCTTTTCAAGTGGTGAGTTTGAGATTATGAGCGGCACTACATTGGTGCTCTAATGGCCAGAAGCCATGTGAGTAGGCGCAAAGTCTCACACGTGATTGCAAGCTGCCTGAGAAAATCACGGGTCTCATGAGCGAGCACCAAAACAAATCTCAAGCGTGTGAGCTGAAACAAAACTCTGCTTTGCACCCGGAAGGCGTAATCCTGGAACTCTGCACTCTGCCGCAGAGTGCCTAAATTTTGCAAATGGAGAGGAGTTTACCACCTATACCAAATCAGGATGGTCCATCCTGCCAACACCCAGACCCTCTTTTGCGATGGTATCTGGGAATGATACTCAAAGGCCAACTGCCAACTTTACCCAGTCATGTGACTCAGGAAACGGGCTGCAGGCACCAGATAGTTAAGACTAAAAAATAGCCACTTTCTAAAGTGCATCTTCAGAATTGTGACTTAAAATTTGACATTATCATTAAAAGTTGCACATGCTCAGCACCAAACATTACTTTCCTACCTGCTCCTCAACAAAAGTTATCCTTGTTAAATGTAATAAGGTAACCCAATGATATTCTATAGGAGCAGTAGGCCTTGCAAAGGTGAAAAAATAATTTGAGAATTCTTCACTACCAGGACACGTACAACTCAATATCATTTCAAGCAGCTCAATCACAATGTGCTTTATTTCATTCAAAATCACAATCTAAAACTCAACGGAAGATAGCTGCTTTCAGAAATGACCATAAAGTGCCACTGAAGATGATAGGAGGCAGGAGTTCTCTTCAGTGTATCTCCTCCTGCCTGAAGCATGCAACAGCACTAGATGCATGCACTACAGTATGGAACTCAGCGAACCATGTTTAAGAGTTTTGACCCTGCAGATCCAGCGAAGAGGGCAGTTTAATCCCTGCTAGGGAAATGGCTCCTTGACTGATAAGGTTGTGGACCATGTTGATAGAAACCGTTTCCGAGCAATGCAGTGTGATATTATATTATATTTCATGTCACTGACCACAGCTCCAGCCTCAGTTTTCTGAGTGAATTTGTAGTGTAGCTAACTGGCTAGCAGAACTAGGCCCTTCGTAGGATGCCAAGCTCAGCAGATTCAGTGCATGCCGAGGAACATCAGGCTGTAGAGTCTATTGGTGTGTGGTAAATATTCTTTTACCTGGACTGAATTTCATACGGAATCTAAAATAAAATAGCTCAGAATAATAAGAGGCAGAATCCGTGGTATAAGAGGTTTCTGAATGGGCTTTTATTCCAAAATGGCCGACTCGAGTCGCGGCCTTCAGGTTCCGTCACCACGGGGGTTCAGGAAGTGAAGTACAATACTTTATTGACAGGAAATTGCTTTTATAGGACATACATTACAATGAAACCAATATAGAAGGCGTAACAATTGATAAGAGGAAAGATACAGTAAATACGTAACCGAAACTGGGCGTAATAAGGAGCAAAAAGAAACATGATTGGCTATGATTATCATACATAGATGGATCTATAAGATAATACTTGACATAGATGCGCGCGCAGCAGCATGACGTGTAATTGACGTGCAACTAGGGGGTGAAGGGGGCTTGACATTTAGCTCTACATGTGGAGACAAAAAGTCTGGGGGGTCAAGTCAACCTAATCCCAAATCATATCTAACATCCTATGTTTAAAGAACTATGTTATCCACAAGGAAGGACTCTCGGACAGAATCTATTCTATACTGACTATGAGTGCGTGTTCAAGCGTCTAAGTGTCTATATGAGATGCGAGGGGCAGAAAACTTTCCATGGCAACAGGGCTATGAATTACTTGCATGAGGACGGAAAGGCCGAGCCCTTCGCTTGAGAGCTAAAGGAAATGTTTACCCAAACTACTAGACAGGAATGCATCGGCTGAAGAGCAAAATAGATAATTCGAAGGTGAAATACAGCTTCTTGGCAGGCAGGCGAAACTGGCCGAGGCAGGCACCGTTAGCTGCACAGGAAGTAGGACAAAGTTCATGGATACAGATGCGGGCTCAAACTGGTGCTGTCAGAGACAGAGAGCAGGGAAAGGCTTTGAGGACAGAATCGGGCCTACTCTACCTGAACTGTAAAAATGGAGTAACTTAGCCATATAAAGTCGGTGGCCTTTCATACTTAGGAATCAAATATCCAGCCCATTGTTGGCGGATCTGACAGAGGACAGGCTGATGGTGGGCGCACATGTGTTTGCGTCATCAAAACTGGAACTGGAGGGAACATACATGTACTTGTGACATGCACATAGAACCGTTGGGGTCCAAGATAGGGGACATAACTGATCAGGAAAATCCACATTTCCACATTCCCTCCTTGTCCCCTACTTGCCCTTCAAGAGATATCGATCTTCATTAATCCATCGATTTGCTCATGGAGCATCATTTCTTCTTCTTTCTTCTTCCGGGATTTTGAACGAAAACCTTGATATGGAATACACGATGTGGCACACAGACCACAAATCGCTGGTCCACATTGCAGGCATAAGCAGCAACTGAATAGTATAAGAAGGCCAATACCTAGGAAGGACAGAACACTCCATCCCCAGGCTGATATCACACTCCAAAACCACCCGGACCACGTCCAAGTGCCTGGATTCTCGTGTATCTGGCTCACAATCTTATGAAGGCGTGTTATAGCTTTATATACAGATGGCGAATTTTCTGGTATGAATATGCAGCAGCTGGATCCGATGACCCTACAAGCTCCGCCCCTATCGGCCAGGATGACGTCAAGGACAAGACGATTCTGAAGAACAACAATTCTCATCACCGATTGCTCCTCTGTCAGATTGCCTAGGGCGGCTATAGTCTCATTCACTACAGCTTCAAGAGTCTTGGTTAGTCTACGTATCAGCTTACTATTTGATATTGTACCTATATAGGGAAAGATACCTTTATTGAAATCTACATACTTGTCCCATGCCGTCTCAGTATAATCGACAACTGGGAGATCTCTTCGCTCTCTATTGTGTACTAAATGAACATTTCGATAATAATCAGGAGGAGCTAGGAAAACAGGTGGCAAAAGGAATGCTATGTAACAGGTACCATCCCAATCTAGAGGCAGACGCATATATGCGGTCTGACCACATATAAAGTAGGAATGGCGAGAAGCTCTAAATGAAGATTTACCCTGATCACTATATTCTACTGTAGTAACGCATTTGCTATGGCCCATATGTATGGAACCAACTTTTCTTACACATAATTCACCCTTAACTGGAAATACTGACATAGTGGGCAGAATTAGTTCAACTTCGGATTTGACATTCAGAATCATAAGATTAGGTGTAAAATTACCTAATCCATACACTTCATTTTCTAGATCAGTTCCTGTTCTACTGGGGTGACCCTCCTTATCTGGGTAACAGACTTTGAATAAAACTAGATTCAGATTTCCCCATATCCAATGTTGTTGATAAACTGCTGTGTCTGAGTCTATGGAATTTAGTAAACTAAACCATGCTCCACAGGAGCCATTATGTGTGAATGGGTGGGGAAAGAAAGGCAGAACTCCTTTGTTATTCTGATAGGGAGGGAGTCGGCCACACACCCAACAATTGGTGGCATTACTAGTCTGATGGGAATGATGTAACATACTAATGAAAGTGTTATTGCGCAGCGCAAGTCTATAAGATAATTCATGCGGAGGTAAGTCACTAAAAGAATGTTCAGCAGCAACATTATAAACATGTCTAGAAATAGGGTAATATATGTGCAACAACATACTCGTAATAATTATTAAAAGACTTAATAAAAACAGAATTAATAATGTCCCCATACAGTAGCTACGCAGTGATTTACAATACGCCTGTCGTTTCAACATTTTCCGGGTATTTTCTCTACTCAGGTCCAAGGGATACATGTCAGAGACAATTCAACCGCTTCACCTTGGAGAG
This sequence comes from Triturus cristatus, assembly GCF_964204655.1. Lineage (NCBI taxonomy): Eukaryota > Metazoa > Chordata > Amphibia > Caudata > Salamandridae > Triturus > Triturus cristatus. The sequence goes on along the minus strand of NC_140592.1, from coordinate 122,747,702 downwards.
GACTTAAACAATCAAATTGCTCGACTGTTTGGGCCTAAGCTTTAATTTGTAGTTCTGAGAGTCATTCGGTTCAACAAAGGGAAGTTTTGAATCAGTCTGTGAGGGAGTGCAGGGCACAGTGTCTATATCCGAGGATAGTCCATGAAATTTCTTGATGTGGCTTGAATGAATCCAGCCCTTGCGGCCCTCGATCTTCACGGCTGTTCTTGTGGTCAACAGGACTAGCTTAGGTGTCTTCCACCTGGGCTCCAGTTGAGTCTTTCTGTCAAAGTTCCTCACGAAGACATAATCACCCGGGATTATGTCATGGGGTTTCACCTCAGTGTTGTCAGGAAAAGCTGCAGCTACCTGTGAACGACAAGATTGTAGTGCAGACATCAAGGAAGCCAAGTAATCTGTCAGCATATTACAATCAACATCAGTTATTTTACGTGGTATAGGCGTCCCCCACATATTTGGTGGTCTGCCGAAGATCACCTCATACGGGGATAGCCCTGTTCGAGAGTGTGCTACCATTCTTATGTAAAATAGTGCAACTGGTAAGGCTACTATCCAGTCAACACCTTTCTCCTTACATATTTTAGACAATCTGATTTTCAAAATTTGATTATGTCGTTCCACGAGACCTGCTGCCTCGGGGTGTCGGACACAGTGGAACTTCCACTGATATCCCAACAAAAGTGAGACATGTTTCATTAATTCGGATGAGAAAGGCTGGCCGTTATCTGAATATACAACACGTGGTAAACCGTACCGTGGGAAGAATTCTCGAACTAGCTGCTTGGCAGTGGTCGGGGCAGTGTAATCTGATACTGGGTACGCCTCAGTCCATCGGGAGAGAGCGCAGACAACTACAAGAACATATTTGAATCCTCGACATCGTTCCATCTGGATATAATCCATCTGGAGGACTTCAAAAGGATGATCAGGAGTCTGAAATCCACCCTGCTCTACGGGGACACTTTTTCCTGGGTTGAACTGACAACATATCATACAGGTACGGACTTTTTGTTTAGCTGCTGCTCGTAAATGTTTATTGAACCAAATGTGTTGAATGCTATCTAGCATGGCTTTCTCTCCTAAATGCGCTGGACTGTGAATTGTAGCTATAATGGCTTGGACCATAGAGTCAGGAAGAAACCATACAGATTTCTCCTTCGTCATCCATCCCTGATCTGTTTGGATCCCTCCTAGTTCAGTCCATTTCTTTATTTCTTCTGCTGTGGCATGTGACTGTATGTCAATTATGTCAAGTGCGGGATCCTTAATTGTCATACACTGTGTTGGTGTCTGAACTATTGGCTTTGTCATGTCGGATGTGCGAGTCTGAGCAGTCTGTTTAGCTGTTCTGTCAGCTAAATCATTGCCTTGAGAAATGATATCAGTAACCTTCGTGTGTGCTTTACATTTCATAATTGATATAGCAGTGGGCAGATGGATTGCGTCTAACAAAGCATGAATGAGAGACCCATGCTGAATATGGGTCCCATGAGAAGTTAAATAACCCCTCTCTCGCCAAAGCACCCCGAAGTCATGTACGACTCCAAATGCATAACGTGAATCAGTGTATATGTTAACTTTCTTATTTGTGGCTTGAATACAGGCTTGTGTTAGAGCAATAAGTTCTGCTGCTTGGGCTGACAAAGTATCTATACAGTTTGTTTCAATAACTTCAGTGTCTGTTGTAACTGCATACGCGGCCACTAAATCTCCTGTGCTTGTTCTCATGCATGATCCATCTACATACAAAGTCAGGTCTGGATCTAACAATGGAACGTCTGTTAAGTCTTGTCTAGGTTTCGTCTTTATTTCAATAACTTTAACACAATCATGAGCTAGTGGGTCTGTTCCAATTACAGGTAAGAGTGTAGCAGGATTCAATGTATTACAACGTCGGATCTCTATGTGTGGCTGAAACAATGTCAGTTCATAACCGGTAAGTCTTGTGTTGTGTTTGCGTTCGGTTCACAAGAACTTCTACTGCATGTGGTACTTGTACTGTCAATGGATGTCCTAACACTATGGCATCGCTTTGTCTGATTGCTAAAGCTGTTGCTGCCACTGATTTCAGGCACGCAGGCAAAGCCTGAGCTACGGGATCTAATGTACTGGAAAAATAAGCACATGGCTTGCGTGATCCTGCTTGTTCCTGAGTGAGTACTGACAAGGCAGTACCTTCGCGTTCTGTAACAAAAAGTGTAAAATGTTTGCTGTAACATGGTGTCGCTAAAACAGGTGCTTGACATAAAGCTTTCTTTAAGCTTTCAAAAGCTTGTGTATGTTCCTGAGTCCAAGGGAGGACAGTCGATGTGGCTGCCTCCTGTGTTGTCAACTGAATGAGTGGTTTTGCTAGGAATGCATATTGAGGGATCCACTGCCTGCAATATGACGTGAGGCCTATGAAAGCCCGCACCTGCTTTTGTGTCTGGGGTATTGACATGTTAGCAATTAACTGGATGCGATCTGGTGTAAGCTGCCTTCCCTCCTTGGACAGCGAGTGACCAAGATAAATAACTCGCTGGACACAGAATTGCAGCTTAGAAGGAGACACCTTGTGCCCCTTATCGGCTAGAAAATGTAAAACTGTCAGAGAAGCCTTTTCACATTCGGGTTCGCTTCGGGCGGTGATCAGCAGATCATCGACGTATTGAAGCAGTGCAGTATTGACTGGCATGTGGATACTGTCAAGTTCTCGTTTCAGTGCTTGGCTGTAGATGCTGGGGCTTTCTGTGAATCCTTGGGGAGCGCGTGAGAATTTAAAACTGCGCCCATTTAAACTGAATCCGAACAAATATTGGCTTTCCGGATCTATGGGGACGCTGAAAAAGGCATTCTTGAGATCAATTACAGTAAAGAATGTTGCTTCGGAATCAATTGCTGTCAATAATGATGAGATATCGGGGACCACAGGAAATTGTGGCACAATGCACTTGTTTAGTTCACGCAAATCAATAACCAATCGATATACTGGCGGAGCAGTAGGATCAGTTCGTTTAAGAATCGGAATTATCGGTGAATTACATACATTGGAGTCTGTTTCTACAACTACTCCTTGGGCAATTAGCTCATCAATGATTTTCAGCAAAGCCACTACAGCATCTTGCGGTAACTTGTATTGTCGCATTCGTGGTAGTACCACTCCTGCCTTCAATGTGACTCGGTATGGTGTAATGTTCATGCAACCAACATCAGTAGGGCCTTGTGCCCATAGATGTGCTGGTAAAGTCTGTAATCGGCGATCCATGTCTCTGGATACATAATGACCTTTAAAATCACGTAAAAACAATCTTACTCCTTCCGGAGAACAACAGATAATAGCCCCTAGGGCTTTTAATGTCTTTATACCTAACAAGTTTTCTGGACAAGATTTGGTAAGTAATAAATCAGTAGTTCGTGTCAAGGGACCAATCGTAAGTGGAAGTGGCTGTGATACCTCATTAACAATAGGCTTTCCTGAAAAACCAAGGGAAACATTTTGAGAGCCTGAGAGGGGTGCCCCTGGAACTTCACTACGCTTTATTGTTGTTCGACTTGCCCCTGTATCGAGTAAGAATTTCCTGTCTTGACCTAATAATTCACTATGTACATAAGGTCCTTCTTGATCTACAGGAATCTCAATAAGGGGTAGGTCAACTTCCCTCTCTAGGCTAGTTCATGCGTAACGCTGATACTCGGGATATTCATACTGTGCAGTCTGATACATTTGTCGTGTTGTGGTTTGTGTGGCAGTAGCAGGCAACGGTGGTGCAGCTGGCACAAACTGTATGGGTTGTTGTGAGGCTGGCATAGACTGTTGCTGAGCTGGCATGGACTGTCCATGCTGCATGGCTCCTTGTTCATTCTGATCCTGTCTCAGTGGTCGTGGTCTTTCTTTTGCAATACCTATAGCTATATTACGCTTCAGGACTTGACAATCGTGTACATAATGGCCTAGTTGTTTGCAGTAATTGCACGTTCCTTTTACAGGAACTGCTGATCCTCCGGATTGCGTCACACCCTTTTTGTGACCATCCGCTTGTACTGTCTGAGAAACTAGCATTTTCATTTTTGTATCCTTCATACGTCTTTGTTCGTGTTCTTGTTCATCTCTAATTCTATTGTGATGATACTGTAACATTTGTAGCATTTGTGACGGAGTGTTACTTTGCCAGGTACTCTCGAATTTCAATATTCTATTCTTCACTGGAGGTAATGCATTTTCTACTAATTTTGTCACAAATAAATGTGGATACGACTCACTACTTGCTTTTATACCACTATTTATACCAAAACATTTTTCAAATCGGGCATAATAATCACTTGTGTCTTCATCATGCTTTTGTTTACAGGCTGAGATTGCACCCCAATCTTCCTTTTTCGTAGTTAATAAACGTGGCAGTACTTGTACTAGTAAACCAGGTAATGCTTTAACTTTATCCCCGAGCCCTGAACCTGCAGTTCGGGCCCTTTCTTCTGCTTCTAATGCTGTCCAATCTATCTTTTGGTCTCCCACTTCCCACTCTTTTTCTTTCAGTTTTTCATAAATGCCAGCAGGCATTAGTACCTTTAATATCGTCATAATATCAGGATAGGTATACTCTCCCATCAGTAACATGTCCTTAATTTCTCGGTGAAAACCCGCAGGGTCTTTGTCATGACTGGGTACTACTTTCTTCATTTCTAACAATTCAATTTTTGTTATGGGTGTGTATACAAATACACGGTGAAACTGATTGTCTTCGCCTTTTATTGGGTGCACTTCTCGTAAGGGATTTTGTCTATCCATATAATACGGCGTTCTTTCCTTGCTGGGCAGCGAGAAAGAATCCGGACTTACAAAAAGGACGTACTGTTTACGTGACACTAATATTTCTTTAATTAACTTGTTACTAGACCCTCTCCATCTGTTCGCGAGTAGTTCCGTTAATATATCAGGTAAAGGACCAGGATCAGCATGTTGGCTCTTATATAATATAAGGAGTTGCTGAATCATATAGATTCCAGCTAAACGTTGTTCATCTGGACTGAGGTTAAAAAACGTGTGTGCTACGGTCTCATCACCGTATTTTTCAGGACTGTCAATCCAGTGGACGGCTGATCTGGCTAATTCTTGCTCATCCCTGGAATCGAGGAGGTGGTAACCCCTTCGTTCTCGGAGTATTTTATCTGCGGCTTGAAACAAATGTTCAGGAGACTTCAGATTTATTATAGGCGTCGGATACGTTCTGCTATTATTTGGACATACAGAGTGTATGGGATCAGAAAAGCATCTAGTATTATTACAGGATCTTCCTCTACCTACATAGGCTATGGTCTCTGACTGTCTCACGGAATCCCCTGGTTCGGACACTTCATTTTGCTCGAACCCGTCTGTTTCCAATCTTTCTTCATGAATACGCTCTATTTCTTTACAGATTTTTCGGCACATGGCTATTATACAGTTTTGCTTATCGTGTCTCCCTTCTGATATATTCTGGCTCCATCTTGTAAGAATAAGCATTGCATTCTGGTCTACCCCCGGTCGGTCTTGATTTCTGATCACACAGTTTATGAGGAAACGTAACAGTTCCCCCTGTATCTCTACTTTCTGGAATTCCATAGCTCTATTAATACATTCTGGATCTCGTCCTGTTTGAACAAAATGATATATCTTATCTAGATGCGTAGTCATTCCTGGTAACTTCGCTAAATACCCTGCGGCTCGTCTGATGCGTAATGATGCCAGGACCATTTCGTCTTCTTTACCGACCACCGGGTCATATCTACAATCTATAAGAAGTTCCTTAAGCGCACGTTCACTTACGAATTTGGGTGTACGTGAATGCGCTGACTCTTGAAAAACAAGTTTATTTATTCTAGGTGGCGTAGAAGTATTGGTAGCACCTCCCGTGGCCCCATCTGGGGCGTCGGGTGTGAATGGATTCGTCGAACGTGACACAGCAACTATAGGTGTGGACACCACCGTAGAATCGATTGCAGAGACAGATGCGGAAACAGATGTGCTTGCCGAAGCTTGTGTCGGGACTTGCTGTTGCACGGGGACAGATACCTGATCCTGACGTTGAACCCCTCCGCCAGACGGTCTATGTGGTGCGGGGTTAGCATACTCGGGAGCTGCGTCATCTAGATATGAAGAAAGAAAAACATCTTCTGCAGTTCTGGGATGCCCTTTAGGATGTACCTTAATTGGAAATAATGGGGGTGGCAAGTCTTTTGGCATCTCTGGAGCAGCCTTAGGTAGTCCTTCGGCTAGAAGGGGATACATACCATTCATAAGGGCATTTCTTTGTCTATCTACTTGTTCTGATTTCACTCGGATACCTTCCTCAATTAATAGATTTTCTTGAACTTTATTTGAACTTTCTTTACTCCTCTCTTCTTGTCTACGTGCTTTTTCTGTACGTCTATGAGATTCTTTACGCCATAACTCAACAGCGTCTTTCTGTGACTGTCTGACTTTTCTTTTCCATAACTCTTCCTCGACTTTCATGATGCACTCTGCATCCCAGGTTCCCGCTGCGGGCCACCTTTGACTTTCTGGCAATCCCTTGGTATAATCTACCCATAAATCAAGAAATAATATGGCATCTAAGCCATGCTTGTGATACATAAAATGCCCTGGAGTGTCCCTAGGAGGAATAGGAACTGCTTCTTCAAGCACCCCTTTTCTAGTAGTAATCTGTCTTAACTTCGAAAAGAGCGGCATATTGACAACTGATCTGATACCTGGTCTTGAACACACTTAATACGAAAAAACACAATAATGAACAATCACTCATACCACAATATGCAGGACATTTTAACACATTAAATATTGAACATAAAACATTATTAAAAAAAAATGACCAACAATGATGACAGTCTGCATAACTAATCACCAAGCAGAATTCCCGACAACAACTAGATACTTCGGAATACCTGATATACTGCTAAACAGTACATATACACTGCTAAACAGTGCAGACCGGATTTGTGTACCCAAATCCGTCTTGACCGGCACAACCTATGTGCGCGTCAACACGCCTCCCCGGCGATGGTACTCACCGGGTAGCTCCTTGAAACGGAAGGCCTCGGAGAATGGACTGGACTCGACGACTGCGGACATCGGACCCTCTGGACATCGGGACTTCGAAAACCTGGTGGGCCTCTGTATACCTCGGATCTTGCTCTCTCAGCTAGGCTCTGGTCGGGATACTTCGCACTTCTCACCGCCTCGTCTGGGTTGATCGCAGCCTCAGTCGCCCCCGCTTGACCGGAGGGAGCTACAGGAAAATCCTGCTGGTACGCGTTATGGTCCGTCCAGCTGTGGCAGGAGACCGGGCCTGCAACGCACCGCCGGCGCGTGAGATGAGAAAGTGTCCCTGTTCGGGCGCCATTATGTGGTAAATATTCTTTTACCTGGACTGAATTTCATACGGAATCTAAAATAAAATAGCTCAGAATAATAAGAGGCAGAATCCGTGGTATAAGAGGTTTCTGAATGGGCTTTTATTCCAAAATGGCCGACTCGAGTCGCGGCCTTCAGGTTCCGTCACCACGGGGGTTCAGGAAGTGAAGTACAATACTTTATTGACAGGAAATTGCTTTTATAGGACATACATTACAATGAAACCAATATAGAAGGCGTAACAATTGATAAGAGGAAAGATACAGTAAATACGTAACCGAAACTGGGCGTAATAAGGAGCAAAAAGAAACATGATTGGCTATGATTATCATACATAGATGGATCTATAAGATAATACTTGACATAGATGCGCGCGCAGCAGCATGACGTGTAATTGACGTGCAACTAGGGGGTGAAGGGGGCTTGACATTTAGCTCTACATGTGGAGACAAAAAGTCTGGGGGGTCAAGTCAACCTAATCCCAAATCATATCTAACATCCTATGTTTAAAGAACTATGTTATCCACAAGGAAGGACTCTCGGACAGAATCTATTCTATACTGACAATGAGTGCGTGTTCAAGCGTCTAAGTGTCTATATGAGATGCGAGGGGCAGAAAACTTTCCATGGCAACAGGGCTATGAATTACTTGCATGAGGACGGAAAGGCCGAGCCCTTCGCTTGAGAGCTAAAGGAAATGTTTACCCAAACTACTAGACAGGAATGCATCGGCTGAAGAGCAAAATAGATAATTCGAAGGTGAAATACAGCTTCTTGGCAGGCAGGCGAAACTGGCCGAGGCAGGCACCGTTAGCTGCACAGGAAGTAGGACAAAGTTCATGGATACAGATGCGGGCTCAAACTGGTGCTGTCAGAGACAGAGAGCAGGGAAAGGCTTTGAGGACAGAATCGGGCCTACTCTACCTGAACTGTAAAAATGGAGTAACTTAGCCATATAAAGTCGGTGGCCTTTCATACTTAGGAATCAAATATCCAGCCCATTGTTGGCGGATCTGACAGAGGACAGGCTGATGGTGGGCGCACATGTGTTTGCGTCATCAAAACTGGAACTGGAGGGAACATACATGTACTTGTGACATGCACATAGAACCGTTGGGGTCCAAGATAGGGGACATAACTGATCAGGAAAATCCACATTTCCACAGGTGAAGAAATTGAGAACCTATCCTACAGCGAACTTCCTGAGCTTTCCTGAAAATTACAATGAACTATTGACCAGGGTGGAGATTAAGGTGCCGATTCCGATCCTGGAAAAACCCTACAAATTTGCAAGTACGATTCGTACGGAAACACCATTTCCGTACGAGTCTGACAAAACACCGACCGACAGTAAAATACATCCGAATGTGACCCGCGACCCCGCGGACGTGATGTCCGGACAGAGTTAGGCATGTTTTTACGTACCAGCAAGTACGATTCGTACCGACAGCAGTCCGGACGGCAATATTTTTACGGCACCCAAAAAGTGCCGGAAAAGGTAAGTACGCCGCGATGCGAGCGGTATAGGGGGACCGGTACGTGCCCCCCCCAGCCCCCGTATGTACGCGCCGCCCCCCCCAGACCCCCGTGTATGTACGAGATGTACCCCCACCTGTGTATGTACACCCGTGTATGTACGAGACGTACCCCCACCCGTGTATGTACACCCGTGTATGTACACCCGTGTATGTACGAGACGTACCCCCACCCATGTATGTACGGGACGTACCCCCACCGGCGTATGTACAGTGCGGACCCCCACCCCACCCGTGTATGTACGGAGCTACGCGCTGGGGGTCCGCACCGTACATACACGGGTGGGGGTACGCTCTGTACATACACGGGTGGGGTGGGGGTCCGCACTGTACATACGCCGGTGGGGGTACGTCCCGTACATACACGGGTGGGGGTACGTCTCGTACATACACGGGTGTACATACATGGGTGGGGGTACACCTTGGGATGCACAGCACATGAATAGCATACACGCCCCCGTATCGACTGTACAACTCTGATAAATGGATCGGATATTTACCTTCCCATGGTCTACATACCATCACTGAATTGTTAATTATATATTTAGTTAACTGACAAAGTTCTGTAACATCAAAGTACCAAAGCAGAGAGATTGTAACAGTAACAAAAAGAGCCTCACATTTGCACCATAGAGAACACTTTGGGGCAAATTTATGAGTTTTGTGGCGCAGGGCAGCACAGTAAGACAACTTGGTGCACTGCCTCTAGTGTATTTTCTACAAATACATATGCTCTGCACATTTGTTGGACAACAGAAACTAAGGGATTAGTGTCTAGACTGATTCTGGACACTTCACAGGATATGTCAACCTGTAGGCCAGCTAGCTCATAGTGCCACTGTACGCAGCGAACCATATTAAGGAGCAAATAGTTTCTGGGAACCATTCAGCATGACAACACTCCACCCTTCAGGAAATCGTGGAAACAGTATAGTACTTTTTGCTCAATCAATAGTGCTCACTTAGTCTCAAAGAGATACACAGAATAAACGCTGGGAACGTTAATACATAAGTATTTATTGTACCAGCGACATTCTAGTATAAAACATGTTTGCTGCGACAATCAATAGACAGAAGCAAATGTAAGAAATTACAAGCACCAACAAAGTAAACAGTAGATACATGTCTACAATGGTTCTAAGCAACGAATACATGCAGGCATATATAAAAACAGTAATCTTAGAGAACTCATACTATGCATACCCTACCTAAGTGTGTCTCATTGTACCTAGCATGTATTGATTGATGGACGGAATGCTGAACAATGTCAAACATTCACCCCTAGTACAATGATTAGGGCCTAAATCCACCATTTATTTTGCACACCATACCATTCCAATTTGGACCCAACCATATACAAATCAGTCTTGATCCGGCTTCCCATAGGAGCAGTCTAGCCCAAGATGCCAAACCTCCTCCTCCGTGGATCGGAAACAAGCATTCTAGGACCGGTTTTGGGGTATCACCCCTCATCATCCAGGCTAGCTTGTATCCAGTAGCGCAGCGAGCAAGGGACCCATGTCTGGACATACTCTTAGCCACTCAGGGCACACATAGCAACATCACAAAATATATCCAATGCAGCACATTCCTGCCCTTTTCCCTTGCACTGGTGCCATTTTGGCATCATAGTGCCAATGCAGGCACCCTCTGCTCCATGGTGCAAGGGTGTCTGTGTTGTAGACAGGATTGTCTTTGTGCAGGAAGGGACACCTTTCTTCACAAAGCAATCCCGAGAGGCTTTTTCCTTTTCCTATGTGTGCTGCAAAATGCAGCATACTTAAAAAGAGGACAAAGCAAGACGAAATAAACATATTCTCCTTGTTGCGTCTCTCGTGGGGAGGCAAGTGTTTTTGGCGCATTCCCAGGTTTCAGTTTTATCATAGTTGGACGAACCCAAAGATGTTGGTACGAACACTGTCAGACAGTGCTTGGGAACCCACTAGGTAAACACCACTATGAGGGCTGAAACATGTAGACCTACAACACATACAACTATTAGAAACTAATTTATTTCGTAGTTGCACCACATAATTTCATTTTAGCATATCCTGAGCCGCCAACAATAAACTTCCTACGGCAAGGACTCTCAGAGATATTTTTAAACCTTCACTACATCACACCCTTGCACCACACCAGCTCCGCTGTAGTCAGGCGTTGAAGCACAACCGGGGGGCATTCGGCCACCCAGTTGGGACCCCAATGATGAAGCATGACACCAACTAGGTTGGTGTGTGAGGGGTCTTTTAAATTACCTAGTGGGTTCCCAAGCACTGTCTGACAGTGTTCGTACCAACATCTTTGGGTTCGTCCAACTTTGATAAAACTGATATATATACAGGGGATACGGACGCACCCTACGCCTCCCTAGCTCTCTCATTGTTCTCTGCATTCCCAGGTTTACCAGGTTTGATAAATCTGGAAATGTGTAAAAAACCATGGGAGTTGCATAGGATCCACTACGCAACGCCCATGGAATGCCTCCCTTGTGAGTAATGCAATGCAGCGATTTGTGCTGTGTTGCATTACTCCAGATTTTTCAAGCCATTTAATGCCACAAAAAGTGGTTTTGCGTGGCTCAAAAAATATGACTTAAGGTTTGCATCACTCTTGCACCACATTGCGTGATGCAAGAGCGACGCAAACCATGTTATAAATATTACCCTCAGTTTTAAATTATATGTTTAATGTGTTTTCTGTCAAGACGATCAGGTTATATTAACTAGGGAGATGCTGGGATGGTCAGTTACAACCCTAGGTCCAAACATGGGAAGTATTTAACAATCTTGGTATTTATATTAAATATTGCACTCTCTGGGTTCCAGAACTGACAAAGGCAGATCCTGAATGTAACATTTGTTGTGATTTTATAAGCCACTTCCTTCCAGGTACAGAAATATACAACATATTTAAAACATAAAAATCAAACACATAAATACATTACTTTTCTTTGCCTCTTGGTACCCTAATGTCTTATGAAAAAACTTTTCCTTTCTAAACAATTTTGTGAAATATCTCAACTAAAAACACATTGCAAACATTCAAACATGGTACCTTGATTTCAGTGGCAAATCCACTCTGACTGTTATTTAACATCGAAGAGTTTTTTGATGATTGCCATTTAAGAAATTCTACATCGGATTGTTTTAAACATTCCAACAGAAATCGAAATCTTTTGTACTTTTTGGGGGGCTGAAACACCTCCTGTAGTTTACCGGGGACATCTCTAAATAAGATATAACTTACATCTCAACAACCTCTCCTTGTGCTAGACACTCAGGGGGATATTCACAAGGAGCTATCACCAAGTTAACGGCACTTTATCTCAGCCAAAGTTGCGATAAACTTATCGCCCCAATCACAAACTGGTGTTAACAGCCCACAGCACCAGTTTACCCGCGATAGCAGTCGCAAAAAACATCGCCACAGAAGACCCCCGCAACTACCGCTAATGAGATGCAGAGTAGGCGTTCCCGTGCCCAAAGCCATGACAACACAACGACCAGCCAAAACAGCTATAAGAACACAAAACAGGCGATAAGGCGTGTTAGAAGAAGGAAAATAACACCTGCTCTGACCTGGTGCAATGTTGGACCACAGCCTGCACCACAAAAGGGAGCACAGCCCGCAGGCACATCGGAAGGGCAACATATGCCATGGAGCCACTGGTCATGCGGCCTGGACACCCAAGAGGGCCCCAACACCCTCCGCCACCACCCCAGGACCCCAACCCCCACCCGGAACACCCCTCCCAGACCACCACAGACAGAGGACCCCCAGGAAACGCACCAGCCACACAGACCCAACACCTGACAATGTCACGGCCCACTACAGGCTCAAAAGGACAACCATCGTACACATCCTGACCAACAATGCCCAACAGGATGACGGCACTAACACAGCGGACAACTAACATCCCACCCCACACAAAGCTGCTGGCTGTGCTGCACCTGTTGGGCCCTGGTACCCCCCAACCAACACCCGCCAGAGTCGGAGGAGTCACAAAGCCTGCCACATCCAAGTCCCTCGCACCTGTCCTGGACATTATTATTATTATTATTACCATTTATACAGCGCACAGCTACCCCCAACGGGGGTGTCCCATCGCTAGCATCAGCAGAGATAGTGATAGCTATGCGGTTCAGGGGAGGCTGAACAGACAGGTTTTCAATGTTTTCCTGAACAATCTCAATGTATTGGCTTTCCTGATGCGTGTAGGCATGGTGTTCCATAGTGCAGCCGTTTTTACAGAGAATGAGCATCCACCGATTCTCCCTTTTTTGTAACGAGGAGTTACTAACAGTTCCTGGAAGTTGGATCTCAGGGCCCTAGTCTGGGTGTATTTCTGTATTCTTATTTTCAGATAGTTAGGGCCTCTCTCCCTCAGAGCCCTATAAGCTATGGTTAGTGCTTAAAACTCTATTCTTTTTTTCACTGGAAGCCAGTGGAGGCTTCGTAGGTGGGGGGAGACATGGTGGCGGAGTGGGACGCTCCTGATCAACCTTGCACAAGAGTTTTGGATGATCTGTAGTTTCCTGATTAAATATGCAGGGAGGCCTAAATACAGACTGTTGGCATAGTCCAATTGTGAGGTGATCAAAGCATGCACCACCGTCTTCCTGCTGTCCATCAGGAGGAAATGAAGAAACCTACTTAGGGTTTTTAGTTTCCAGAAACATTGAGAGGAGACATGATTGACCTGTGCTTTGCAGGTTAGTGCAGAGTCAAATTTAAAACCTAGGTTTATTCCCACCTGTACAGGTTCAGGAGGGGGATTGAGCTCTACCGGACACCAAAGTCCTGATCTTGGCGGCTGCATCTGGTTGAAAAATAGCACCTCTGTTTTATCGGTGTTTAACTTCAGGCAGTTGTCTGTCATTCAGGATAAAATGTTGAGCAGACACTGCCTGAAGTTTGAGAAGGCTGCCTCCATGTGTTCCTTAAAGGAGAACACCAGCTGGGTGTTGTCAGCGTAGGAGACAGCCTTAACATCCCATTCTTCAACTAAAGAGGCCAAAGGGGCAAGATAGACATTAAAAAGGGTCGGGCTCAGTGCCTACCCTTGAGGCACACCACATGTATGGGCTTTTGCCGATGAGATGTGGGGATGAAGGGAGATTAGTTGGTACCTGTCTTCAAGGAATGACATTACCATCAGCCTGGTACTAGGGGTGGGCGGAATTTGCGAAAGCGACTTTCGCAAATTATCGCGAAAATGTTAAAAATCTCCGCAAACAGGCGGAAATATCGCGAAGATGCGGAAGATTTTTTTCGGCATGTTCGCGAGATTTTCTGCATGGTTGCGGGTCGCCAACTTACCCATGTGGTTGCTTGCGGGCGCGGCCATCTTGTTTTCAGTTGTCACGCGGAGCATGATCGCGAGAAAAAAGATGTGATCGCGCGACGCATGACGTCCCTGCGGACGCGAGACAGCGCAAATGGCTAAAACAATACAACATCTCATGGAGAACGCGACCGGATCGGGAAAACTTGTCGGCGAACGCGGGGATTCAGGTAAGGCGATCGCGCGCGCGCGCGCGAGAATGTATTATTTTACAGCGCGAGCAAGAACCAAATTATCGCAAAGCTGCGGAACGCGGAAATTTTGACATTTCCGCGCTCTCCGCGGAACGCGGAAATGCCAAATTATCGCAAATTCCGCGAACGGAACGAAAATTTTGCCCAGGCCTACCTGGTACCCCAGTCCCTATACGTCCAACACAATGCACAGGATCCGCTGGAAACCAAGCAAGGACCATATGCCATAGCTGTACCCCCTGCCGACACAGCACACAATCACCGCAACAGAAAGCACACGTCTCACATCAATGTGCAGGCAACAACCAATCACCGTGGAACCTCCACCAATCTCACCTCCAAATACCCAACCAGTGTGCACGATTCCTCCATCCTCCGACAGTCCATCAGCAACCAGCATTCAAAGGATGGCACCAAGGGAAATGCACAGCCCCTTGGGAAGTTCCAAATTAACACAGCACTCACCTCAACTCCACAACCGTGCAACTCACAACTCTGGCAATGCACACGTCACAAAATCAAAACCAACATGCAAAACAACATGCGCACCCACCAGACATGAAAGAACAACTCACAATGGCAACCTGGGCAGGCCGTTAACATAAGCCATCAATGGCATGGCACCTCAGCCACACACTAGCCCAATGTGGGGAGAGGTGGCAACCAGGCATGTGTGAAGGAGGCAGGAGAACCATGATTGGGAAAGTACACAATGCCAAAAGTGGCGGAGATGTGCTGGACAGACCGCAGTGTGCTGAACACACCCACATCCATGGCGACATACACCTCTGGTGTATGGAGTGTAGTGGACAGTGGACGCAACCATGTCACCCCAGCCAGTGGGGGAGTTCATGGAAATGTTGCCTGTTACGTCCCCCCTGTAAGCGTGAGCGGAGTGGGATGGCCCGACGTACGCCAGGCCAGCATAGGGGTGTGAATAAAAAGCACGTAGCCCTGGGCGTGGTCCTCTTCCGGAAAGCCCAACGTCTCTGCCAGGGTGGCACCACTCACCACGCCACAAGGCCGACGCCTTCCTCATGAGCGGAGTTGACTGAGATCCTGTGTGCCTGCCGTGCCCCAGCCTGCTGGAACACGAACCCGTCAGGCCCGCCCCTGCACAGCCAGGCCACACTGATCACCTGTCAACACTGGTGTGTGTCAAGGAGGGCCCAACATGTGCCTGCTCAAGCTCCAAGCCCGAGGCCCGCGACCTTGGCAGCCTCTCAGACCATCACGGCCTCCACGACACAGGCTCATTTTAGTCCTTTCTCGTTGACGTACTCTACTGCCGCCTCCGGCCTATACTACAGTCAAGTAGGTCACACATTTGGAACTAAGTCTTGATCATACATTGTCCGTGTATGCACAAAAAGGAAGATTCTACTTCACTGTACTCCTTTTGGTCAGGTGGCAGCAACCATGTGCATAGCATCCTAACGACATCTGGCTGTTGGCCCTTGCTGACCACTGGCCCCGGCCTACACTGTGGTCGAATAGGTCACACACACTTTCAAATTCAGCCTTGATTTATTTATGGCAGACTTGATGTCATTGGACAGGCCTCATCGCAGACTGCATCCCCTTTCAGCCCCGGTGCCACTATATCTATTCTCCGAGAAACATGGACACTTTCTGGTTGGACTTTGTTGGTGACTGAGTCCTTGGACTTGAGGTTGTCGTCGCCATCATAGCAGTGATACTGACTTCATGGTGAAAAAGAGGCTGTGGCATTCCACCCCTCCATTTGCTGCTTCCGGACAGCTTCCACCCTCTGCATCATGCCCTGAAGGACACCTTCCACTGTCCCCCGCAACCCTCCGCAACATACACCTCGGACATTAATGAGCACCCGCTCAGGTCGCATGGCCCATCTGACTGCACCGCAAGTCACCGTCCCGTGGCTGGGTGCCTGTGCCGGCCGCAGTGCATATGAGGCCACTAACTCTGTGCTGCTCATGTCCGGGACCCCTTCTTCTGAGATACTGGATGGCCTCTGAGGCGATGGCCTTGGGGTCATCAACGCCATGTGTCTGTGGCCTTGCGCTGTCTGCTGCCTCCGGCCTCAAATGCGGTCCACCAGGGCTCACACATCAAATCGAGTCCTAACCGGCCCGGACGTCGCATCACCGCAGGAGGCACACGCCACCACCGCCAGGACCACCTCCAACCGCCATCTGCCAGAGTCGAAACGGTGGTCCTGACATACTGACGGAGTTGCTCACACCTGTCGTGGATGCCATCATCAGACTGATACCCTGCTCGGCACTCCAGGTGCCACTGATTCAGTGCACTGCAAGCCATCGTCCGTTACTGATTGAGTTTTGTGTTGTTGAGAGTTTGTGCATCAATGTCACCTCAAGCAGTGTGGGCGACCTGGGACATTGTTGAAGAAGATGATGCAGGTCTGACCTACCCCACTGCATCTGCATCAGGAATGTCTCGAAGGGACACGATCCAAGACTTTTTCTTCACATGGCGCGCTCAGCTGTAGTGCCCCAACCTCAGTGCACTGCAACTCACTGACACTTTTGCTCATTGTGTGCCCTCTGGACTTGCTCAGGCTACCTCCATGATGCTCCACAGTTGTCCTCGTGATGCTGGTGTTGTCTTTTTATGTATTCATTGTGTTAACTGTTGTATTTGTTGCCAGCACCAACAACTCCCTGAGGGCTGGCTTGCACTCACCCCACACACATCCAGCACAGGCGTCACTGTACATGTGGCCCTGCCAATATAGGGGCCGGGCGCACGTGCCCATAGCCAGTTCAACATAATATCTGCGTGTGTCCCTGAGGTCTTGTTGTATGCATGAGAGCCCAGGGCCTTACGACATTACATTGTGCTGTGTACAGAGGATGCAGGCATGTCACCGCAGGTATCAGGTTTGAGCTTGGACATGTAGCTTTGTCATCACACACTCAATTTGTAAGGGGAGTGGCCTGGGCCATCGCACGCAGGGCCAACGTGGGTGTGTGACAGATATGTGCGTGCCCCTGGGCGTGGTTGTGTACTGTGAATGTGCATCTGCATGCGTCCCTATGGCAGTGTGGGTTTCCTTTGTGGGGTGTAGGTGGTCCCTGAAGGGTAATAGACACCAACGTATGTGATCTAATTCACCTTCCATGGGTTGGGACCCCACCCACACCTGTTCAGCCACCTCTTTTTGGCATGCTGACACATGGCATTGGGGTGCCATGTGTGGGTGGGTGAAGTGCCATGAGCCAGCTGTGCTTTCGGGTGCTTCCTGCTGTGTGGTCTGTGCAAGCTCTGTGTTCTCCTCTAAGTAGCTTGGCTGCCTGGGTCCTGGTGGTGGGTTGCGTGGGATGTCCATGGGCTGTTGTAGGTTGTCGGTTTCGAAGGTGTGGTGGTCCTCTCCGGCATCACCGATGTGTTGACTTCTGTGCTCTGCTGCAGGTGTTGTGTGCCCCTCTGCAATGTGATGGGGAGATGCATGTTGACATTGTGTTGACATGTATGTTGGCGCATTGTTCTGGTCTACATGCAGACTGTGGATCACTGACGAAATATCGAGAAGAAGAATATCGAATTGCCAAAATATCGAAGGAAAAATATAAAATGCCAAAATATCGAAGCCCTATCTCCAAACAGGTAAGTACAAAAATATAGAATCCTAAATATCGTTGTAAAAAATATAATTAGTCACAATATCGAATTTTTTTAAATGTCTTAAAATTAATGTAAAATTAATGAAATAAAACATATAATTAACTGAAACATACTTAAAAATACTTAAATTACTTTAAAATTAATAAATAATTAATGTAAGTAAAAAAATAATAATAATACATATATATTAACGTAATATTTCTTATAAAAAAGAGATATTTTTTGCGTAGGATAGCGGGCGGGTAAAATTTACTATTACCACTCCAGTAAGTGCAAAAGTAGGGAAAACGTTGGATAGCGGGAGGGTAAAAATTACTATTCCCACTCCAGAGAGTGCAACAGTAGGGAAAGCGTTGGATAGCCGGAGGGTAAAAATTAGTATTCCCACTCCAGACAGTGTAATGTTAGGGAAAGCATTGGATAGCGTAGGGGTAAAAATTAATATTCACACTCCAGAGAGTGCAACAGTAGGGAAAGCGTTGGATAGCGAGAGGGTAAACTTTACTATTTCCACTCCAGTGATTCCAACAGTAGGGAGAGCATTGGATAGCGTAGGGGTAAAAATTACTATTCCCACTCCAAAGAGTGCAACAGTAGGGAAAGCGTTGGATAGAGTAGGGGTAAAAATTACTATTCCCACTCCAGAGAGTGCAACAGTAGGGAAAGCGTTGGATAGCGTAGGGGTAAAAATTACTATTCCCACTCCAAAGAGTGCAACAGTAGGGAAAGCGTTGGATAGCGTAGGGGTAAAAATTACTATTCCCACTCCAGTGAGTGCAACTGTAGGGTAAGCGTTGGATAGCGTAGGGGTAAAAATTACTATTCCCACTCCAGAGAGTGCAACAGTAGGGAAAGCGTTGGATAGCGGGAGGGTAAAAATTACTATTCCCACTCCAGTGAGTGCAACTGTAGGGAAAACGTCAGATGGCGTAGGGGTAAAAATTACTATTCCCACTCCAAAGAGTGCAACAGTATGGAAAGTGTTGGATAGCGTAGGGGTAAAAATTACTACTCCCATTCCAGAGAGTGCAACAGTAGGGAAAGCGTTGGATAGCGTAGGGGTAAAAATCACTATTCCCACTCCAAAGAGTGCAACAGTAGGGAAAGCGTTGGATAGCGTAGGGGTAAAAATTACTATTCCCACTCCAGTGAGTACAACTGTAGGGTAAGCGTTGGATAGCGTAGGGGTAAAAATTACTATTCCCACTCCCGAGAATGTAACAGTAGAGAAAGCGTTGGATAGCGGGAGGGTAAAAATCACTATTCCCACTCCAAAGAGTGCAACAGTAGGGAAAGCGTTGGATAGCGTAAGGGTAAAATTTACTATTCCCACTCCAAAGAGTGCAACAGTAGGGAAAGCGTTGGATAGCGTAGGGGTAAAAATTACTATTCCCACTCCAGAGAGTGCAACAGTAGGGAAAGCGTTGGATAGCGTAGGGGTAAAAATTACTGTTCCCACTCCAGTGAGTGCAATAGTAGGGAAAATAATAATTTAATATTTTATTAAAAAGAAATAAATTATTAATACCAAATAAAAATATTAAAATTAATTACCAATCACACAATATTTAATAATTAATTTATTCTAAATACCAATGGGTTTTTTATTAATAACCTATTAATAATTAATTAACAACCAATTAATTTTCGATACCAAAAATTAATAAATAAAATTAATACCAATTAATAATTAATTAAGAATACATTAATTAGCAATATACAAAAATTATTTCAATAATTAATTATTTACAATTAAATTAATTCCCACCATGTTCCCCTATAAACCCACAACCCGCTACAAATAATAAATTAATACAATTAACATAATTATCAATTAAACAATTAATACTAATTAATTACCAATTAATACTAATTATTTAGCAATTAATAATTAATTAACGACCAATTAATTTTCAATACCAATTATTATTTACCTAATAACAATTAAATTACTTCCCACCCTATTCCCCTATAAACCCACAACCCGCTACAGAAGTAAAACGCAAAATTAAATAAAAAATAATTAAGAATTCCTAAAAATTATTATTTAATTTACTATAATTAAATTACTTCCCACCCTAATCCCCTAGAAACCCACAACCCACTACGGAATTAAATTACACAAAAATTAAATAACATAAAATTCATTACTTTAAAAATATTCAAACATACATTCCAAAATTTATACATACTTTTAACACATATACTAACACTTAAAACACTATAAAAAAATTCGATATTTTTAACAACTATATTATGACTGTCGATATTACTTACTTCTATATTATTTAAATCGATATTTTATTTCTTACCTGATTTTCGATATTCTTCACCACTATATTTTGGCAATTCAATATTCTGTCCATTCTATATTAAGAACTCGATATTCTGTCCTATCGATATTTTGAATTCGATATTATGTCTGTTTACCTCAGACTGTATGACAATGTACATTGTGACTGTTTGGGAGGTGGTGCTGCGGGAAAGTATACATGGACTACATGACGTATGTGAGGTCGTATGCATACATTTCCATTTCACAGTTTGCTGCTCTGTCAGATGTAGTAGGCATGTTTCTGTGCATGTGCGGAGCCAGTTGTGTCCTCTGTTCTGCAGTGTCGGCGTTGCGCATTGTACCACGTTGCCATCAATGTGGGTGTGCTGTTCTTGCTATGTGTGTGTGCTGCAGTGTGCCAAGGGGATGAGAGACATGATTCAGGTTATTTGTGGGTGTGCAGTGTGCTACACCTCGTTGTGCATGTGTGCCATTGTGCCCATCTCCCCCTGTCCACCCAGTCCCTGGTCGTTACTCACCCTGTTGAGGTTGTGTCAGGTCCTCTCGAGCTGTGTCCGTACTCCCTACTCCCTACTCCCTACTCCCTACTCAGTTTGCTCCAGCTCCTCCTGTGGTGCAGGACAGCCACCTCCTGTCGCCGTTGCAGCCTTCCGGTTGGCAGCGGGTTTGTGCCTGGTTTAGGTTGTCACATCATGCCAGCGCCTCTTGGCCTCCTCTGCACTCCGACTGCATTCCAGGTGGTCTGCTTATGGGTCAGTTGCTAGTAGTGTTCTGTCACCTCCGTGATGCTGATCTGGTTTTGCTGCAGACTGCACCCCATCTTCCTCTCCCTCTTCTCCTCGGCTGTCCCTGTCCCCGTCCCCGTTGTTCCTTGCTGGTGGTCTGTGGGGGTTGTCAGGTCCGCGTTGGCCTCTCCTCTCGGTCAGGGTGCATCCATGTTGCTACAAGCTTTGACTTGTTTCTGGTGTGTTGTTTCTGTGGTTTTTTATGGTGCATTTCCCCCCAGACGCGTGGGATTTGCAAACCTTTGGCTGGTTTTCGCTACTTTTTGTACTGCGATTGGCCTCATCGCATGATTTTTTGCGTTCGTATTTCGCATTTTTGCGGCGTGGCGCTGATTTTTGCGCGGCCATTTGACGTGTTATCTGGTGACTATCGCATGCTACCGCCGCGTTGTGGATACTTGGTTAGCACAGCGTAGTTTTCCCGCAATAGGCTGTGATGTTGAGAGTTGTGTTAAGCTACTCTTGCGGTTGTTATCACACGTTCTTGTGAATATACCCCTCACAGTGACCAAAATTATAGTTTACATATGAGTGGTAGCATGCATCGTGCTTTACCTACTGCTCGACTCGTGGATTCACCCACCCTATAGTGATCAGCGGCTCTCCTTCCTCAAACTGCTCCTTTATGAGTCAGAGGCAACAGGTTAAGAAGAAGCAACCAAGAGGTGAAGCTTCCTCTTCAAAGGGATTGGTTGATGTTCATCACTCATTAACGTGCTTAAAAGCCCGGAAAATATGAGGTTTGTAGGATGAAGTAAACCTAAGACTGAGTGTTCATCTGCATAGAATTAATGAGCTCATTTCATACCAGTGAACCCTCTCAGAAGGCTAATGAGCAATACTGTGTACTCATCAGATTCATTCACTTAATGACTTCCCACTGAAAAAGAAAAGGTTTACCATCAGTGCAAATGGGAGATTCAATAAGCTTCACAGACACAGAGAGGCCAAAACGCATGTTTCTAGGAAGAGGCGAATGGATATATACTTCCATACAAATAAACACTACAAATTATTACAGAGAACTATTTCAGGCTAGAATTATATGTATACTTAGTAGTAAAAGTTATCGACAACTGAGAATATGAACAACTGCAAACCACAAAAATGTGAATTTACACATAAAAATCTAATTATTTGTAGACGTATATAAAATGAAGCAGTGTAGGTGTACAGCTCACGCCGTGGTTGGTAACATTGCTACGAGACAGGGCTGGAATAGAGATGGGACTTGACAGGTTCCATCCGGTTGCTGTGTGTATTCAAGGACTACTTCCCACTGAGTGGGCTAGTGTAGTGTGCAGACCCTGGGAAGTAGGACCTGCCAATGCCAGGTGTGTGTGTGTGTGTGTTTTTATATTTGCTTGAGTTGTGGGGTCCTGGCTGGGACCAAGTGCGCTGGATAATGCTATCTCCTCAGACTCAGCCTTCCTTAAGGGCATTTAAAGATAAACTCTGTGTGTCACTAGACTAATTCACCTAGAGAGTAATCGAGATATATAAGTATGCAGAGTAGTTCTACTTCCAATGACCATTTATATACTGCACAAATCACATCTGAATTATTTTTCTCTTTTAAAAAAAACTAATTGGGGGCATGGCTAAGCACCAGGGCAGATGGACGCATGCTGGAGAGGCTCCGTGACTCTCTAGCCCCTACACTCAATTAATCCGGCCAAATATCTGTAACAAGCACCAGCCCAGGAGATCAATGTTCCAGAGACACTAGCGGTGAGATCTCCGTGCCTGTGCACCCACCCCCATGCAGATCGCGAAGAGGAGGCGGGCTGTTTCCTAATACTGCTCCTGAAGCCACAGGCTCAATTTGACCCAAGGGAAGCAGAGAAGTAGGCTCTGCCGCGTACATTGCTTGCGGCACCCGCATGGCGGCCCTGAGGTAACGGGGACAGAGCGTAGGTGAGTTGTACCAGGAGGAGAGTGACCATGTGCGAACCACATCGAGTGAGGCGACTGAGGCGACGGAGGGCCACCTTCTTGACCCTGCGGCCTAGCGGTAGTGCTGGCGGGGCCCGGAGGCCGGAAAAGAACATATTTGAATCAACCCGTGCAGAGACACCACCAATAATTGAGGATCCTGAAGCAATTGACTTTGCAATTGGCATGTTGGTGATCCCATGAGGCCGATGTAATGTCCGGCGCGCGCGAGGCGTTCTAGCCTTCCGCGCTGCCGGGGTGCGCTAGCGCTGACGCGTGACGTCAGACACTAGGTGATATAAATAAAGAGGCGTGGCCTCGGCGCGGCAGTCGGAGCCGCTTGTTAACTGCAAAGTACCGGCTCCTGTGTTTATTTAGCGCTACTGCGCAAGCATGCAATCTATAGCGTTAGGAACGCTACACTGGCGACGAGGGGTGTACTGAGCCCTGCTTTGCTGCCTTTGTGCCCCACAGTGTGGACATCGGCCACCCATGTGTTCTGAGCCTGGGTTTGGAGTCCCCTCCTCATGGTGACCCGGCTGGGCCTGCTGTTAGGTCAGGTGGGGGACACTGACAGTGCCCTGAAGGCCCATCCTGCCATCTGTGGTGACTCTGTGAGAGCCCTGTTGCCCCATCCTGCAGCCTGTGAGGGGTATGTCTCGCCCGGGTGGTACCACACCTGCTGCCAAGAGGTGCCTGATGACGGCCGCACCCTCCACCAGAGCAGGCCCACGCCCGGTGGGATCGCCTAAGCCCCTGTGCACCTGCAGAGTCCCGTGGATGACGTCTGGAGGTATGCGCGCCCGCTGGTTGGTGTAGAAGCATGAGGGAAGTCCACGCGCAACGCCCATAGGGGGTGCACACCTATCGGCTTCGACGCAGAGGAGAGGTAGCCGGCTTCCACCGCGTGCTGCGCACGTGCCAAGATGGCATTGATTCCCGCCATTGAGCCGTTTGCCGTTGACGGTGCCCCGTCGTCCCTTGCCCCGTGCTGGAGGGATTGGACGGACCGCCTACAAATTTACTTCGAAGGGGCAGGCATCTCGAGGGAAAGGCGCAGAGCACTGCTGCTCCACCTAGGAGGCAAAGACATCCACCGCATCTACAAAACTCTCGTGGAAGCCACGCCGAAAACATACCACACGCTGCTGAACGTGCTCAACGCCCATTTCGAACCCATGGCGAATAGAGACTATGAAAGGTTCATTTTTCGTCAAGCCAAACAGGAGGCGGACGAGTCTCTGGATGCATTCCATGGCAGGCTGAAGGAGTTAGCCAGCACGTGTGGGTTCTGCGACGAGCAAGAGGAGATCCGAGGGCAGATCATACAGGGGTGTTACTCGTCCAAGCTCCGAGTCACGGTCCTCCAGGAAGAAGGAAAGCCCCTCGCGGACATCCTCGCCCTCGGTCGGTCGAAGGAGCTCTCGCAGGCGAGGGCCTCGCACATGGAAGCAGCCCTACATCGTCCCGTGAAGACGGAGCAAGTGCAAGTGGCGGAAGCGGTGAACGTAGTGCGGCCCAAAGGGAGACCAGCCGGAGGGAAACGTCAACCGGAGACGAAGAAGAAAGAATGCGGGTACTGTGGCGGCCAGCCCCACAGCATGCAAGATTGCCCGGCCAGAGGGAAAAAGTGCAGCGCCTGTGGGTGGATGAATCACTTTGCGGCGGTGTGCCGGTCCACCAGAGTCAAGAAGGAGGCGGCCCATGCGGTACAGGAAGAGGCAGACAGTGAAGACATGGACGACGACACCGAAGAGTACCCACTCCATTATGTGTTTGCGATCCACCAGCCGCAGAAGAAGAAGCGCAGACTTCTGAAATGTCGCATCTTAGTCCAACAACAATAGGTAAAGGCGACAATTGACACCGGGGCATCCAATTAGTTGATGGCCGTCAATGTCTACCACCAACTGCGCACCAAGCCCCCGCTGCGAGAGGCGAAGATCCGGGTGTTCGCGTACGGCCAGAAGACACCCATTCCCCTCATCGGGTGCTTCAAGATAGAGCTACAACATGGTGAGAGGAGCATCAGCACCACCCTCTATGTCACGGAAGAGGGCAGCGGGATGCTGCTGAGCGGGCAATCGGCCGAAGAGCTGAGACTGATCTCATTTGCCATGGCAGTCCTAGAGGAAGAACTGGATACCATCATGGAAGAGTTCGGAGAAGTTTTCAAAGGCATCGGGTGCCTGAAGGGAAAGGAAGTATGCTTACACATCGACCCGTCGGTCCAACCAGTGGCGCTGAGGCACAGGCGAATCGCGTTCCACCTGAGGCAAAAGGTTGAGGAGGAGCTGGAGGCCCTTGAGAGACAAGGCATCATCGAAAAGGTCAGCGGGCCAACCCCGTGGGTATCCCCGATCGTCATCACCAGGAAGCCGAAGCAGCCAGGACAAGTCCGCATCTGTGTGGACATGCGCCTCCCTAACGCCGCGGTCAAGAGGGAACGACACCTGACGCCCACCATTGATGACATCCTGGGAGAGCTGAACGGGGCCAGGTGGTTTTCGAAGATGGACCTATGATCAGGCTATCACCACCTACCACTTCATCCGGACTTGAGGTACATTACCACGTTCTCCACACATGTGGGCCTCAGACGGTATCGGCGCCTCAACTTCGGCATCTCGAGTGCCGCCGAGGTATTCCAAAATACCATCAGAGAAGTCCTCAGTGGGCTCCCCGGCGTGCTTAATGTGAGCGACGACCTGCTAATATATGCGTCGACCATAGAGGAACACCACCAGCGGTTGAGAGGGGTCCTCAAAAGGATTCAGGCCTGACCCTGCACCGGGAGAAGTGTCAGTTCCTGCAGAACAAGATCAGCTTCTTCGGATACACCTTCTCGGACCATGGGGTGGCCCAGACGCGGACAAGGTGAAGAATGTCCAAGATGCCCCAGCCCCGACGAACATCTCGGAGGCCCGGAGTTTCCTGGGCATGGTCAACTTCTGCGGCCGCTTCATTCCGGATCCCTCCAACCTCACCAAACCCCTCTTGTATACAGGAGCAAGTGTTCCAAGCAATGAAGGCGGCCCTGTCTGCGGACACTACCCTCTCGTACTCCGACCCGGCGAAGCCCACCAACGTGGCAGTCGACGCAAGCCCGTTTGGATTGGGAGCGGTGTTGACCCAACTCCAGAGCAACGAAGAGTGGGCCCCCATCGCCTTCGCCAGCAGGTCCCTGACCGAGACAGAGCAGCGTTACTCGCAAATCGAGCGAGAAGCCATCGCCATCCACTGGGCCTGCCGGCACTTTCATGTGTATGTGTACGGCCATCACTTCACGGTAACAACTGATCACAAGCCCCTCATACCTCTATTCCAAGGGTCAGCCTCGAAGCCGCCACCCCGGATTGAAAAGTGGATACTCCAACTACAAGGGTACGACTACCGGGTGGAGTACAAACCGAGGCCCACGAACACGGCGGATTATCTGTCAAGGCACCCGAGGAAAGCCACAACGGAAGAGAAAGAAGAGGCAGAGGACACTGAGGAGTACGTCCGGTATGTGACAGAGCGGTCAAGACCCCTCCCGATGAGCCTGGCCTCAAACATAGAAGCGTCAAGAGGTGATGAATGCCTGAGAGCCGCGGCGGAAGCCGTCAGGTCGGGGGATTGGAGGACAATCCAGGAATCGCTAAACAGGAGGACTCCCCAAGCCAAGCTGGCACTGGAATCCATCTTGAGAGTGAAAAGCGAACTGTCCGTTGACGCCCAAGGATGTCTTCTGCACGGCCCGAGACTGGTCATGCCGGCCAGCCTCGCTCAACAGGCAGTAGACCTCGCCCACAGGGGGCATCAAGGAATGGTGAAAACGAAGGGCAGGCTCCAAGCCAAAGTATGGTTCCCTGGCATGGACGCGATGGTCGAGCAGGCGGTGAGAACCTGCACGTGGTGCCAAGCCGCAGGACAGCCGGAACGCACTCACCCGGTGGCGACCGAAGAGAATCCCCTGAGACCGTGGGAGTGTGTGAGCGCCGACTTTGGACATCTCCCAGATGGACGGTATGCGTTAGTCATCATTGATGATTTCACCAAATACCCAGAGGTCGAAATCGTGGGGAACCAGACAGCCACTGAAGTAATAGCGAAATTTGAGAAAACCATCGCCACTCATGGCATATTCGGGGTGGTCAAAACCGACAATGGACCACCCTTCCAGGGGCAGGAGTTTGAAAATATCTCAAGAGCTGGGGGATCCATCACCGCAAAGTAACACCACGGTGGCCCCAAGCCAATGGAGCCAATGGAGAGGTGGAGAGGTTTATGAGGACACTCAACAAAACCATTCGCATAGCCATGGCTGACAGATCTCCACTGGAGCGGGCGATATACAGTTTCCTGAGGGAGTATCGGATGACCCCCCATGTCACAACAGAGGCCGCGCCAGGAACAGCCACCATGGGGAGAATCGTGAGTGACACGATCCCTCACCACCCGACTTGGATTCCGGCACAAGCCACAAATGAAAAGACTCTAGCCAATCGGATGCACTCGAATGACCATGCCAGCCGCCGAAGGGGAGCCAAGGAGTCCACGATACAATGGCAGGATCGAGTGTATGTAAAGGACTGATACCCAGGCAGCAAGTTCAGACTTCCTTTTTAGCCACAACCGTGGGTCGTCACCCACCGGACAGGCACGATGGTGACCGCACAAAGAGGAGCTGTAACGGTCACCCGAGATGTATCCTTCTTCAAAAAAGTCGACCCAGGAACACCTTCACGTCCCGGGGCCAGCCGAGTGGAGATCAGGAGGGGGAGGATGGTCGGAGAGAGGATGGTGGTTCCCAGTCCATCCCAGCCACCCCTGGGGGTAACCTGCCCGGCTGCTCCCCATCCCGGGAAGAGCCTAACACCCCAAGGCGCAGAACCCCCGAGGTGGCCCTCTCCAGAGGCGGCCAATCCCGCTACAGCCTGAGGAAGAACCCGGCACCGTCGTCCCAGCTGGCGGACTATATGGTGTAACCTGTAAGGACTGGCAGACTGGTAACAGACTCATCGTTGGTTTCTGATTTTACGTTTTGCTTAATGTTTTATAAAGGTTGGAAGGAGTGTAATATCCGGCGCGCGCGAGGCGTTCTAGCCTTCCGCGCTGCCGGGGTGCGCTAGCGCTGACGCGTGATGTCAGACACTAGCTGATATAAATAAAGAGGCGTGGCCTCGGCGCGGCAGTCGGAGCCGCGTGTTAACTGCAAAGTACCGGCTCCTGTGTTTATTTAGCGCTACTGCGCAAGCATGCAATCTATAGCGTTAGGAACGCTACAGCCGAGGGCATATCAACCCGAGTGCACGACCGGAGACCGGCAGAGGGGGGAGGCTGGTGCGGTCTTTCGTTGGAGCCTGTACCCATGCATTTGAAGCTCCCTCCCACCCATAGACAACGAAAATAAAACTAAGAAAAGCCTGGCAGTGAAAAAGGCTTGAATATATAACCAGTATCTCACCCACAGAAGTAACCTCGGACTCAGGGTGCTACAGGACAAAACTAAATACATCATCATAGCCCACAAACAATGGGCAGTGCCCGGGACTAGACGCCTGAAGGAAGTGAGAGCATGGTGGTGGAGGCGGGGGGGACCATTTGAATGTTGCTGTAGACCAATAACGGCTCCCATGGGAGAACCCCGATAGGCCGGGTGGAGTGAGCCGGTATCATTTCCCACGGATAGGCGGCGGGCTGTTACCTAGTGGGCCTAGATGCTATTTAGCAGAGAGGTTCCCCCCTCCCTCACCCATCACATCAAAGCTGGCGAGGATGTCCGGGGTCAGGGGCACTAAAAGCACTCACCAAACCAAGCTGGAAAGATAGGCAATGCAAAAAACTGCTGACACAGAAGCAGCAGCCAAAGCAGGTACAGCGGCGGGAACGAGATCGGAAATGGGAGATTCCACAGTAAAGGACATCATGGAAGCTATAACGGGAGTACGAACATCGCTTGAAAGCAGAATGGACTCGATCACGACGAAGGTAAGGCTCATCAGAGCAGACCTCCAAAAGATGATAGACAAGGTCAAAACCATTGAAGCGATTACCACAGACCTCCGCCAAGCCTCCAAAATGATGCAACAACAAAATGGAACAAGAGGTTAGAAGGTGCCTCCTAAACATTTGGGAACCTACTGATTTGAATAGTAAAGAAAAAACCTGGGCAACATTGGGAATGGTGGTAGCCAAGCGTAATATCACAAGTGCATGGGGGCACAAGAGGCACCAACAGTGAATGCTTGGAAGAAAGATATGGACTGGTGTATGTTAATGGAAAAGACAGTGTATGACTCTCTGGGCTGTCCCAAGAAATGGACACAAATATGGGAATATTTGCATACACCCCCGCCCAGTTACCCCTCTCCCTCAATTAGTGAATAGTAACAGAAGATAGGAGTAGTGAAGTAAGTGTAACAGGTAATCAGGTGAACTGATAAAGCAATGTTCAATGTATATCTGTCAATCTCTGTATGCAGCAATGGAATAACATTTGTAATATATTAATATTGTCATCAATAAAAATAATTTTTTTTAAATGAATTAATTAATATTCAACTCAATGGCCCCCATTTTATCAACTTTAGAAGTATGACGGATGAAAGTAAAACCACCATTTCAGAGTTAACCCTTTGGAGATTGCTTGCAGCTGTTTGTAGCTGGTGCAACCCACTTAGCCGTTTGGCGGAAATTACGAGATGAGACCTACCAGTTAACTAAAGGATCTTCTCAACTAACACACTAGCCCCTGTAGCTATCTTAGTAGCAAATGGACCTGTGACTTTCACGGATCTGCAATAGTCACATTAACCTTCAGATTTACTCTATGATGATTAAAACATATGACCTGTAGATTGTGTGAAAACCTCTCCTGCAGGCTCTTTAATTTCACTAGCTGCCTTACCAGAATTATAACCCGAGATTTACTGGATATTTATAAATCACTGCAGCAAGCACCTTTGCCCCCTAAGCTCTCTTAAATTCGACCCATCTGTGACAAATGCTATAGCAACTTTGCTATTACATTTCTCTGTTATCAGGTTTTTTGGGGGGAAGATTTTGTGAATTTAGGGGCATATTTATCAAGGTTTTGCTTAGCCCTTGGGCCATACAAAGAGGCGCAGCGTGATGCAAAACCTAATTAAGATTTATCAAGCCACACAAAGCCGCCTTGGATGACCCTGCATGGCTGGATACATCTAGAATAACACAGGGCAGTGCAAATCACTGACTTGCATTAATATGCGGCAGAGAGACATTGCATGGGTGGTGTGTGGGTGTTCACATGCATCCACCCATGGATTCGGCACATTCCCAGTTTTACCATTATTGGTAGACCTGGGAATCCATCAACATGTTATGCCTCCCAGGTGGGGTGTAACAAGGAGAAATATCTTTATTTCTCCTCATTTATACCTCTTTCTCTGTGTGCTGCATTCTTCGGGACATATAAAAAGAGGTAAATGCCTCCCAGTATTGTTTTTGTGCAGCAAGGTGTCCCTTCCTGCAGAAAAACAATCCTGCCTATAACACAGTCACCCTTGCAACATGACGCAAGGGTGCCTGTGTTGGGGCCAGGCAGTCAAAAGCAGTGACAGCTCCTCTGCTGAGGCCGAGGAGCGTTGAACCAGTGCCTTGAAGCAGTTGAAGAAAGGAAAAAATGAAAGGATAATGTGGTAATGGTATAATCATTTATTTTGTCCTGCTGCGGCAGCCTTGCGTGAGGGGCCGGGCTGCAGAGCAGGGGAGAAGTGCGTAATGACTGTTTGGCTGGCCCTCATGCGCACTTTCCCTGTTCTCCCTGCAGGCTGTATTACAGACTGCGTGAAGAACAAGCCCACCCCTCAAGCCCCTGGCGGAGTGATGTGTCACGGCGCTCAGACCAATAACAATGCTGCATTGCAGCATTGTGATTGATCAGGGGAGCCTGGCTGTGCTTCCTGTTCCTGGAGTCGGATGCAGGAAATCAGGAGCAGAGACTCGGGACCCGGTGGCAAGGTAAGTGGATTTTTGTTTTACATTATGACTGTGTCCAGTTGTGCCCCCCATGCGTGCCCACCACCCGTGAGCCGTGCTGGACGCCAGCATTAAAAAAGGACAGGAATACACCATATAGGTGCCGATTCCGATCCGGTAAAACCCTGGTACGAATGGTCGTACGGAGTGTTTTTGCCGTCCGACTCGTACCCGGGAAAAACAGCTTACAAACTCGCAAGTACGATTCGCACAGAAATACCATTTCCGTACGAGTCGTACAAAACACCGCCCGGCAAAAAAATACATACAAATCTGAATCTGGACGGCGCATACGCGACGTCCGGACGGAGTCAGGCAGCATTCTACGGACCACCAAGTACGATTCTTGCTGACGTCACTCCGCACGCAGCATTTTTTACGGGAGCCAAAAACTGCCGGGAAATTGAGGACGACGCGAAGAAGGAGCCCCGGTACGCGACGGACAGCGATGGACCCCAACCTACGCGTTATCCCGGCCCTCATAGCCTACCACCTCATGTACAGAAACCGACGCAGAAGCCGCAGAAGGTCAGAACAACCCCCAGGGGCAAAGGGGGGGGTGTGTGCAAGGGGCAGGGAACATAACCCACACCCCACAAATTACTAGTACATCCTGCACATTAATTACCTCCATAGTCTGGTCACTTCGGGGGGCGTGTCCACCAACCCCACGTCCCGCCACAACAGAAGTGGACGTGGACGCGTACCCGTCACAACCACAATGGTGCTACGGGACGTACCCACGCCCCCCAGAGCGTGGGTACAGCCCGTACCACCATTGTAGTGGTGATGTAGGGGTACGCGTGTACGGACCGTACCCACGCTCCCCAGAGCGTGGGTACGGGCCGTACCATGCGTACCCCTACGTCACCACCACAATGGTGGTACAGCCCGTACCCACGCCCCCAGAGTGTGGGTACGGGCCGTACCACGCGTACCCCTACGTCACCGCCACAATGGTGGACGGCCCGTACCCACACTCTCCAGAGCGTGGGTACGGGCCGTACCACGCATACCCCTACATCACCACTACAATGGTGGTATGGGCCGTACCCACGCTCCCCAGAGCGTGGGTACAGGCCGTACCATGCGCACCCCTACGTCACTGCCACAATGGTGGTATGGCCCGTACCCATGCCCCCAGAGCATGGGTATTGGCCGTACCACCATTGCAGTGGTGACATAGGGGTACGCGTGTACGGACCGTACCCATGCCCCCAGAGCGTGGGTACGGGCCGTACACGCGTACCCCTACAGCCCCAATACATGATGGATACAAGGCGTACACACGCCACGGATGTAGGTGTACGGCTTGGTGCAGCCCATCAGCTGTAAATTGGGGGTGGTGTATGGCCAGGACAGCAGTGTACCACAGCAAGGGCGCAGGTGGGTGGGTGGCTGCAGAGGACCCCCAGCAGTGCCCAGACATATGAGGGGTGGGTGCAGAGGACCCCAGCAGTGCCTAGACATGTGAGGGGTGGGTGCAGAGGACTCCCAGCAGTGCCCAGACATATGAGGGGTGTGTGCCTATCACTCCCAGCAGTGCCCATACATGTGACGGGTGGGTGCAGAGGACTCCCAGCATTGCCCAGACATATGAGGGGTGGGTGCCTATCACTCCCAGCAGTGCCCAGACATATGAGGGGTGGGTGCCTATCACTCCCAGCAGTGCCCAGACATATGAGGGGTGGGTGCCTATCACTCCCAGCAGTGCCCAGACGTGTGAGGGGTGGGTGCAGAGGACCCCCGGCAGTGCCCAGACATATGAGGGGTGGGTGCTTATCACTCCCAGCAGTGCCCAGACATATGAGGGGTGGGTGCCTATCACTCCCAGCAGTGCCCAGACATATGAGGGGTGGGTGCCTATCACTACCAGCAGTGCCCAGACATGTGAGGGGTGGGTGCAGAGGACCCCCAGCAGTGCCTAGACATATGAGGGGTGGGTGCCCATCACTCCCAGCAGTGCCCAGACATATGAGGGGTGTGTGCCTATCACTCCCAGCAGTGCCCAGATATGTGAGGGGTGGGTGCAGAGGACTCCCAGCAGTGCCCAGACATGTGAGGGGTGGGTGCCTATCACTCCCAGCAGTGCCCAGACATATGAGGGGTGGGTGCAGAGGACTCCCAGCAGTGCCCAGACATGTGAGGGGTGGGTGCAGAGGACTCCCAGCAGTGCCCAGACATGTGAGGGGTGGGTGCCTATCACTCCCAGCAGTGCCCAGACATGTGAGGGGTGGGTGCAGAGGACTCCCAGCAGTGCCCAGACATGTGAGGGGTGGGTGCCTATCACTCCCAGCAGTGCCCAGACATATGAGGGGTGGGTGCCTATCCCTCCCAGCAGTGCCCAGACATGTGAGGGGTGGGTGCAGAGGACTCGCAGCAAGGCCCAGACATATGAGGGGTGGGTGCCTATCACTCCCAGCAGTGCCCAGACATATGAGGGGTGGGTGCCCATCACTCCCAGCAGTGCCCAGACATATGAGGGGTGTGTGCCTATCACTCCCAGCAGTGCCCAGACATGTGAGGGGTGGGTGCAGAGAACTCCCAGCAGTGCCCAGACATGTGAGGGGTGGGTGCCTATCACTCCCAGCAGTGCCCAGACATATGAGGGGTGGGTGCAGAGGACTCCCAGCAGTGCCCAGACATATGAGGGGTGGGTGCAAAGGTCTCCCAGCAGTGCCCAGACATATGAGGGGTGGGTGCCTATCACTCCCTGCAGTGCCCAGACATGTGAGGGGTGGGTACAGAGGACTCCCAGCAGTGCCCAGACATGTGAGGGGTGGGTGCCTATCACTCCCAGCAGTGCCCAGACATATGAGGGGTGGGTGCAGAGGACTCCCAGCAGTGCCCAGACATGTGAGGGGTGGGTGCAGAGGACTCCCAGCAGTGCCCAGACATATGAGGGGTGGGTGCCTATCACTCCCAGCAGTGCCCAGACATATGAGGGTGGGTGCCTATCACTCCCAGCAGTGCCCACACATGTGAGGGGTGGGTGCAGAGGACCCCCAGCAGTGCCCAGACATATGAGGGGTGGGTGCAGAGGACCCCCAGCAGTGCCCAGACATATGAGGGGTGGGTGCCTATCACTCCCAGCAGTGCCCAGACATGTGAGGGGTGGGTGCAGAGGACTCCCAGCAGTGCCCAGACATATGAGGGGTGTGTGCCTATCACTCCCAGCAGTGCCCAGACATGTGAGGGGTGGGTGCAGAGGACTCCCAGCAGTGCCCAGACATATGAGGGGTGTGTGCTTATCACTCCCAGCAGTGCCCAGACATATGAGGGGTGGGTGCCTATCACTCCCAGCAGTGCCCAGACATGTGAGGGGTGGGTGCAGAGGACTCCCAGCAGTGCCCAGACATATGAGGGTGGGTGCAGAGGACCCCCAGCAGTGGACAGAGACATGGGGGGTGTACATCATTATCAGATGACCATAGCTCCATATACGTATTCCTAACTTAGGACAATGAGGATAGTGCCATAACAACACATAACTGACAGCATTGTCCCACTCCCAGGAGGAAGGAGGTCTTACCCCCACTGCATGACACACCACATATGGGTGTGAGGACAAATAACACATGCATACCCACCCCTGGCAGATGCAGCACAATACACACACTGAGATCATGCCACAAGACTGTATAGTCATGTCACTGTCTAACAAACTAAGAGAACGGTAAACACCCAAAATATCGATTCCAAAATATCGACTGCCCAGAATATCGAAGTTAAAATATAGAGTGGACAGAATATCGACTCATCAAAATATAGATAGGTCGGAATATCGAAATTGGGGTACAAAATATCGATTACCAAAATATAGACCTTAAAAATATCGAATTTTAAAATATAGATTACCATAATATCGAATTTTTTGTGTGTGTTATATATGGTAGTATATGTGTTAAAATGATGTAATATATATTTGTAATGTATGTTTAATTTATTTCAATAAATGAATGTTATGTAATTTAATTATTGCGTAATTTAATTCCGTAGCGGGTGGTGGGTTTATAGGAGAATAGGGTGGGAAGTAATTTAATTATGGTTAATTAAATGTTAATTATATTTATATGTTTTGATAATTAATTAATTGATAATTAATTATTAATTGGTAATTTATTTGTATTAATTGGTAAATAATTTATATTTATTGATTAATTGATAATTATGTTAATTGTATTTGTTATTAATAGGAGCGGGTTGTGGGTTTGTAGGGGAATTGGGTGGGAAGTAAATTAATTGTAATAAAGTAACTAATTAATTTTTTATTTATGTGTATTGATAATTAATTGATAATTAATTAATAATTGGTAAATAATTTGTATTAATGGGTAAATAATTTGTATGAAATACTAAATAATTTTTATTATTTGCAAAAATATTTTTATTAATTGATTCTTTGAAAATAATGTTAATTGTATTTTTTATTATTGGGAGTGGGTTGTGGGTTTATAGGGGAATTGGGTGGGAAGTAACTTAATTGTAATAAAGTAAATATATTTTGTTTTTATTTATGTGTATTGATAATTGATAATTAATTTGTAATTGGTAATTAATTATTATTAATTGGTAATAAATTGTTATCAATTGATAATTAATATTTTTAAATGGTAATTAATTGTTATTAATTGGTAATTATTTTTAATTAACTTTTTATCGGAATTGATAATTAATGTCATCTTATATTTAAATTAAATCATTACTTACCCTACTTTTGCACTCTGAGGAGTGGGAATAGTATTTTTTACCCTCTGCTATCCAACTCTTTCCCTACTGTTGCACTCTTTGGAGTGGGAATAGCAATTGTTACCCTCCCGCTATCCAACACTTTCCCTACTGTTGCACTCTCTGGAGTGGGAATAGTAATTGTTACCCTCCCGCTATCCAACGCTTTCCCTACTGTTGCACTCTCTGGAGTGGGAATAGTAATTGTTACCCTCCCGCTATCCAACACTTTCCCTACTGTTGCACTCTCTGGAGTGGGAATAGTAATTGTTACCCTCCCACTATCCAACGCTTTCCCTACTGTTGCACTCACTGGAGTGGGAATAGTCATTTTTACCCCTGCGCTATCCAACGCTTTCCCTAGTGTTGCACTCTCTGGAGTGGAAATAGTAATTGTTACCCTCCCGCTATTCAACACTTTCCCTACTGTTGCACTCACTGGAGTGGGAATAGTAATTTTTACCCCTGCACTATCCAACGCTTTCCCTAGTGTTGCACTCTCTGGAGTGGGAATAGTAATTGTTACCCTCCCGCTATCCAACGCTTTCCCTATTGTTGCACTCTCTGGAGTGGAAATAGTAATTTTTACCCCTACGCTATCCAACGCTTTCCCTACTGTTGCACTCTCTGGAGTGGGAATAGTAATTTTTACCTCTACGCTATCCAACGCTTTCCCTACTGTTGCACTGTTTGGAGTTGGAATAGTAATTTTTACCCCTACGCTATCCAACGTTTTCCCTACTGTTGCACTCACTGGAGTGGGAATAGTAATTTTTACCCCTACGCTATCCAACGCTTTCCCTACTGTTGCACTCACTGGAGTGGGAATAGTAATTTTTACGCTCTCAGTATCCAACAAAATCTCGACTTTTTTAAATTACTTATATTATGTTTATATTTTAAGCTATTTTATATTATATTATGTATGTTTGATTTAATTGTTTTTAATATTTAATTAATGTTATATTATTTTTAATACATTTAAAAAGTTCGATATTTTGGCTAACTATATTTTGACAGTCTATATTTTGGAATCGATATTTTAGTACTTATCCGTTTGTAGATAGGGAGTCGATATTCTGTCCCTCGATATTTTGGTGTCGATTTTTTGTATAGTCGATATTTTGTCCCTTGATATTAGTCACTGAACCAAAGAGAACACCCACTGTCACGCACATCCCAGGACTGATAGGAATGTTCAGGTGCTGGGCTAGCCACCAAGATGTTGTCTGTCATGGAAGGAATAGTGTGGAGTTCCCACAGATACAATGCCCACAATTGTGAGTCAGGTGTTCAAATACCCAGCAGAACAAGTACCATATGTGTACTAGGCTGGGCTGGGATTACACACATGCATTGTGCGGAAAAGGGACCATTTATCCATGAAGGCAAGGCAAAATACTCTATACACAAGTACAGTGAGTACCAAGGATGGCACAGACAATGCAGGCGGACAGATTGCAGAGCAGGCATGCCCAGAGTTGAAGGGATCCATCACCAACAAAGGACATGTAGACACAGGGCAACACAACAATTGTGCAACTCTCTTTAGGGGAGATGTCAGGTGCCACAGAGGAAGGAACACCCCTTGGGACAATGTCTCCAAACACAAAGAGCATACACAACAAAGAATCTTTGCAGAGATCGCGTGATGGCACGCAGATACCAGGTTCCACCCCATGAGCAGCAGACCACAACATTTCCCTGAAACATAACACATGCCCACAACCCCAACTCCTGTAGCATCAACATCAACATCAACATCAATACCTGAAATGCAAGACTTTTCCAAAGAAAAAGAAAATGCTTTATTCAGCATGAAAATAATAATGTGTAAACGAGACTATTCACAAAGGCCAATGGCCAGTCCATATCAGCAGTCCTTGGGGGGGGACACATGGCCATGCATCTCCCCTAGCTTGCCTGCACATCACAAGAGTGTTTCGTCGACGGGGGGGGGGGGGCATCATGTGGGGAAGGACCAGGCACCGCAGGGACAGGAAGGGGAAGGGTAGGTGTTGTGGGTGCAGGGACAGACGACTCCACCACAGGGGGTGGGGCAGCGCCAAAGGTGGAGGCGAGCTCAGCGCTGCACACTACTGCCAGTTCTTCAAGCGTCTCCCCTGCACCCGGAGAAACAACAGGCCCCAAGGAGGGGGGGGGTCGGAGGGATGGGTTGCAGCGCTACTGGAGGAGGTGGTGGACGGGCTGGGGGACTTAACACCCCTACCCGTGGAGTGCCTTGACCGTTTGCGTCCAGGTGAACTAGTGGGGCTGAGGCCCAGCCCAGCAAACTAGGCCTCCTTCTCCGAATCTGGGGCAGGGGAGCCAAGGGGAGTGACATCGGAGGGACTGGGGAGTGAGTCATGTGGATGAGGACTGTGGCTGTGTGCCTGCCTGTGTGCCCCAGACCCAGTGGGTGTGCCTGTTACCCCCTGAGTGTGCGTGTCAGGAGGTGTGCGCTTGCCCTTACGTGGTGGTGTGCTGCTTGTGTCTGGTGAGGTGCGTGTGTGTGGATGCCTGGGTGTGCTTGGGACAGGCATGGGTGTTGGACTTGTGGATGGGCCAGGGGTAGGGGGGGGAGGCAGCGCTGCAGGTGACTTGCTACTGCCGTCAGTGACGAGTCCAGGGACCTCAGCAACATCCGTTGGTCAGACATCGCTGATAACATGCCCTCCATGTACGACACCATCTGGGTCAGCAGTCTGGTGTGGCCATGGAGGACAGTCAGGATCGATGTCTGCCCAACTTGCAACTGCCGCTGAATGTCCACAGACTCGGCAGTGAGGGCAGCAGGGGGGACAGGGGCAGGGGGTGCGGTGCCTGGCACGAAGGAGACATGGTGTGGCCTAGCACGGACAGAAGGGACCCGAGCAAGTGGGAGGGCGGTGATGGGAATGGAGGGGGTGGCGAGAGATGTACTACTGCTTTCAGCTCTGGGAGCAGCCTCTGTCCCCTCTGGGAGC
Organism: Triturus cristatus; assembly: GCF_964204655.1. Lineage (NCBI taxonomy): Eukaryota > Metazoa > Chordata > Amphibia > Caudata > Salamandridae > Triturus > Triturus cristatus. The sequence goes on along the minus strand of NC_140592.1, from coordinate 122,708,922 downwards.
TCAGCCTCGGACCCGTCTGCCTCGTAGTCTGTGTTGGTACTGGGCAGGTCCTCCGCCTCACTCCCCTCGCCCTCCGTGCCTCTAGATTCCACTGACTCCACAGCAGTGGTGGCACCACTGCTCGATCCCTCCTCCACGTCCGTGCCGGTGTCTCCCTCAGTGTCCTCCGATGATGCTGTGGGCAAGGTGAAGAGACAAGAAAAAATCAGTCACCTGTATACATCTGACACATGAGTCCAAACAAAATAGGCAACAGTGCATATCAGGAAAGGCATCAGGAGTAACATCTAGGATACTCCCCACATATGTAAGCCCTGCACTCCCCAGTTGGTTGACGCACCATGCCACTTGCAAACAATGAAAATTAGGACACAACAGCAAATAACTCAAAATCACTAGATCATGAGAAGCTAGTGTCTGGGATCAGTTGAGCACAGCAAGACTATGAAGGCATGCCACCTCTTGTTCACTGGGAAACAAACAGTATTGTCGCACCCAAGGCCAAATACCACATGCCAATGCAGAAGGTGTCCCCACACTCAGAGACCTGTGAGTACTTTTGACACCCCAAAGAAATACATTGTGACTCCTGGAGAATCACAACCCTTTACAAAATGGACATGTCTAGCATGTGTGAATGTGGCACTCTGTGAACACAACACACGTGTCTGTATAGCAGAAGTCACACGAGGAGGTGCACACCAAACTACATGTACACAGTCATTGTCTGAGCTGCCAGACTCATTCAAATCAGCCACTGTTAGGAAGAAATGGCGTAGCAGTAAGTACATATACATGGCACCAGGGTGGCTGGATGACCTGACACTCGTAATTTGGTACCAGCAACAACCAAGGACTAACCCAAATGCTAGCAAACTGTGGGAACATGTATATGTATGAACTCCAAACAAGTGTTGTCCAAACTGTGCATTACTGTAAAATGTGCCAGCGTGTCCCTGGAAAGTGTAAAGGTGGTGTCTTGTGCACTTCCTTGGGAGACATCTGTCATGCAGGCACATCATTGTCCTTCACAACCAAACAACAAGGTCAAGCATATGAAACATTGAGACATGTTGACAGGTGTAGTGAGTGCCAATGGACATTTTCCCCGAGTAACAACTTGAATAATGTCATTTGTCACATGGCTATCCGTCACCTGATCACACAGTTGGCTACACAAATGACCTACTGACTGTCATCTGGAGTGGCACACATGTCCACACCCAGGACAATGCATAAGCTAATGGGCCTGCAATTGTTTAGCAAAAAAGCCTAGCTGTACTGTGGGTTCCCCCTCATGGCAAGCCAGAATGTACCCACAGATGTCAGCACACAAAGTCACAACTGTGTAGCATCTGAACCACACACAGGTGCCAAAAATGTCCAAGCAGGATACATGATTGCCAATAACTGACACAGGCAATGAAGCACCAACAGCAAGCACTGGCCAACATCACGGGGGCACTGCACGATGACTTTCTGTACTTTGAATCATCACACACGAGTCAGAACTGCCAATGAAACATCAGGGTTGAACATGTACGCCCCTCCCGCGCACACCCACCCGTATCTGAGTCAATGTGACTGATACCAATCAAGAAGTGAGAGCTCATATTCAGGGTTACAGTAACTGTGCTTGAAAACTAGCTTCATTAACACGACATCACCTTGTAGTGCTGGCAAAACATATTGGTCACAAACAAACATCAACAGATTGTTGTGAATAGCCACACAGGCACTGCCCAGTGTGAGTATGCACAAGCAAACTGGTGTATCCCTGTCCAGTGGGCAAATGTATCACACATGTGAAAACTACTACCTAGGCCAGGGAACAATGCCACAGAGGCAGAGCCATTATGAACCCACAGTGAATGTGCACAGTGGTGGATGACACACATGAGTAGGAGGGCAGGCTGTGACAGGGGACTGTAGTATGCACACTGCTCCATGGTCCTGGAATGAGCTGACTGTTACAGGAGCAACCGACCCGGCACTATCCATATATCCCACTCATGCACATCATGTCTGAGGCCACAACATTGGTAATGCATGCAGCAAGTCTGTTCATATGAAACCTCACACTCCTCTGTTGGGACTCAGCATCAGTGGCAACAAATATGCACCCCCTAATGACTGTACAGGACAGGGCACAGGCAGACCACCCCCACACATGATGTTGAAAGCAGTGTGCACCTTCATAAACTGGCAGCCTAGATGACCATGTGCAATAGTGATCACACACAGACCAGGTAACACATGTCAAGGAGGGGAAGGGAGGAAGAACAGCACAGGTTGACTGTGGGGGAACAGGATATGCACTGCACATATATACCTTGGCAGTGTCTCCAGGCGACTGAGCAGCAACAAAAGCTTGCGACACACAACAAACACACATGTACCTACCCCCTTCCTGCTGCTGTAACTCCTGTATCCGCCTATCCAGGTCAGGGAAGACCACCGCCAGGACACGCCGCATCTGGTGGGTCAGGCGCCGGCGCCCGTCATGCTTGCGAGGAGCCTCCTCCTTCAGCATGACCCGGGTGATCCTCCGGGTCCAGCACCGGATGTCCTGCCATCTCTTCCTCACTTGTGGCAGGCACCGACTGCGACCCTCCGCCGATTGCATGGCCTTGACGGCGTCCTTCCAGATCTTCCCCTTGTGGTAGGGGGATACCTGTGTGGATGACAAAGTGGGACAACATCACTACACCTGCACCATGTCACAGAGACACACAGTTGACCATCTTAGATTTGTAGAACAGGGGTATGCTGGCAAGTAATAGCACCTTCGTCATAGGGACTTTTTCCACTGGGCACGCAGCAATGCACTACATGGCATAGTAAGTACACAGGTGGCACGAGGGGTGCAAACCAATCCCTGATCATGGCACAAACACTGTGCATCCCAAGCAACACAAGGCTGATGGATAGCAAAGCAAAGCAGTCACATGCGCCAGGCCACTGACGAAACCTCAGCAGAGTACACAAACACACACAGGCACACCTCAATCACCTGCCATTGGCAACAGCGGATGCAAACCTCACTCTGCACTTGTGCCACTTGCCGGGGGGGTCACAGGTGTGGGGCTAGCCCAGCAAGTCAGACACACAGCACGGCTTACTTCACACATCAGATTGATTGAGCAGTTGCCTCCTCCATGCAGCTGTGGTGCTACACTCCACATAGACACTCATCCACAAGACAAGAAACATTCACACACATCAATGTCCAGGGGGCGTACACATCATTTGGACACTCTCACCACTCTCACCACAGCTCCAATCAACTCTCACACACATCTGTTGGTGCAGTCACCTGTCACACCGGGGTGACCACTGAATCACCGCAGGACTATAGAACAAGAATGCCCAAGAGGATTTGACTGGCGGAATGTGCCATGCACTATGCAGTGAATGTCACAGTAAGCACAATGCAAGTGAGGAGTGCACACATGAACTACATCAAGCCCTGCATGAGAGACATAAGCCACCCCCCCCCCTGGGACCCACTCCACCCAACATTGCATGTCTGTCACACCTGGCCACAATGCCAGAAGTGACAGACACAATAACGGTGCACAGGCAAAGGTACTGGAGTCAGCACTCACCTGCTCCCATGGTCGACCATACAGCATGGGGTACTGTGGGAGGATCACATCCAGCAGGTCCTCGTTCTCCTCCTGGGTGAAAGGCTGGACCCTCTCCACAGTCCTTGACATGGTGCCAGAGGGAGACAATACAGCAGCAGTGATATCGACTGACATGTTGTGCAGGCAAGTGCCCTCTCATGGGTTCTGGTTGCCTTATATCTGCCTTGCTGGCCTATTTCATATACAGGAGTACAGAGTGATTGGTCAGACTCATTTGCATCCTACGTTTCCTCCAATCACTTTAAACATACACCAGTGACAGCCTTCGCATCTTTCGATTTTGCAGCATCATGTCAAGTCAACAACCACTTTGCAACATTGTTAAATGTGGCCAACTGATTTTTCCAGATCACATGGAGTAAAAATTTGAACTTGAAACTCGGTATCCATGACAACCAGCATGCATTTAGGCCCTAATACTTGTCCCTCATGTGTCCCCATTGTAATCCTTAAATCCACACACAGGTATGGCGCTTTTCACATGCACCCCTAGGGCACCATCACTACAGTGATACGGGCCGTACTCATGCGTGTACGGCCCGTATCACTAGGCCCTACGGTACCCCCAACGATAGTGATAGGCACGTACTCACGCGTGTATGGGCCGTACACGCGTGAGTACATGCCGTATCACTAGGCCCTACGGTACCCCCAATGATAGTGATAGGCACGTACTCACGCGTGTACGGCCCATACACGCGTGAGTACGTGCCTATCACCATCGTTGGGGGTACCGTAGGGCCTAGTGATACGGCACGTACTAACGCGTGTACGGCCCGTACACGCGTGAGTACGTGCCTATCACTATCGTTGGGGGTGCCGTAGGGCCTAGTGATACGGCACATACTCACGCGTGTACGGCTCGTACACGCGTGGGTACGTGCCTATCACTATCGTTGGGGGTACCGTAGGGCCTAGTGATACAGCACGTACTCACGCGTGTACGGCCCGTACACGCGTGAGTACGTGCCTATCACTATCGTTGGGGGTACCGTAGGGCCTAGTGATACGGCACGTACTCACGCGTGTACGGCCCGTACACGCATGAGTACGGGCCCTACACACGCCCGCAGAGCGTGTTTACTGCGTTTCACTGCTTACACTGGTGATAGGAGGCACACACGAAAGGAATGGAGGTGTCAGACTCGCACAAGGCTGTACATCAAGTCATTGTCAGTGCAGTCCTTCATGTGCAGGGCCTAGGTGTGTCAGGCAGTGATGTGGCGCATGTCTCCTCATGTTGTGGCACAATAGATGTGTGATGAGCTGCTTACACATGTCATGTGTGATGGGGCACTACGTGGCACACTTCTCCTTCACACTTTGCACATGTGTGCATGTGCGACACACGTGTCAAGCACTGCATCACTGGTATGGCACAGTCAGCAACACCCGCAACTGTCCTCTAATGGCAGGTACACGGATAATTACACCTCACATGTGACTCCCAGTGTGCCACGATGTGACTATGTCATGTGTGTGTCGTGTGTTCCCATGAGCTTTCCGTTGGTGTTCCGTCAACTCCATCTGCTGTTGCAGCATCCAACATGTGTATGTGTGCATTTGTGCATGACACACATATACGCACACCATGCCACATGTGGACTCACACGTTACATGTGTCATGATTGTTCGAAGATGACTTCCTGATATGAGGCAATGTCTGCGTTGTCTCAATGTCTGTGACATCAGTTTTTGACATGGACCCCTTAATGGAAATGTGTGTCATCTGTCCATTTCCAGATCACATGTGACCTGTGCGTCTAGACTCCCACCAGCTGTATGTATGAGATGACATCCTTCTAATGCTGATATGTGGATGTCTGTCACTCATGTAATGTGTCTGGCTTGTCACTTACACTGGCCAACAGCTATTTCATGGCATGTCACGTCAACATTGGCATGCAACTATTGTGGCTGGCTCTTCGTAGGAGTATCACCTGGCTGGCCCACGTGTCCTGGATGTATTGCACAGCACAGACTCTGTATTGAGCAGATGTGTATTAGCTGTTGAACATGTGCTCACCTCAGTGACATTGGTGTGGTAAAGCACTCACTCTTCGTTATTCCTTCCAAATCTCTGCAGGGCATCGCCTCTCCCCAGACGAATGCCAGACCTGGATGCCATGCATTAACATGACTGCATACGCAGATACGGATTCTCGCAAGAGTTGATAGAGGACTTAACCCGCCGGCTTGCACCACACCTCCAAACACAACACAGGTATCCTACAGCTCTGACCCCCAAGGTGAAGGTGATGGCAGCCCTACATTTTTTTGCCCCCGGCACGTTTCAATTGACCATAGCTGATGTCGGTGGCATGTCCCAGACTATGTTCAGCCGTGTCCTGCATGATGTTATAGAAGCCATGTTGTTGCACCTGGATGAATTCATCCATTTTCCCACTCGTGAGCAGTTGACAGGTGTCAAGGGTGAGTTCTGTGCCCTGGGAGGGTTGCCTCATGTAATTGGGGCCATTGATGGGACACATGTGGCTTTGGTACCACCACAGGCACAGGAGGTAGCCTTCCGTAACCGTAAATATTACCACTCCATTAATGCCCTTGTGGTGTGTCTTGCTAACATGCTGATTTCCCATGTCTGTGCACGTTTTCCAGGGTCCGCACACGATGCCTACATCATGAGGCGTAGCAGGGTGCCAGAAATGATGCTGCAGCTGCACGCGGAACGAGCATGTCTTGTTGGTGGGTATACTCTGTTAGTCCTGTGTTCAGCGCTATCTTTGTATCTTACGGCATCTCCTGACCCACTTCTTCACATGATGTTTCCATGTAGGGGACTCTGGCTATCCCAACATGCCATGGCTGATGACGCCTCTCCGCAACCCCAGAACAGCCGCAGAACACCGGTACAACGACACCCATGGGCAGACGAGGCGCGTGATTGAGAGGACGTTTGGACTCCTGAAGAGCAGATTCCGGTGCCTCCACAAGACCGGCGGCGCCCTCCCATATGCCCCGGTGAAGGTCTGCAAAATCTTCATTGTGTGCTGCATGCTGCACAACATGGCAGTGGAGAAGGCCGTGCCACTCATCCTTGATCCGGATGAGCAGGATCATCCACCCGTGGAGGATGAAGGGCTCGGGCACGGGGCAAGTGAGGATGAGGATGAGGATGAGGACATCCGGAGTCAGCTTATCCGCAACTTCTTCTCATGATGGTGAGTTCCTGTGTCTGAGTGTGCACGCTTTGAGCCTTGTGTGGCATGTGTTGCAATGTGTGTGTCGAGCTGACTGTGTGCTAAGTGACTTGGAGGTGTGTTCTGATGTGTCATTCAAGTGATGATGTCATTCCACACATATTAGCTGGGACACTAAATTTGTTAAGGGCATGGTGACAACATCATTCCTGTAGAGTACATGTACATGTCTGTGGATTACTAGCTCTTCACTGACTTGTTGTGTGTCTGGCATCCCCAGGTTCTTGCGGCTGTCGTCTGCTCATGTCATCATTGCCCTGCTGCTATTCCTCATGAGTATTGCAACGTGTGCTAGATCAGAGTTACATGCACAGACATGGTGAAAAGTCATTTGGGGTAACGAGTGCAGCAAGGCATTTTGTGGGTGGTACGTGTTTGTGATATGTGGGGACTGCTCCTGTGCATGTTGTATTACCATGCATACATGTCGACTCACCATGGGCCACATGACGTGTTGCATGGCTCCCATGAATTGATGGTCAGCCTTCCTGACAGTCATCTGTAATGGTGTGTGGATTCTGATGAAGGCATCAATGTGTGTATAACGGCTCCAAGGAACATACGGGATGCTAATGGTGGACATAGTGTGGGACATCCCCATATGAGGCTAAATGGGGAATTGTAGACTCTCCGTGTGCAGCAAGGGGTGTTAGGCTCAACCCCTTCACTTGTGTGCCAGCTCAGTAGGATTTACACATCTGTGTGTTGAAGGGGGTGTCCAGTGTAGGTCACACATGGTCAGCCAAATGACCTGTGAGTCTGTTCCAATTGATGCATTTCCCTTAGTGTGCGGCTGAGGAATAAAGGTGTTTGTCACACTCCAAGGTGCCTCATCTCTGTCAATGCAGGTCTCTTGCCACTTTGCATGCGGCATATCTGGCATAGTTGTGGAAGATTATGCATAGGAGTCCATGTGTAGTTTAGCAACATGCATGCAGTTGCTCATGGATTAGGCTCCCTATTGGGCATGAAGTACATGGTCGTGTATGTTTTTTGGCATGTTGGTCCGCACAATGCGCCACCAACAGCTGCTGAGGGTGTGTCTCCTGTGCGCAGGTCGGCCTTCAGTTTCCTGATCCGGTGTCATGCTTCTTTGGTGATTGTGCATGCATTGTCTCTGGGTGTGCCATGTGACACTGGACACTCCTTACTTTACACACACGCCTGTTGCAGTTGTCCTTCTGACAACCTAGTTTATGTGTGCAAATTCTGTCATTTTGCGAGGAGATGCCGCCTGTTGCTGCGGCCCCTGCAGCAAGGGCCAACAGAGTATCCAGATTTGGCAACACACACGCCTCCAGGATGCTCCTCACTTCCTCCCTCCACCCATTCATTTTGCTGTCCTCAGCTTGTCTATGCCACTGTTGCCGCCACGCGGTGCCAAAGGCTGGACCATCAGCACATGCAAGGTGCAGATTGCACCACCATCCTGTCTTTGCATTACCCACATCACACTACAGTCTGATGTATCAGCCACACTCTGAGTTATGTCCATTCGCACATCTAACGCCTGCTGTCAGACATACCCTGGGCACACACACGACCCCTTTGCATGCTGAGTGTGCAACTGCCTACACTGCGCTGCCTCGCCTTCCAGGCCCTGTCACACCAACCAGGTCACGTCCCTAATACTCCCCACCGGCTCTGTAGCCCAGCAAGGGCATGGGAGTGGGACTCAAGGCTTCAGCATGTAGTATGGTGTCATCGTCTGGGACATGGCACAGGTATCATCTCTCAGCATGTCAATCTACAGTGTCCAGGATCCCCCTCTCCACCATCACATGCGCACAGCACCTCATCATCAGCTCGTATGCCATTGACAGCCAGGTGCTCCTCACCCTCAACAAAGACACAGACATTGGCAGTTCCATCATTCAAGTATGCATGAGATCTGTTGATGGATGGCTGCACACGAGCCACCTGAGGCTGGACTTGTACAGGACTGAAGTGAACATCTGAGGATTGTCCCCTTCCAGCTGGGTCAAGTGCCTGTGTCCCACACGCAAGAGCCCTGCACAAGCACCCAGTACCACACACACAAGATGGTGTGCATCATGTTTGGGTCGCTCACAAATGCCATGCTAGTCCACAGCATCTGTACCTCATGCTGCAACGCCCTCTGCATTATGCACATGATCCACAGATAGATCCACTCCAAGAAAAGACAGACCATCCCCCAGGTCCATGACAACATCCGTGTCAAATACTGCCCTGCCCTCTACGGAGCAAGTACATCCAAACTCCCAGGAAACTGGTCCACTTCCAGGGGGCATCTGCACACCTCAGATTCAACAGCCTGCGCCCCAGCCACCTCACCGTCCACCATGGATAGCTGCAATGGATCACTGTGTGCTGCAGGGTGACCTCCACACTCCCCACCCACACTCAGGAGGCAGTCCACAACCCCGACCCCAACCAACCTCGTACGTCTGTCATCCTAGATCCCGTTGGGCCATCTCCGTGCATCCAATCTTGCCCTGGCCACCGTTCTTCACATCCACCGTACTCCAGCATACAGGACATTGTTCTCCCACCTGGCCACACATACCTGGGACTCCATCCCCGGGAACCTCCACATGAGCCATGACCTCTACGCCTTGATGATGATCTCCCAAATAGGTCTGTCCGCACAGTTTAGCAAGCCCCCCCTCAGCAGCCAGAGGCCATCACAGGTGAGTGTTGTGCTCCATGCCTACATTGAATGATACCTTGTGACCCATGTGTGTCCTGTACCAGACTCTGATCCCAGGGTATGGATGGCTGGAGTTGGTTCAACACTCAGCCATAGTTTGACATTTCCATACACATATGTCGTTGAATGATGCAAAATGACAGGGACGTCTCATGTCCAAAGTGAAATATTTATTTACGGTGGGGTAAGTGGTTTGGTAGATGCAATTGGGTGCTGTACCGGGGGAATAGAATCCAAAGTTCACAGGGGGAGATGGTATCCTTTCATTGGAAGTCATCAGAGTCCAGACCACAGTGTTGGTCATCATTGGTCAGACTGTGACCAGCAAGTCCATGTGGCAGAGAATGTCATTGGATGAGGTGCTGCTGTTGCGCCAGAGGGCCAGGTGGCAAGCTAGGTGACCTGGGAGATGGGGATGGTCCACTGACTCTCACGGTCTTTTCCGTGGATGACCCACCTTCCTCCGGGGACCCTCAGATGCAGGCCTTGACGATGCTGGGGACGCTCCGTCAGATGAATCCTCCTCCTCCTCCCTCCCTGTGTCTGGTGCTGGTCTACGCCTGGTGGCATAGGTAGGGTTTGCCAAGCTTTGGGAGATCTGGCTCACGTCCCTGTGCACCGCCAGGAGCTCAGCCAGTCTTGCCTCGATCCGTCCTTGGTGTTGTTGATGACTGGCATGATGCTCGACCTGCAGGTTCTTAATGTCATCGAGGGTCCCCTGCATCTCGGAGAGTCTTGACACGACCTGGTTGATGCCTCTGGTGTCACGCCGGTATGAGTCCAGGATGTTGTGTATGTGTGACATACAGGGTCCTGAGCTGGCTGGTCAGGTTTGCGCCTCCGCCTGCCTCCACTCCCACCACCCCTGCCCACTTGAGCCTGGCCTGCCCTTGTGGGCACATCGGGTCTACAGGACCCCTGAGGGATGGCATTTGCAGGGTTGCCTGCCTCCTCCTGGGTGCCCGGAGAACCTTGTCCCTCCTGGTCAGACTTGTTCAGTGCGAGAAGGGCTCCTGGGTGTGTCCTGGGATGTGGCATGAATGGGGGCGGTGGTTGGCACAGATGTACCTGACACAGGTGCTACAGGGGCTTGGGCACCAGAAGGGCCAGGTTGGTCGGGGTCATCCACGGAGTGGTGAGAGTCGTCGCTGCCGGTGGGATCATCTTCACGCGGAGCCTGGGAATGTGATTCTTCCCCCCCAGTGTTGGGGGGAGATCGTTGACGTTGCCCTGTGTGTGAGAGAGAGACAATGTTAATGGTGTTTCATGCAAAATCTATGTTTCATACATATTCAAGTTGACACAGTTCCTCCAGGTAGTTGGATGTGCCTAGCATTCCTCTCAAGGTCCACTTGGGGATGGGTATGTTGCGGGGGACAGATTGGGATGTTCTCCTGAGTGTTTGGCCTGTAGATTGTTGGCACTGATGCTTATTTGGCTCTGGATTGGTCTTGTTGTGTCACAAGTCCATTGTGGGAGTGTGTAAATCCGTCGCCTGCCCCGGGGGTGTGTGTTTGTGTTATGGGGGGGGGTTGTGACCGGGCGTGCTGTTGTGTGTAGTGTGAGTTGTCATTGGGTCTCCCAGGTGATGTGTCTGTCCCCTCATGGTGCATGCTGGCATGACAGTGAGTGTGGGTTCCTGTGCTAGATACCTGTGCTTGTGGAGTTGGTGTTTGGGTGTACAGTGGTCCCAGGAGGGCCTTGTGCTGCATACAGCAGGGCCAAGTGTCATCTACCTTGTCAGTACTTTGCCAGTCCCTGTGCATTGTGCATGGTAATGTACCTATGCCATATGGGCTGAGGGCATTGGTGTCTGCATCTCATTTTCACAATGTGTTGTGTGGGGCCCACCTCCCAGCCTCCCGGACATCCAGTCTTGTGTTTGTAGTTGTTGTAGGCTTGGACAAGGCCTTGCCTTGATTTGTGAAGTGTGCATGGTGACGTTAGTGGCATGTGCGTGGTTTTTGATTGTGGTTGTTTGCGGTGAGTGCTTGGGGGAAGTTGCGTGCATTTGGTGTATGTGTGGTGTGGACCCCATTGCCCCCATGTTACATAAGTTGTTTGTGTACTCACCAGGCTCTGTGACTCCTTTGACTCCGTGTACTCCCACCGGCAGTAGCAGGGCCATCACCTTCTCCTCCCAGGGATGGTAGTGTACGGGTCTGCGGGGCGGCCCACCTCCAGTGATGTTAGTCTGGGCATATTCTTCATTCATTTTCCTCTTGACCGCCCTGCGCAGATGGTACCACCTGGCTTGGCATTCATGCCTGGTCCTTTGGATGGGCACAACAGCATTCACCTTATCGACAATCCTCTGCCACATGGCAGATTTTTCAGCTATGCTGGTCTGTCTGGCCAATGTTCTAAACAGCTGTGGCTCGACTCTGATGACTTCGTTGACAAGGAGGTCCAGCTCCGCCGTTGTGAACTTTGGATTCTTGTCTGTGGGCATGGTGTGGGGTGTGGGTGTGGATGGTTGTGGGTGTGTGGGTGTGAATGTGACGGTGTGTGTGTGAATGTGAAGAGGGGGATGTTTGTGGAGGAGGTTGTGTGAAGGTGTGTGAGTGAAGGTGTAGTGGAGGTATGAGTGATGTGGAGTAGTTTCTATGTGGAGTTGTTTCTCAGTGGGGTCTGGCAGCAGTGGGTCTGTTTGCAAAGGCTCATGGGTTGTGTGTGTGGGCCCTTTTTATTGGTCCATTTTTGGGTGTGGCTGTGTTTGAATTTTGGTGGGTGTGTTATAAGTGGTGGTTGTGATTTTGGGCCTCTGTTTGCCTGTTTGGATGTGCCATGTCAGTCACTGAGATGTATTTTGTCATGTAGACGTGTTTTGTGGTGTTGTGCGAGTCAAATTGACCCTCCTTGTGCTGTTTTACAGTGTTCTGGTTCTGTAAGAGTCATTTTCACGTAGGTACGATCCGTACATACGCGATGCTGGGTGAGGGTGCTGGGGTACGGTGTTGGAGTGCGGCGCATACATGTGGTGGGGGTTCGGTGCGTACACGTGCGGCCCTGGGGTATGGCACGTACATGCGGAGGTACAGCACGTACATGGGGGGAAGGCGCGTACATGGGGGAGGGGGGCGTGTACATTGGTGGAGGGCGCGTACATGCGGTGGGGGTACGGTGTGTACAGGTGCGGCCCTGGGGTACGGCGCGTACATGCGGAGGTGCGGCACGTACATGGGGGGGTTAGGCGCGTACATGCGGTGGGGGTACGGTGCGTACACGTGCGGCCCCGGGGTACTGCGCGTACATGCGGAGGTACGGCACGTACATGCGGGGGTGATGCGCCTACAGGGGGGGTACGGCACGTACATGGGGGGTACGGCACATACAGGTGCGGGGCTGGGGTACAGTGCGGACAGGGGGGGTAAGGCGCGTACATGGGGGGTACGGCGCGTACAGTTGCAGGGCTGGGGTACAGTGCGGACAGGGTGGTGTACGGTGCTGACATATTTGGGGGTGGGGGGGCTGTACGGCTCGTACACGGGCATGGTTTACCCATGTACATGTGTGCTCCTGCGTTGGCTCCCTACGGGCCTTTTTACGTGCGATTGTGTATTCGGACGGACGGTCAGGATCGTACTTGCGCGCTCGGACTTGTGTTTTACGATTTGCACGTAACAATGTCCGGATCACTCTCGTACACTTTTACCGACGATATTTGGACGTGAACACTTTCCGAAGCACTCTCGTAGACTTTTCCCGACGCTATTCATAGATATTTTTCACGGACGAATCGTACTTGGCAGTTTGTACAGTACTTGTACGACTCGTAGGTAAAATAATACGGATATGGGTCGTACGCAAATTATTTTTAACGGATCAGAATCGGCACCATAATGTTAAATACAGCACATTCCTGCCCTTTCGCACAGCATAGTGCAGTAAGGTGGTTTGTTGCATTGCGTGCATGCAAGATTGATAAATATGCCCCATAGTGCATAACTAGTAGATCCATAAGCGAAATTAAACTATCTCTGATCTTCATGATATCATCACCCACTTACTGCGAACCATCAATCATTTATGATGTCCCAAAGCACATCCTTTTCATTTCTTGCACTGTGAGGAGGAGTAGAAAGTTTACTTCTCAAGAAAGTAGGGGTCTGGGATACCAATGGTCACTTCTGTTTGCTCAGCATTCTTCCTGCTATCACTGCTTTCAGACTACTGAGGCCTAGGGAAGGAAAATATACTAAATGTTAAGATTAAAAGGAATCAAAATGAGCCCAGCGAGCCCTACTGAAATTAAATACGTAAGCTTTCTAGATCCATAAAGGTCATCACTTTGGTCTTGTCCAAGTTCAACTTCAGCTAAAGACATCAATTGTACACACCTAACATTTGCATCAAAAACTGTTGTTATGCTATTCCCGCAGCCCACAAGTTGTTACTCGTGTCAAAGTATTATTGATGTGCATGAAAAATTGATAACTGTACACATCAAACAGGGCAGCTGGAGAGCAAACATAAACATTAAGCAGGATGGGGTGGATTGCGGAACCCTGTGATAGACTACAATCCACCACGATAAAAGTCAAAGAGGAAGAAATTATAGCAAGACCGGCGATAAAATTATTGCCGTTTAAGCGGCAGATAACTGCTGCTAAAAAGAGCGATAATGGGCTTGCTAATCTACGTTATAGAATTCTAATAGAAGCCCAGGTTAGATGTCCTGCACATCTAACCTGGGGTTCTATTGGAATTCTATAATGCATATTAGAAAGCCCATTATCGCTGGTCTTGCTAATATGCCCCTTAGTACTTCTACCTATGTAGGATCTGACAGACAAGATTAAATCAATCCAGTGGCAGTATCATGAATGGCTGCAGTGCCTCAGAGCAGAGCTAAAGTGCATACATTAGAATTTTCTGAGTTAGTACTTTTGTGACAGACAGCACAGTTCAGAAACAGGGAGCAGTGGTTGACTCTTTCTGATCCAGAGTTTTGCTGTCTTCAGAACACACACTTACCTGGAGAAATGCAGAGTTAAATTAGGCAGTTTAGCAGTGGTGGCCAGTAATTTTGGTTGACAGGGGGGCAGATGGGCCATACAAGTACACATATACACTCACTCACACCTATGCATTCACAAATGCGCTGACACACATTCATTCACAACACTCACTCACAACAAATTCATACATTTATACATAAACTCAAGCACACACCAAACATTCAGAAGCATAAAACTTACCTGCCCTGCAGCTCCCAGAAAAGAAAGCTTCAGAGGTCCCAGGAGGGTTGGGACGGCTGCCTTCCCTCATTGGCTGACCTTGCATCAGCCAATGAAGGAAGGCAGCAGTCCCTCACTCATCACAAAGTGGTATGGGGTCAGTGAGAATCGCTGACCATGTCACACTGTGATTGACACTCTTCTGCCCTGGGCACTTTGTAGTTTAAAATGGAAGCGCCCTAGTCCAAGGCAATCAATGTTGCTCCCCCTTATCATGAGAGGGAGGGAATCCAATTAAATTCTCTTATGTAATGACAGATGGGTTAGGATCTGTCTTATTGCAGAAAGTAGATGGAAAGGAGAATACAATTTCATTTATCTTAAGACCTTTCAGAGGGACTGAGTGTAATTATGCGGTTGTGGAGAAGGAAGACCTGGATATGTTTTGTGCTGACAGTCATATTTTGGGTCGGCCATTTGTGTTTCAATGTCTTTCCATCATGCAAAATTTTACTGTTCTCTATTCCCTGGGTAAACCTCCTCTCTCTTGGTTAAAATGGAAGAAGGTATTTGAGCATTATGCCTGTGTATGTGGCACATCTCTCAGTGCGGAGAGAAAGACTTATTTCCTTATGTATTGCTTGGGTTCGGAAGGTCAGAAGGTCTTTGTTAGATTTGGGAGTCTCTGGTTGGCACAGGTAGGTACTTGTGACAAGCTGGGACCCTCTCCTCCAGTCAGGATAAGGGGATTACCCTCTTAAAATAACCCCTGCTCACCCTCTAGGTAGCTTGGCGTGAGCAGACAAGACTAATCTCAGAGCGTTATAGGTTAAGCATTTGTGACCATATACAGTAACTCAGTGACAACACCACAAATGGACACCACACTAGATTTATATAAAAAATAGTGATATTTTATGTAAAGACTTAGCAAAAGACCAATAACGACAAAAATGACATACACAGTTCAAGAATATGGTTTCAGAAAGAGTTCTTAGTTTAGCGACAAAATCATCCACCTTAGCGTCAATTTTAGCCAACAGTACCTGGTGATGCGATAAAAGTTAGTAGCGGCGCTAGGCGTCGAAAAATAAGTAACGGCGTCAGTCCTGAGACCCTGGGGAGGCGATGCGACAACTCTGTGGCATGCGGCAGGCATGGCGACGAATCCGGTCTGTATAGAGCATGAGGCGATACTTGTCTAGATTTCAAGGCGTAGCTTTTCCGGTAGGATTTTACTCGCTAAGGCACGATGCGACAAAATTCGGCCCGCTAACGAGCAGGGCGGCAATTTTACTATCGATGATCTTAGTTGGCTCTGCGCCGATATTCGCAGTGATAAAATTCGGCACGCTAACGAGCGGTGCGAGGATCTTGGCTGGCTCTGCGACGATTTCACCCAGCGGCGGCAGGCTCTGCGACGATGTTTGCAGCGATAGAATTCTGCCCGCTAACGAGCGGAGCGGGGATCTTGGCTGGCTCTGCGACGATGTCCGCAGCGATCAAATTCGGCCCGCTAACGAGCGGGGAGATGATTTCACCAGCGATGATCTGGCTCAGCGGCACGCTAACGAGTGGTGCGACGGGAATTTTCTCGCTAAGCCGGCCTGCGTGAAAAAGTGGAGATCCTTGGTTTCTTTCTTCTTGGTCAGCTTCCCAACAGCAGGCACAACTTCCAGAGGCCCCACAGTTGGATCCAGCACTCTAGGAAGGGCAGAACTCACACAGCAGAGTTCAGGGGGAAGCTGGGGTTGAAGTCCTTTTGTTCCTGGGACTTCTTAACAGGAGGCCAGCTCTACTCAGGCCCTTGGAGATCTTTTAAGCACAAGTTGAAGCAAAGTCTTTTTGTAGTCTTTCTCCTCTCCTTCAGCAGCAAGGCAACCACTGCAGGCCAATCCCCCAGGTCTGGGACAGTACTCCTCCTTACAGCTTTCCCAGGTCCTTCTCTTCCGGCAGAGGTTTCTTCTTGTCAAGCAGGATCTAATTTCTTGGGCTCAGGGTCCAAATACTTATACTGCAATTCGTTTGTCCTTTCAGGCCAGGGGGCCTTTGCCCAGTTCAGCCCAGTGCTGGAGTACTTTGTTTACAGGATTCTGGCTTTTCTTTTCAGTGCAGGGCAGAGACATCAGGCACTCCCCAGGGGGTGGAGCCAGCATTGTGGTGGAAAGGCACAGCCCTATTCAGAGTCCAGGTGTACTCCTCCCACCCATCTGGATGTAATCTCTCTATTCACCACCTGGCTGCCCAGCCTGTCTCCTGGAATTCCCCAGCCCTGTTACTCACAGAAACCAGACAGCAGATACACATCCTAGCAGAGGCGGCCTGAAATGGTTAGGCAGCAAAGACCAACTTTCTAAAAGCGGTATTTGAAAACACAGAATATTAAAATAAACCTTACTAAAAGATGTATTTTCTTATTCTGAGTTCAAGCATACTAAACTCAAATTTCTACCATGTTCTCTGAGTCTGCTGGGATTATAGTGTGTAATAATTCCAGCAGCCCATTCTGGCCTATGGAGAACAGGTAGCCTTGCAATAGTGAAAAACGAAAATGGCTGTAATTTACTATTAGGACATGCCACACACATCAGGGCTTGTCCTACCTTATGCTTACAATGCACCCTGCCCTTGGGCCTACCATAGGGGTGACTAACATGAAGTTAAGGGAAGGTTTAGGGACTGGAAAGTGGGTGCACTTGCCCAGTCAGCATGACAGTACCAGACTGCACGCAGGCTCTGCAATGGCAGACCTTAGACATATTTTACAAGGCTGCTTCTGTGGGTGGCACAACCAGTGCTGTAAGCCCACCAGCAGCATTTGGATTTACAAGCCTTAGCACCCCTGGTGCACTGTACTAGGGTCTGACAGTAAACCAAATAAGCCAATCATGGAATCCAATCAATACAGCAATTTACAACAGGGAGCACTTGCACTGTGGCACTGGTTGGCAGTGGCACAGTTCTCTGAGCAGCTAACACCAGCAAAAACATGAGGCACAACAACAAAAAGTGGAAGGGAGACCCACGCCAAGGTGCCAGGTCTAACAGTCTTTTTTCAGCTTCTTTACCTTTCAACATTGATTATTCTAGTTTAAATGAATATGAGATTTATATCAGAAAACGGATTTGCATTACCTTCCTAAGGTTAGTACTGTTCTTGAACGGTATCTCTTTGGAAGGAGAATGTAAAGGCAGGAAGAGTCGGTGGAGAATTTATATCACTGTTTTGCTCAAGTTGGCATCCACTTGTACCTTTGGGGGGTCTTTGGTGGGATGATTAAGAAACCAATTGATGTTAGACTGTACCCTTGACAAAGCCAGAGACAGGTTGTGGCAAAAGGACAGCCCTTCATTGCAGGGGTTTCTTACAATAGCAAAACTGCATGAACACTCAAAAGCTTGTGTTTGTACATAAAGAGGTGTCCTTGGAAAAAAAAGATGGTGAGGTCATTAAAGTAGTGTATGGCAAATCTACAAAAATTAGCACTAGCACTGTGCCGAAGTCCTCCAATCTGAAGAGTTTTCAGGGTAAATGCTTTAGGTGTGGTAACTTAGGGCATCTGGCAAACTTAAAAGATTGTCCTGGGTGGAAGGTCACTTGCAATGTCTGTGAAAAGAAAGGCCATTTTTCCAGATGCTGCAAATTAAGCAAAGAGCTGAAGAATGTCTGAGAGGTTGATATGTATGAAGAGGTTTTTGATGAGGTTAACATTCTCCAAATCAAAGAACTGGCTCGTGAAGGTCTGCTTGAAACTGTAAGGATCAATGATGTCCTAGTAAACATGCTTTTTGACTCTGTAGCTAAGATAACTCTTATCCTGAAAATGTGTTATGAGCTTCATCTGTTGTGTAAGGTAACATTGTTGAAACCTGATATAAAGCCAAAAGGGTATGGGTGTAAGACCATTGATCTGGTGGATTATTTTTGGGGCACCATTGATTTTAAAGGAAGAATTATTCCTGCTAAGATATATGTTTCTAGGAAGGGTGACTCACTGATTAGCTGGTTTCACCAACGTGATATACATGTAAATCTTTATCCTAACGAAAATCCTTCTGTATGTTTGAAAGAGGTGTCACCTGTCAGGTTGGTGGGTGGAGGGAGTGAAGAGTGTATCAAAGAGTTTCCTGAGGTGTTTTTAAGAAATTGGGTTGTCTTAAAAACTAGCATCAGATAAAGCTCAAATCTAATGTCACGCCCAAGCTAGCAAAAGCTAGAAATTAACCATTGTTGGTAAGAGAAAGCAGGAAGTGAAATTAGATCAACATTTGGAGAATGGTATTATTCAGGAAGTGGAAGTCACAGAATGTGTGTCTCAAGTTGCCTTGGAAAGCCAATGGGGTGGTCAGAATCTGTATTGATTTAAGAGAGCTCAACAAAGCGGTGGTAGTTGACCACGGTCCGCTTCCCAACTAAGTGAGATGTTGTGGTCTCTTGAGGGTGCAAAGCATTTCTGGTCTTTGGATTTGACTTAGACCTACTGTCAAGTCATCCTTCTTTCTTTGTCTCAAGATCTTACAGCCTTTATCACACTTTTTGGCACCTTCATATTTTTTAAAATGCCTTTTTGGCTTATTTCTGTGGCCTCTGTATTCCAGAGTGCAAATGAGGACATTTTGCGGGGAGTTGAAGGTCTCAAAGTGCATCAGGATGATGTACTAATTTTGGGGTTGATCTTTAAGAACATGATGGAAGATTGAGGGTGGTATTGAAGAAATTGTTAGAAGCAGGTCTTACACTTGGGGCAGATAAATGTAAGTTTGATGATCAAGAGATTGAATACTTGGGACATCTTGTATCTGCCTCACGTATTAAACCCAAAGTCTCCCTGGTTGACAACATTTGGAATGTTCATCCTCCTCAAAATAAGGAGGAGCTGGGGAACTTTCTGGGGATTGCTGAATTCTATAAAAATATGTCCCTAATTTTGCAGACAAAAACTTGCTGTATGAGAGCGCTGCAGAAGAAGGGGAGTGAATTTGTGTGGTGCCAAGGTTGTGACAATGAGTTTGGGTGTATTAAGAATACCTGTGTGAAGCTCCAAATCTGGGAAGTTTTAACCCAATGAAATTCTTTTATGTAATGACGGATGCCAGCTCGAAAGAGTTAGGAGCTTTCTTATTGCACAAGGTAGGTGGAAAGGAGAAGACGATTTTATTTATCTTAAAACCTTTGAGAGGGGATGAGTGTAATTATTCAGTTGTGGAGAAGGAAGCCCTGGGTGTTTTTGGGTGGTATACAAATTGAGAACATTTCTGTGGGCCAAGAGGTTTGAAGTTTTAACTGATCATAAACCTTTAAGAGAAGTATTCTCCAAGAAGGGTATTGATTTTGTGTCGCATAGGATATGAAAATGGGTGGTGGCATTGCAGGAATTTGATTTAGCATTTTCGTACTTACCTGACTCTAATAACATCTTGGTTGATTGTCTTTCAAGACTTGGTAGTGGTTAGGGTGATGTGTTTGAGGAAGGTGACTGTTTTGGTGGTGAAGAATTTGAGGAAGAGATCTACACGTGTTTGCTCAGTGAGGGTTTGATTTACGAAGGTGAATGGAGAGAGGGTTTAGCCGGTGATCAGGTGTTACAAAAGGTCATGACGAAGGTTCTTGGTAGCTGATGTGAGAAGAAAGATTATGAAGATGAACTTAAAGGGTATTGGCAGGTCAGGGAAGAGTTAGCTGTTGTTGATGGTCTTCTCATGAGGGGAAACAAATTGGTTTCCCCATGCAGTCTGAGAGACAAATTGGTGATTAATGCTCATGCCAGTCATATGGGTATCGCCAAGATAAAAGAAAGGTTTAGAGAAGCGTATTGGTGGTCGCCATGGATTTGCATTTTGAAAGAGTGGTTTAGAATTATACGGAATGATTATGCAGTGATAGGATTTTGAAGTGCAGCAAGTAACCCATGGTGATAAGGGAACATGCCTGTGGTCGAATATTTTGGTTGATATTTTCGGCCATTTCAGGTTAAAATCTCAGAACCAGGATGTGTTACTGTGTCTTGATATGTTTTCTAAATGGCTGGAAATTGAGGCAGTCAATTCTGTTGAATCAGAGGTAGTTATGGAATTGTTGGAGGAACTTTTTGAACTGGAATGTTTTTCGCTGTAAATTTTGTCAGACAATGCGGTTCAGTTTATGTCTAGGGTAGTAGAAGAGTTTCTGAGAACTAGGGATATTAAGCCTAAGAAAGCAGTGTTACATCACAATGAGAGTAATGATGTATTGGAAAGATTTGTGAAAGTACTTAAAGAAACGTTACAGCAAGCTCTTGTGCCTGGTGGAAATTTGGAGGTAGCCATGAGGAAGAAGGTACGTGAGTACAGATTCACACAGCATTCCTCAACCGGGGTGGCTTCTTTTCGCTTGTTCAAAGGCAGGGTTGCCAATACTGAGGTGACTCCCTTGTGGGTCACTGCAAAAAGGTGTGTGGTGGATGATAGTAGGGGTAGCACAGAGGGATAGAGAGAGGGGGAGACAGAGAGAGAGAAAAGGGGAAAAGGGAAAGTGTGATATGATGGGAGAAAGGTGGGGAAAAGTACCATGGTGAGTGTAGGAGATTGGGTTAGGATCAAGTCAACAAGGAGAGATGGGAGAAAGTCCAAATTCAGTCAACCTTTTAGGATAATTAAGGTTTTTAAGAAGGCTGTGAAAACCAGTGATCACAGAAATCGAAACATGAATAGAGTTGCTAAGTGTCAATCAAATGGGAATCATGTCACAAATGCGCATGTTGAACAAGAGGAGGCCACTAGACCACTTCGTACAAGAAGAATTCCCTTCCGATTACAAGATTGCATTTGCTAAATTGTGACCTGCATTTTCTTTTCACTTATTTGTTTAGTTATTGCAGAGTGTTGGTATCCAGGCAATAATGTAAGGGATTTAGAATGTGGTTTAGTTGCTATGTTGGAATGTGGAGTTCTGTGATCAAGTCAGTTGGATCTGGCATTGATGTGGAAGGGGTCTCTGCTGCTGTGATACTTAATAAACCTGAGTTTATCACTGCTTCTGGAGCGTCGTTCTTCTTCTGAGTTAAGTAAGAAGCTACCTTTACACACAGCTCTACACAGAGACAGTGCAGCCATTAATGATACGGCCCCAGGATTGAGGCACCAAGCTGTATGCCAGAAAGATAACTCAAGAGGACTGTGTGGTCAAATGTGTGAACACAGCTGACATATCAATCTAAACAGCGCAACATTTATGAATTTAAAAACATCAACATAGTTGTAAATTTAGATTAGTGGGACCAATGTTGTTGTAGAATACATTTAGTATTTACCTTAAAATGTAATTTCGTTCTAAGTAGCAGAATCAATGAAGAGTGGTACCTTTATTAAACATTGAGCTATTGACTTAGAACCACGCTTAGAAAGTAACAAAAAGTAAATGTAATTTCGCAACAATTTTGCTTTTCATTCCATCACAAGAGTTTATAACCAAACGAATTGAGTAAACTAAAACAGGTATTAAAGCATCTGACAGCCAAATCTCATGTACCACAAAGAAAGTTACGTTTTTAATATTACCTGTGAGAGATATTTCCTAATCATTGCAGCACCATACATTTGGCATTAAAGTGCCAGCGCCTTAACTGGACAATTAACTGAGTTCTTTACGGTTTGGCTGTACTAGGACCTCTCATTCCAGGCTACCTTAAGAGATTCCACTGGATTAAGGCTAATCTTTAGTAGGCGACCCTAGCTGTCTAAAGGTTTTTGATCCAAGTGTACATTAAAAATCACTCACTCTCTGGCTTCCTTCATAAGCCCAAATTTAGGACACTAATATTTATAACTGTGTTCACCAAGGTAATTCTGCCTTCTTCCTACCAGCATTCCATTCTCCAAACATGTCAAATTTGTGGAGGGGCACAAACAGTTTTGCCAACTGTTATGCCATGCATTCAATGTATCCATCATGTGATTTACGAAGGAAGGTTCCAGCATTATCAGTGATCAGGTCCAAAAACTCCAATAAAAAAGAAATAAAAAATTAAAACTCCTGACTACAATGTAGGTCCTATGCAGGGAAACAATACAAAACTGGAAAAAAACAAAGAAAGCCCCATAAAACAACATCACAATCTCAGACTAAACAATTAAAATTAATATCTTGGGACAGACATGGACAAAGTGCCTCGAGTCTTTTACAGACTTGCTGGAAGTACTTTCAGGGTGAAAATAATAAAAATGAAATGCACCAAGAACTTTTTGAGTCAGAATAATCCTTTAAGGCTGTCTCTGACACGCGGACACAATCTGCTGTTGACTTTAAACAGAAATTTAAAAGATTGACTCAGGTGTGGGAAAATCATCAGCCCAACTCTCCCTCCCTTAACTCCTGATCCTGAAAGTCAAATGAGATGGAATGTAACACTTATTTTTATAGTTTATGGTCACCAATTATTTTGCGGCATATTTAAGAGAATTGTGTCTAAGGGCAGTGCAGCAAGTTACCTTGGTGTGCCTGTCCTACTTTGCAGGGAAAGGGTAAGAATGCTCTGTATTTATCCGATACAGTGCATATGCCGGTGCTATTTCAGCAGCCTAGCACCAACGCTGCAACCCCTGCACCATGGTGCAAAGGTGCCTTTGTTGTAGGCAGGATTTTGTTTTCTCCAGGAATGGTAAACTTCGTCCAGGTTTGGTAAATCTTAGAATGCATGAAAAACCATGGGACTTGCATGATAATACCCACCACGATGCTCATGGAATGCCTCCCTTGAGCAGTGTAATGCATGCAGCGCTTTGCTGGGCGTTGCATTACTTCATATTTTTGAAGCCATTCAAAGCCACACAAAGTGGTTTTGAGTGGCTTCATAGATATGACTTAGAAGTTTGCGTCGTGCATGTACCACGTTGCGTGGTGCAAGCATGACGCAAGGCCCTCATAAATATGCTCCTTGGTCTCTTAACTCTTTGGTGCAGAGCGTGTCTGTGATTGTGGGTTGGAGCACAGTGCAGACAGCTTTCTGCATGGATGACTATAGACATGCCCTGGCTCAATAGGTAAATATTGAGTGAGATGAATGGAGGGCTATCTCCAGTGATTGAGGCCCATCTGTGTAGGGTAGACCGTGTGACCTGCTGTCCATGTTGCTTTATGTTTGATTTGTCTCTGCACAGCCTATAGCAGTAGGGCTGCGGGTTTTCTTATTCTCCACCTAACGCAAATAAGCTGAAGAAGTTGAATTCTTCACTTGAGGGTGTCTCAATGGACCATGCAGTGCATGGACAGGTTATTGCCTTTACTGGTGTCGTTGGGCGACTATTCTCCCTGTTGTTTAGGTGGTCTTTGACTGAGCCAAGAGTTAGCTCATTAGCAGAATTACCTGATCTTCTCTTTGGATATGGGCTAGGTCTGTTGTGTAGCTCGATATTATACTCCTAACCTTGCTATATTGTGAATAGTCTTATACTAGCCTACATCGCCCAGTTCCTGTGTTTTAATGTGCCCCAATTCTCTCATATTTCAAATAAAATGATACTTTCAAATGAAATGATTTCACATATTCCCAGCACCTCCAGCACCAACGTGTTTGCTAGGGACACAAAACAAAAGGAAATAAACAAAAGCTCAACACTCATTAACTTTCAAAAAACAAATAACTAAAACACAAGATGGTGAGGTGACTAAGGGCAATGGGCCGAGACACCTTATTAGTCTTGCTGCAGACTACTTTATGGGATTATTCAAAGAGAAAATACACCAAGTATAATGGAGTCAAAATAATGCCTTGCTAGGCTGCTTGCTATTAGAAAATGCAATTGCTGGAAACAGCAGGGGTTTAGAAAATTCCTACTGAGACTTTAAATTAAAAGGAAAAGAAATTCATAAACTGTGCTGTTGACTAATGCATTTGGTAAGCAATGTTGAATCACACACCGTGCGTTGCAGCACAGTGCTTAATTTATAAATGAATAAGTGCTAGGGCCCAAGGTTTTGCTCAGAAACGCGCAGCCAGTGCTATTGAATGTCAGGGTGCCGATTACCAAGGTTAAGTAGTCTGGATTCTACCTCATGCCTCTTTAACCCTCCACCAGAAACTCCCTGCCCCTCCATGTCACTCATGTAGACTATTTTTCATTCTTGCTTTCTCCCTTTGTTACTGTTTTTATCTTCCTTATTTGTTCCCCTTTTTTGAGTATTTCTCTCTCTTGATCTGAGTCAAAGTCTGTGGAGGAAACATAGGTGTCAGTATGTAATATGACGAATTCCATGCAGATACGTGATATTTTTAAGATATTTATTGAGTTGTTAAGATCCATAGTAACAGCCCATAGAAACAGCCCCACCAGGAGTAGCCTGCAAGCTGCTCAGCCCATCTTCCAACTGACCACACTCACACCAGACACCCAAGCATTCTACTCATGTCAATCATATCAACATTCCATACAGAACACTCACACTGGCTGAGCAGCTAGTTACAAGGTAAAGTTGAACACTATAAACATAACATGAAGAAACTACATTACCCAAATATTAGTGCCTGAGGGTCACACCTGCAACCACAAGCCCAAATTAAGCAGTATTGAGGCATCATAATGTGTCACTTACGATGATCTGACCAGAGGTAAAAGTTGACAGTCAACTTTTGATCAGCTGGTGGGGCAATCTGAATTAAAAGAGTTCTGCAAAGCAGCTTACAGCATTCTCCCTTAGCAGAGGATATACAAAAGCAACCCTTGTAAACTATTGAAACTGTGTTTTTGCTTGTGCTGGGCTTCCAGGGCACACCTGCTACATTTACATATCTGCTCCACGAACCCTCACGCATACCTGCACGGAAGGAGGGCCTGCACTAGCGAGCTTGCAGGCAACATGATAAAACCTCAAATCTGACCCAGGCTTTTATTCTTCTGCTGTTGATACAATTAATCAAAACAATTGCATATTTTGCAAATTGCCAAGCCCATGTGAAGTTGTTTCTGCCATCAAGATACAGCTTCTGCTAAGCCTGGATACTCCCCATTTTATTTCGTTATGCCCTTGTACATCAAATAGAAAGATCTTGATATTCTGAGCTCTGAGTGCATATTATTGACTGCTTAGCGAATGTTCTGCTTCTTATAACCATTATTACTTTAACCGTTCTGACATTATTCTCTAACACCTTCAGGGAAATTAGAAATAAAAATTCATATGAATACCTGAAGCCTTCTGCCTTCTTCAAGGCTCCCAACCTGGAGCCAGGCTTCCGGCTTTATAAAACATTTAGCATCTCTGCAGCCTTTCCTATTGCTTAGAGTGAAACTCCTCCTGGAGGAATGAAGGTTATTAAAACCTGCGAAAATAAGTTGTCTGAAAAGAGTTTCATCAAGTGATGAGTTCAAATATATTTGCACCTATATTGAATTGTGTTGATTCTGGAAGGGGGGGGGTAAGTTATGCAGCAGTATGCAGGACTTTATGTAAGAAGAAATTAACACACTTTTTTAAATCTAATTGCATGTGCAAAGGAGTGTGGGTAACCTCTCAAGCAGCAGGAAATCAGGTAAGAGCGGAACCACCAATGTCTCCTACCCGAGTCTATTACCTTGGTGCTCGACCCCTTAGTCCCTGTTTGACCTCAGGGTCACAGACTTCAATACCTTTGGGTCTGCTGTGCCTTTCATCCTCCTTAGGTCAATAAAACGAGGGCGTTTGAATTTGGTACTGTTAGACCTGGCACCATTGGCGTGGGTCTCCCTTCCATTTTTTGTTGCTGTTGCCTCATGTGTTTTTGCTGTTGTTGGATGCTTTGGGCACTGTGCCACTGCTATTCAGTGCCACAGTCAAGTGCTCCCTTTGGTAAATTGATGTATGGATTAGGATTCCATGATTGGCTGGTTTGGTTTACGTATCAGACCCTAGTACAGTGCACTGAATGTGCCCAGGGCTTGTAAACCAAATGCTGCTGGTGGGCTTGCAGCACTGGTTTTGCCACCCACAGAAGCAGTCTGTAAAGTGTGTCTAAGGCCTGCCATTGCAGAGCCTGTGTGCAGTCTGGTACTGCCATGTTGACTGGCCAAGTGCACCCAATTGCTAGTCCCTAACCCTTCTCTTTTCTTCCAGACACCCCTATGGTAGGCCCAAGGGCAGGGTGCAATGTAAATATAAGGTAGGAATTCGAGTTTAGTATGCCTGAACGCAGAATGATAAAATACATATTTTAGTGAAGTTGGTTTTAGCATTCTGTGTTTGAAAATACTACTTTTAGAAAGTAGGTATTTTCTCGCCTAACTATCCAAGTCTGCCTCTGCTAGGTTGTATATTCCTCGTCTGGAGTTTGAGTGACAGGGGTTGGGGGATTCCAGGAGACAGGGTGAGTCAGCACAGGGCTGAATAGAGAGATCTGCATGTAGATGGGTGGGAGAAGTTGCACCTGGGACCTGAATAAGGCTGTGCCTTCCCAAAATGCTGGCTCCACCTCCTGTGGTGCGTCTGATGTCCCTGGCCTACACTTTGAAAGGAAAGAAGAAGTCTTGTCAGCAAAGTGCTCCAGGACTGACCAGAACTGGTTTGGACTAGGCAAAACCCTCACTGCCTTCAGAAAGCAAAGAGAAAATGAGTATAAAAGGGGGGACCCAGACCCCAGAACATTAGATCACTTTGGGAAACATGAAGAACCTTTGCTGCGGAGGGGAACCAGAGAAACTGAGGAATAGACTATCCCTAGCTGAGTGCAGTTTGGGGGATTGACCTGCAGTGGTTGCCTGATTGCCAAAGAAAGGAGAAAGGACATTGTGCTACTTTCAAATCAACTTGTGAAGGATCTCCAAGAGCTTGAGATAGAGCTTGCCTCCTGCTGAAGTCTCAGGGACAACAGACTTCACCAACCAGCTCCCCAAGAGTTCTTTTGAAGTGCCTGCTGTTGTGCGTGGCCTTCTGAGGGACTGCGTGTTGCAAGGAGCTGGAAGCGCGACTCACGAAGAAGAAGCGTGTCGCCACCGCAGCCGCTCTCGTCGGATCACTGAAGAAGGGTGTCGCTGCTGTCGCTTTGCATCGCAGAAGTGCCTCGTATCGCCGGAGAAGAGTTTCGCCATCACATCAGATGCCGCCGCATCATCGGAGAAGCGTGTCGCCGCCGCGACTGCTGTCGTCGCATCACTGAAGAAGGGTGTCTCCACTGCAGCTTTCGCATCACATCGTCGAAGCGCCTCGCATCACCGGAGAAGAGTGTCTCCGTCGTTGAGTCGCTGCACGGCCGTCGGGCATGCACGTATTGTGTCGCATCATGAAGAAGACGCCATTTTGTTTTATTGCACCGGATCTTCATCGCATCACGGCGATGCGGGTCGCACCGCCACAAAAGCGCAGTAAGAAACCGACGCTTCACCTCCCCATGCAGAGAAGAACCAACGCATCACCGTCCCCTACGCATCAGTAGGGAACTGACGCATCACCGTTCTTGCATGTAAGGAACCGACGCATCACCTTCCCTGCAACACTTCCGTTGTATAGCGTTACACATCCAAAGGTACATTGAACTCAAAGTGTCGCATTTACCATCTTAAGAGAACTAAGCTATTTCTACCAGTTTTAAGTACAGTATTGTGGATATTTGTCGTTTGTGGTCTTGTGATAAGTCTATATAAAGAATACTTATTTTTAATATACAACCTGTGTGGTGTCCATCTGTAGTGTTGTCACAGGAATACTGCATGTGTTCTCAAATGCTTGACACACTGCCTCTGAGATAAGCCTGTCTGCTCGTGCCAAGCTACCAATGGTGTGAGCAGGGGTTATTTTAGGAGTGTACCCCCTTACCCTGACTAGAAGCAAGGGTCCCTATTTGGTCAAATGTACCTACCTCTGCCAACTGGAGACCCCCAATTCTAACAGGTAACAACTACATCTTTCATCCAGTGCCAAGAGGCCGGTGACTGAACAATAGCTCTAATAATCCACGTTATGTTACGTGATGTATCAAAAGACAAAAGGCCTGATGTAGATGTTGGCGGAGGGATTACTCCGTCACAAAGGTGACGGATATTCCGTCCAGAGAAATATAAATCTCATAGGCTCTAATGGGATTTATATTTCGGCGGACCAGATATCCGTCACCGTTGTGACGGAGTAACCCGTCCGCCAACATCTAAATCATGCCCAGAAGCCAGGAAATCAAAGCACTCACTTATCCTATTGGGATCTCTAATTAGTAAATACAACTGTAATCTCCTCTATAAAGTCAAAAGAATTCCATGGTGAGAGGACACGTTGACCTGACCCAAAATAGCTTGTTTGCTTTCCGGCTTATAAAGCTACCTCCTTCTGATGCACGGAGTGCTATGTTAAATAGAAACAAGGGGCAAATTCAGTTAATGGCACAAGAGTGGATTGTGTTGTGAATGATGCCTGTTACCTCGCATTCAGACTGCACAACTAACCTCCTAAAACTGTTAGATATTGGCTCTCAGGTTGGCAGAGGTATGCACCCTGTCCAAGTAGGGACCACAATCCTAGTCATGGTAAGTCAGATGCGCAACCTAAATTAATCTGTGCTCACTCTCATGTAGCTTGGCACAGAGCAGTCTGGCTTAACTTAAGAGGCAATGTGTAAAGTATTTGTGCAACACTTTAATTACAGTAATATTGTGAAAATGCCACAAAAAGACTTCACACTAGTTTACAAAAATAAAGAATATTTATCTGACTAAAACAACACCAAAACAATACAAAATCCAATATGTAGAAATTGAGATAAGAATTTGTAAATATTAAATCCTAAAACAGTGCTTAGAAGTTAATAGCCCTTAAAAGCTAATTGAGGCTGTGCTATACTGGGGTAAATACAAAGTTCCAGGCCGATCACGTTGGAGAGCAGGCCAGCTACAGGACCCACACAGGTCCTGTCGAAAAAGTACCCTGGATGGAGTGCTGGCATCGAAGACTCGATGCGTCGGTTCTGATGCTCGCAGTCTGGTCGATGCGTCGAAGTAGAGCCTTGGAGCAGTATCTTCAGATCGGCGCTACATTGTAGTTGAACCTTGCAGTCAGGTCCCATGTCTTCATAGAGCCATGCAGAGATGTCCTCGGATCGGCACTGCGTCAGTGTCGAAGGGCACTGCGGTGGTTCTGATCAGTGCAGAGGTGACAATGCATTGATTTTGGAGTAAAACAGCTGCAGAACCCACTTCTGAGGCCCTGGACTGGAGAGGTACCTCAGGCAAGGGAGAACTCACAGATGACGGAGTCCAGCAGCTGAAGCAGAGTTGAAGAAAGTCTTTGATGGCCCTCAGACTTCAAGAACAGGGAGCAAGCCAGCAAGACCTTGGAGAAACTTGAATTCAAGGATGTAGAGAACAAGTCCAGTCATTCTCACTCCCCAGCAAGAATCAGCAGGCAGCAGGCCAACACCACAAAACGAGTAGCAAAGTGGCAGTCCCTCCTAAAGTATAACAATCAGAAGGCAGTAGGCCAACACAGCAAAGCAATTAGCAAAGTGGCAGTCCCTCCTCCAGCACAGCAGCTCTTCTTCCAGGCAGAATGTCCTTGGTTCCAGCAAAGTTCTGATTTGGAGGTGTCAGGGGTCCAGTACTTATTCCCAAAAGTGCCTTTCAAGTGGGGGAGACTTTAAAGAGGCCTCTGAAGATCACAAGGTCCCTACCTTTCCTACCCTGGCTCCAGACTCACTACAGCTCTTTGCGTGCGGACAGAAACAGCCCTATTCAGGAGCAAGTGGAAAATCCTCTCAATCTACTTCAGGAAGGCTCATCAGCCTAGTGATGGGCCATCAGGACACAAATTTAACACCTCAGCTCCCTTTGCATGACTGTCGATAGCTAATGTTCAAAGCCCAGTTGTCACTCAACCTAGACGTGCATTCAGAGTAGGGGTGGGCGGAATTTGCAAAAGTGACTTTCGCAAATTATCGCGAAACTGTTAAAAATCTCCGCAAACACGCGGAAATATCGCAAAGATGCGGAAGTTTTTTTCCCTCCCATTCGCGGTATTTTCTGCGTGGTCGCGGCTCGCCAACTTACCCATGCGGTTGCTCGCGGGCGCGGCCATCTTGTTTTCACTCTTCTCGCGGTGCATGATCGCGAGAAGAAAGACGTGATCGCGCGACCAATGACATTACGGCAGGCGTGAACTGTCGCGAGACAGTGCAAATGGCTACCAACAATCCAACATCTCGTGGAGAACGCGACCGGATCGGGAAAACTTGTCGGCGAACGCGGGGATTCAGGTAAGGCGATCGCGCACGCGCGAGAATGTATTAGTTTACAGCGCGAGCAAGAAACAAATTATCGCTAAGCTGCGGAATGCGGAAATTTTGATATTTTCGCGCTCTCCACGGAACGCGAAAATGTCAAATTATCGCAATTTCCGCGAGCGGAACGGAAATTTAGCCCAGGCCTAATTCAGAGACAGGCAGAGGCACAGAATAGTTAAAGTAAGAAAATGCCAACTTTCTACAAGTCAAAAAGTTTACCTGAGCGAATGCTCTGGACACAGTGTGCACTATTGTGGCACACAAACGGGGTCAACCCAAATGTTACAGATTCAAGCAACCTTACACAACAATCAGCTAATTAGACAAACAGAATTGTGTGTTATTTTAAATTGTAGTCCTGTAGTATACACAACTCAAAAGTACAATATAAATCAAATCAATTTAATAACAAAAACAAGATTCTTAATGAAAAAGTTTTCACATGAAAGCTAGTCTTGAGACTCCTTAAGACTGGCTACGTAAGTACATCCCAATGAATTTCGGGATACCAAAGAGCCCTTCATCAGGGGTATCTATGAATGAAACAAAACAGCAATTGTCTAAATGTCAACATAAAGGGGCAGATTTACAACTTCTGGCGCATCTCTGCAAATCAGCAGGGATGCGCCAGAACAGATGCATCACGTAATTCCCCCCTTGCGCCACCCAGGATGCGTCGCATTTACAATGCGGCGCACCATGGTGCAAGGAGGGCAAGATGCGTGATGCATCTTGTGGCGTACGGGTGGCGCATTGCTGCAGTTGCGTTGCACTTGCGACGCAACTCCTGCAATGCACAGGGGCCGCCCATACTTAATGTGGTGCGTCACTCCTTACTCCTGCTTCAAGCAGGCGTAAGGATTTGACGCAGCAGCGTCATAAAACTGACTCAGTGAAATCTTGTAGATTTCACTGCGTCAGTATTACGGGGCTTTGCTACAAGGGAACGCCCACCCTGCGACAGAACGCCCACATGAAACCTGACGCAGGTTTCATGTGGCGCAGGGCTTTACAACATGACGCATCTGCCTAGATGTGTCACGTTGTAAACAAGTCGCAACGTGGCGCATGGTTTACGCCGCCGTGGCGTCACTTTTGTAAAAGTGTCGCAAGGGGCTTGTAAATCTGCCCCATAGTGTCCCAGCTTGAATAAAATACAATACGGGAATAAAAATCAATGATGCGTTTGCAAACAGTAGATCTCCCATATTCACTAAAGTTTCATATAAATATACAAATTAGCACAGAGAGCAGGTCCTTATGGTTAATGTCAGGTGTCCAAGACAATAAACAAAAACGATAGAGAAAATAAGAGTAACCCCTAAAACCCGCCTTATCAAAACTGAGAGAAAATGAAGGCCTAACGTGAGAGACCAGGGGTCAGTGCATAGATGATAACATGCTATACCTGGTAAAAAATCCAAAGTTACAGTAGAAGGTCCAGAAGTTCCCAGACTCAATAAGTCACTGCCTATTCTTGTGAGAAAAATCTACAGAGAAAATGAGACGAGAACGAAAGCCGAAATGAAGAATGTAGTGCGACAAAGTAGAACCCAGCCTACAGCCCGTAAGGGATGGTGTCTTACCGTCCGTGCAACACACTAGTGATCGTTTTTCAATAGTACACAACGGTCGTTAACTGTTCAAGATAAACATGCGTATAAAAGCCAGCCAGTCACTGATATATAAAATTGGTGACAGTAATGTGTAGAAAAGCAGAGAAAAAGTTCGGACACACTCACTCAATCGTCCGTGAAATATATAAAAATCGCTGTCGCTGCGCCACTTTTTTTTTTTACAGTATTATTAATATTACTGTCTCGCTGAACACACTCTATTCCAAGGTTGGCTTTGTATATTAAATAGTGTTACGTTATTCTACTATTATTTAGAATGGGAATCTAAGCAGAGCACAATATGTGCACTTCTCATGTTACTTGATCTAGGGTAATTGAGCATCGTTTCCATCATTGGATACAATATTAGATATTATTTAGAAATAAAGGTGTAGCACTTGTACAATAAGCTATGGCTTGATCAAGACAGTATAATTTATACGGTTTTTAGGTGCAAGGTTTACCCCAGGCTCACTTTCTTACTCACTCGCCTTGTACATCCGTTTCTGAGTAATTTTGGTGTAACACTTTTTCTACAACCTTATTGTTCACTTTTACGAAGAACACTAACTCCACAGCAAAGGAGTCTATTTTTTTCCTTTTCACCACCCGTTTTCTTACTTCAGCACGCAACTTGTAGCACGGTCCCTGACACACCAGCCGCGATGCGGTTCACCACAGACCTCGTCTCGTAGGATTAACTTTCGACAGCACTCGGGTAAGATTTAACTCTGGGGCAAGTACAGATGCATAACATTTCCCATTTGTTAACGATTTCACCAAGTATATTATGGAGCACTTTTTTAGGTCTCGCCTAGTGTTGCAGCACGAATGCGCTGCCATCGCTTTGTGAGGCATGCAGTATATACTGTATCTTGGAAGCTTTGTGGAAGCTCCGCCCACTCTCCACCCATTGGCTTTTGTCTTAAATGCTGCCTTCCAATTGGTTTGAGGCTTGTTAGTCCCTCCTCATTCATCATTTGTATCCTTCCACGGCTACCAGCCTTTTTACTTACAACAGTATTTTTCTCTCCCTGCCTTCCCCCCTCCCCTCTCACAGTCAGTGACTTCTCAGACCACACCAGACCCCCAATCCCTTTTGTGTCTTCTTCCCACCCGCACCTCCGATTCTATTGCAATAGGTCTTGCGTAAATGCGAGTCCTATTGCATTTCCAATGCTTGTTTGTGTCACGTGCTGCTGGCGGCTATCTTACCCATGCGCAGTGGACCCCAATACATCAAGTGCACCTCGTCTCCCATCCTCACACCCCACTTCCTGTGCCTGTCTCCTGGATACAGGCTGTGGCTCCCGCTCAGCCGCTGCTCCAGCCCTGCTCTGTAGACACCGGTTGCCTGGTGTAAAATCTACCTGTCTTCTTTCCGTGTCAGGAGATTGACATGGATAGGAACACCCTGCTGGCTGCGGCCAGACCCGAAAAACCTTGCATAAACATTGCTAACTTCATTCATTCCCGCGCTCGCTGCCGCAGCTTCCTCTTAAAGGAATTCAAGCCCACAGCAAACACAAGGTGAGTTTATAACAACCAGCTGGCCCCGGGCGCGCGAATCACCTCAGCAGCCCCGACTGCTGCTGGCACACAGAGTGTGAGGGGCACAGTCTCAGAGAGAGTGGCGGGAGAGCAAAAATTCTTCAGGACCGAGGTGTGAGGGAGAGGGGCAGGAAGGCGGTTGGGGGTGATAAGCACAGAGTGAAAGATGGAGCAATTGGGGTCAGTCTGGAATAGCGTGGTGGGATTTGGAAATGAGAAAGAGCTGGCCATGAAACAGAGGTGCATTGAGCAGTGAAGGTGGTGTATGAGGAGGGCGGTAATTATGGGGAAAGGTATTTTGAGAGAGAGGTATACCAGTTGCCTAGAGGATGTCCGAGATGATGCGAGATTCCAACTTTCCCTGCTGTGTGCCTGAGTACCCTTTTCTGTTAATTATTTGCATTATGGCCCATGTGCTTATAATGGAAACATAAAACAGGACTACAAGTACCAGAATGCCAAGCGAAAACATTAACTGGATGAGCTGCCTACTCGTGGACTTGGGAAACTATGGAACTTGGGAATGTAGATAAGTGTAAAGGTCAGAGGTTAAAGAAGAGCTGTTTATGTAAATTCAAATCTGGTAATAGAAGACGAGGCAGCCCTAAAACTGGTGACGAACAGTACGTGATATTGGCTGTACGTATATTCCGGGGAGGGTGACTGTACAGGGGTGAAAGGGACCAGCCATGTGTGTTAATAAGGGAAGGGAGAAAGAGCGTGTGAGGGAATTGCAGAATATCCTGCAGATGTAACTTTAAGAAGCTAAGTTAATCTCCCTGTGCATACCAAAAAATGAATGTGTGCTTGTGTAATGTAACTGGTGGTCATGTAAAGCGATCCAATACCTTCGGGTCGAGTTCGCACTATATAAATCTGCAAAAATAATGTGACAATGAAAGCACCGCTGAACTAAAGGGGGCAGTGAGGTACCGCTGTGAGCTGGAGACAGGCGAGTAAAAGGCTCTTTTGAAACTCTCAGAAAGGTTTGTGGTGGGGGAGCAGGCTGCTGATGCAGTCACCAGCGAAGGCGAGGAAGTCGGGGAGAGGCATTACTGAATAAACTAGAGGTGAGTCAGATCCGTCACTATAACCACCAAAAGAGGTAAGTGAGGGGAAGAGACAGCGCTGCAACTTTTGGAGGGTAAAGTGAAACCCGCTGCTGTACCTCAGGATAAAGGATATGATGTAACAAAATAAATGTGTGGGTGAAAGACACATCTGTAACCACAGGCAAGGGTTTTAATGCTATTACTCAGAGTGCAGTGACCAATCTCTTACTTTCAGAGCGGTAAAGCTTGGTTAATTTGCTGGTCACTATTGGTTTCTCTTCTTATCCCAGTTATGTGACACGCTTGGCCCGAATTTAGGCTCACTGTAATTAAACATGTGCTTTGGTAAAGCGTACCTGAAGGGATTCGCGACTTCTGGGTGCTGGATGGCAGCTGACAGACCAATGCAGCATTAGTGATTATTAATCACTTCTATTGTGGAAGTTTATAATTTGAAAAATTGCAGCACGGCAAAACTTATCGCCTGCAGGCATGAACTTTTCAAAGCTGGACACGAGGATGGTAAGGGTGTGAAAAGAGAACAAGTGTATCCACCACGACATCAAATATTGTTGTTTGAAAATGAAAACAAATTGCTTTGCAGACAGACGAGACAGGAATTAATTCAGTGACAACTCCTCAACCCTTATGACAGACTGCCTCTGTTCCAACTCCCTCTTCTATGAGAAAAAACATGGGGGATATTCACAAGAACGTGTGATAACCATCGCAAAAGTAACTTAACTTAACCTTCAACATCGCAGTCCATCGCGGGAAATTTACTCCATGTTAACCAAGTATTCACACCACAGCAGTACCATGCGATAGTCACCAGATAACGCGTCAAATGGTCGCGTTGAAATCAACTCCACTCCGCAAAAATGGGAAACACGAACGCCAAAAAAGCTGCGATGAGGCCAATCGCGATACAAAAAGCATCGAAAACCAGCGGCAGTCCTGCAAATCCCACGTGTCTGGGGGGGAAATGCACTATAAAAGCTACAAAAACAACAAACCAGAAACAATCCGAAGTGCGTAGCAACATGGATGCACCCTGATCGAGCACAGAGGCCAGCGTGAACCCCACAAACCCCACAGACCACCAGCAAGGAACAACGGGGTCGGGGAAGGCCAAGGAGAAGAGGGATGGGAAGACTGGGTGCGGTCTGCAGGAAAAGAAGATCAGAGTCACGAGGTGACAGAACACTACCAGCAACTGACCCACAATCCGACTACCTTGAATGCAGCCGGAGTGTTGAGGAGGCCAATGGAGGAGGCCAAGAGGTGCTGGCATGATGTGAAAACCTAAACCAGGCCCAAAGCCGCTGCCAACAGGAAGGTAGCAATGGTGACAGGAAGTGGGAGTCCTGTGCCACAGGAGGAGCTGGAGGAAATGGAGGCCAGTCATCAGTGTGGAGACGGTGAAAGGAGGTGGGAGTACGGACACACCTTGAGAGGCCCTGACACAACAACAAAAGGGTGAGGAACGACCAGGGACTGGGGGGACGGGGGAGATGGGCACAATGGCACACATGCAAAATGATGTGTAGCACACTGCACACCCACAAAGACCCAGTGTCATGTCTCCCATCCCCGTGGCACACTGCAGCACACACATATAGCAATCACAGCACATCCCATGACAATGTAGCACAAAGTGCAACACCAACGCTGCAGAATAGGGGACACAACTGGGTCCGCCCATGTGCAGAAACAGGCCAATCACATTTGACAGAGCAGGAAACTGTGAAATGCATATGTATGGGTACAACCTCACATCCATCATGTAGTCCAAATGTCCACTATCCCCCCTCAAATTGCCAGCACCGCCCAAACAGTCACAATGTACATTGTCACACAGTTTGCATGTCAACAAGAACAATGCGCCTACATAAATGTCAACACAATGTCAACATGCATCTCCCCTTCACATTGCAGGGGGACGAAAAACACCTCCAGCAGATCAGACCAGACCCGACAACCCATCAGTGATTCCGGAGATGACCACCACACCTTCGACACCGAAGCCCTACAACAGATCATGGACATCTCAGGCAACCCACCCTCAGGAGCAGGGCAGCCAAGCTACATAGAGGAGACGCCAGCCCCTGCACAGACCACACAGCAGGAAGCACCCGCCACCACGGCTGGCTCCCAACATTTCACCGAGGCACACATCGCATTCCAATGCTAGGTGTCAGAATGCCCCAAGGAGGTGGCCAAACAGGTGCGGGTGGGGTCAGAGCTCATGGAAGCCGAATTACATCACATACGGGGTGTCCAAGTCCCATCAGGGACCACCCACACCCCACAAAGGAGACCCAGACTGCGACAGAGACACATGCGTTTGCACATTTCCTCTACTGAACTGCGCCCAGAGGCCCGTAAATACCATCCACACACCACGCTGGTCCTCCATACGACGGTCCAGTACACCCCTCTTATGCATTGAGTGGTTGACGACAAAGCTACGTCTCCAAGCTACAACCTGCTGTCTGCGATGACAGGGTTTGCGTCCTCTGTACACAGCACAATGTAATGATGTAGGGCCTGGGGCCCTCGTGCACACATCAGGACCACACGGACACACGCAGATAGTTTTTGCAACTGGCTACGGACATGTGCGCCCGGCCCCTTTATTGGCAGGGTCACATGTACAGTGATGCTTGTGCTGGATGTTTATGGGGTGAGTGCAAGCCAGCCCTCAGGGAGTTGCTGGTGCTGGCAACAAATGCAACAGTGAACACTATGAATACGGAAACAGATCATGGAGGTAGCCGGAGCAAGTCCAGAGGTCACACAATGAGCAAACAGAGGTGTCCGTGAGTTGCAGTGCGCTGAGGTTGGGGCACTAGAGCTAAGCGCGCTCATGTATAGAAAATGTCTAGGATTGTGTCCCTTCTGGACATTCCTGATGCAGCTGCAGTGGGGGGTGTCACACCTGCATCATCTTCCTCATCATTGTTCCAGGTCTCCCAAACTGCCTGAGGTGACATTGCTGCGTGAGCTCTCCACAGCACATAACCAAAACAGTAATGGCCGATGATTCGTGGTGCACTGAGTTAGTGACACCTGGAGTGCTGAGCAGGGGATCAGGCACAAGATGGCATCCACTACAGGTGCGAGCAACTCCGTTAGTCTGTGAGTAGCCCGTTTCGACACTGGCAGTTGACGGTTGGAGTTGATCTGGGCGGTGGTGGTGTGTGCCTTCTGCGGTGATGCGACGTCCGGGCCAGTCAGGACTCGATTTGATGTGTGAGCCCTGGTGGGCCACAGTTGAGGCCGGAGGCAGCGGACAGTGCAGGGCCACAGACACATGGCGTTGATGATCCCAAGGCCATCGCCTCAGAGGCCATCCAATATCTCAGAAGAAGGGGTACTGGACCTGACCAGCACAGAGTTAGTGGCCCCAGATGCACAGCGGCCGGCTCAGGCAACCCGCCACGGGACGGTGACTTGCGGTGCACTGAGGTAGGGCCACGCGGACTGAGCAGGTCCTCATCAATGTCCGAGGTGAATGTGTTGGAGGGCTGTGGGGGACAGTGGAGGGTGCCCTCCAGGGCATGATACAGAGGGCTGTAGCCATCCGAAAGCAGCAAATGGAGGAGTGGAATGCTCCAGCCTTGTTTTCACCACCATTTAGGTATCAGCTACATGACGATGATGACAACCACCAGTCCATAGACTCAACCACCACCAAAGTTCAACCAGAAAGTGTCCATGGCTGTCGGGGAACAGACTTAGTTACTGGGAGGGGATGTAGTCTGCGATGATGCCGGTACAATGATATGCACTCCGCCATTGCTAAATCAAGACTCGGTCCCAAATGTGTGACCTACTCGACCGCAGTGTAGGCTGGAGGCAGCGGTCAGCAGTGGCCCACAGCCACGTGTCATTGGCTCGCGATGCACAGAGTCAGAGGCACCAGGGCAGTTGTTGGTAGTGTCCCATCACCTCCGTAAAGTTGAGCCTTTTCTCCTCCGGACTGAAGCGTGTCTTCTTCTTACTCCTCTCCTTGTGTACTGTGACATGAACACTGCCATGAGGAAATCAAGACTCAGTCCCAAAAGTGCGACCTAGTTGGCCGCAGTGTCGGCCGGAGGTAGAGGACAGCACGGGCCAACTGCTGTCCAGCCATCTCCTCCTGGATATCTCACATACCACGTTGGAATGGCATTTGTATTAGATTTGTGGCTGACAGGTAGTGGTACCAGAGCTGGGTGGGTGTGCAGCCGGCGAGGAGGCCGTGTCCTGCCTGTGACAGACTGCATTGGATTGGTATGAGGCCTGCAGGACCGCAGTGCAGGCCGAAGGCCGGAGTCAACAAGGGCCCACAGACACGTTTGGTGGGAGTCCTATGCACAGACTTGGGGCACCACATCGGAGGGAGTATAGTGACATGAACTCAGCCTTAAATCATGTACTCTGCCATGGTGTAGTCAAGACTCAGTTCCAAATGTGTTTCCTACTTGTCCACTGTGTATGCCGGTGGAGTACGTCAATGAGAAAGGAGTTCCGCCGGCCTGTGTTGCGGAGGCCGTGATGGTCCGAGGAGTCTGCCAAGGTCAGGGGCCTCGGGCTTGGAGCTTGCACCGACAAGTAGTGGGCCGTCTTCGACACACGCCGGTGTCGGCAGGTGGGCATTGAGGCCTGGGTGCACAGGGACGGGCAGGACTGGTCCGGGGACCAGCGTCCTGGGGTGCACCAGGCACACAGGATCGCTGGCAACACCACTCACAGCGTCGGCCTCGTGGTGGGGTGAGAGGCGCCGCCCTGGCAGAGACGTTGGGCATTCTGGAAGAAGACCACGCCCAGAGTTACATGCCTTGTATTCACACCCCTTGGCTGGCGTACGCCGGGCCAGCCCACGCCGCTCACGCTTACAGGGGCTACGTAACAAGCTACGTCCACTGTCCATTACACCAGCGGTGTGTGTCGGCATGGATATGTGTGCGGTCTGCATACTGCAGTCCGGCCAGCACATCTATGCCACACTTGGCATTGTGTACAGTCTCATTTATCAGTCACTTGCCTCCTTCGCACATGCCTGGTCCCCATCTCTTCCAACATTCTGCTATTGTGTGGCCGAGGTGCATGGCTGGCCCAGGTTCCCACAGTGAGTTATGCTGTCGTGTCTGGTGGGTGTGCATGTTGTATGTGAGCTTGTAACGTGTGCATTTCCTGTGTTGTGTGTTGCATGATTGTTGAGTTGAGGTGTGTGGTGTGTGCATTTGGTATTGGCCAATGAGCAGTGCATTTCCATAGGTGCCATCCTGGTGGTGCAGGTTGATGATGGACTGTCGGAAGGTGTAGGAATCATGCACACTGCCTGAGTGGTTGGCAGCGGTGTTTTCGGAGATTCCCCGGTGGTCCACTATTGCCATTGGTGGAATACGTGTGCTTTCTGTTGCGCTTATTGTGTGCAGTGCCAACTAGTAGGACATGTGTGCAGTCAATGTCCCCCTGACACGTGCGGGAAGCCAGCTTTGGCGTACATGCCTTGCTTGGTCTCCGGCTGTTCCTGCACAGTGTGTGGGAAGTTTAGATAGTGGGATACCAAGCTGATGGTGTCATCCATGACCGTTGTGAGGGACTTGGATTGGCCTCGCTGTGTTACTCCTCCGTCTCGGGCAGATGTTGGTTGGAGGGTACCAGAGGCCAACACGTGCAGCACGGCCAGCAGCTTTGTCTGAGGTGGGATGTTGGTTGTCCGTTGTGTTGGTACCATCAGCCTGTGGGCAATGTTGGTCAGGATGCAGAGGAGGGTTGTCACTTTGAGCATGTAGTGGGCAATGACATTATCTGGTGTTTTTTCGGAGGGTCACTCTCTTTGTCTGCGCTGCCTCAGTGTTGGTCCGGGGGGGCAGTGGGTGTCCGGGGGGTGGGGATGGGTGTTTGGGCCCTCTTGGGTGTCCAGCCCGCATGTTCAGTGGCTCCATGGCATCTGTTTTTCTTCAGGTGTGGCTCTGGGCTGGGCTCCCTTTTGTGTTGCATACTGCTGTCCGACTTTACACCAGGTCAGAGCAGATGTTAGTTTTCTGCTGCTAACACGCCTTATCGCATGTTTTAATCTCTGATCTGGCTGGTCATTGAGAATGTTGAGGTGTGGTGTTGTCGCTGCTTTTGGCACGGGAACGTTTACTCTGCATCTCATTAGCGATAGTTGCCGGGATCATCTGTGGCAATGTTTTTAGCGGCTGCTATCGCAGGTAAACTGGTGCTATGGGCTGTTGGCACCAGGTTGAATGGGGCGATAAATTTATCGCGACTTTGGCTGCGATAAAGTGCCGTTAACTCGGCGATAGCTCTTTGAGAATATGCCCCATGGACTTTAATTGAAACGGGCAATGAAACGAAAACGTGTAAATGGCAGCATTTGAAGGACATACACACCCTCGCCCCACAAAATCATGATACAATGCACCAACCCCTGCTACACAGTACATTGCACAGCCAGCTTCACTCCCAGAGAAGGACAGGGAATGTGACGTTCCCAAAGGGCACCACGAGTTTCCGGTCACATCCTGGGTGTTCTTCATTTTATAGTATTCTCTGCTTTCCAGGGCCCTTAAACAACCTAGGGCGCAATTAGTGTCCAGCAGAGGTTCGCAATATTAATTCCTACAGAATCGCCATGGAAGAACCATAAATTCTTGCAGCACCCCCAGCGATGGCCCATTCCAACATTGTGACTCCCCCCACCACCACCAAGAAGCTCCTTACTCTTTCTGTTGCATCTTCTGGGATAGATCATTTATTGTTTGTACAAATAAAGATGTAACACTTACCCCATGTGCCCTCTTAGAATAGAACCTCCCTTCTATCCATTTCTGTGGCACAATATTCCTTCTACATGTCCTCCTGTTGAATTTGCTATGTAACACTCTATATTAGTGCAGTTGCAGGCTGTCATATTTCCTCCTCAGCGCTCTTCCCACTCATTCCTGCCCCCACCACTCGCTTGGCATTATTTCATCTATTCTCATTCCTTACTGGTCCCCCAAACCCACCTACCTTGCTGCAGTAACTAGAAAGCTGAGCAGGGCTAGGAAGGTGGAGAACAAATGTATGAGCTTGTTAGGTTGTTTAAATTATTTGCTTTGTCAATAGTAGTTAGTTTCATATAATAAATAAGCACCATATATGGCTTTGTTGTATATAACATTGAAAATGCTTTAGGTCTAACATGATGATACTCTAAAACAAGTCTCTTTGAAGTTGTATCAAAGGCAGTAAAGGGTGGTACTGCTAGAACAGTAAATGTGTCAGCACCCAAGCTAATATGCTGCATAGTTAAATACATATAAGGTCCCAAAAGCAAGACCGATTGCATTGCAAATGCTTGTTACTAGTTGGGTCCAGATTTTGCCAACAGGCAACCTTCAATGATGGTTATAATCTCTGTTACAGTAGCAGGGGTCAGACTTTTAAAAAGCTAGCGCTCCTTATTCTGACGATGAGTATATCGCCATTTGAATAAAGTCACAGCACAATCTACGGATGCATGGTGGGAATGGAGGTTTCTTTCTCTACACCTCTTGATGATAACTCGCAATACGTTTTTCACAAGACTCATGATTTAACCCGGGATACCACTTTTGGCACCTCTCAATGATGTTCATGCAAAGATTGCAACTGCAACCAAACTAGAGAATCTTAACTTTTATTCTATCTTTTACCTTTTTCTTTTCTTTGCCGTTGTTTCACTGAAAAACCGAGCTGACCTATGCAGCACTTTGTTGCA
Organism: Triturus cristatus; assembly: GCF_964204655.1. Lineage (NCBI taxonomy): Eukaryota > Metazoa > Chordata > Amphibia > Caudata > Salamandridae > Triturus > Triturus cristatus. The sequence continues at coordinate 122,666,008 of NC_140592.1, read as the reverse complement.
CATCAGGAGGCACATAGAGATATCACATTCACCATTTGGAGGATTTTTTCAGTTATGACAGACTTTTGTGCGATGGTTGGTGGCAGTCTTTCTTTTGTTTTCATACACATTGGGAATTGTCCCACCCGTTATGAGGTAAAGTAAATCAGACAATGCATCTAGATGTTAAAAAAAATTCTATATTCTTTGATTGTAGATACCCCTGACGAAGGGCTTCTGTTTCAGCCCTAAATTGATTGGGATGAATGATTTTGCTAGTTTCAAGAATATGTCAAGACTGGCTTTCAGTTGGAATACTAATGTACAAGAATCATGTCCTTGAAATAAATCGACTTGATCAAGATTTTTTGTTTCACAGTGTTCAAATGTGTAGCAGTTTTGTTTGCTGAATACCATTGTCAATGTAATTTTCTTGTTCACATTGTTGAAGAGTATTCCGAGTAATACTATGCAATAATCCCGTCAAGAAATACAGTAGTGCACAATGTGTCTAGACCACTGGTTCTAGGTATCTTCACTATTTACATTTTGGGGGTGAGTCCGGAGCCCCCTCACAGAGTGTACAGCAAGTTTTGAAAATCACACCACAAGATTTCAATTTAGAATACAACTTTGAATCATATTTGAGTGCAACACAGACCTTTACAATCCACTTTTAGAAAGTTGGCGCTTTGCTGCCTTATTCAGTCAATGCCTACAGCCTGTCTCTGGGCGTAGCTGACTATTAGGATTTGTGTATTCCTCCTAGACAGTCACATGCAGAGCTTAGGTGTTTCTGGATGGGCTACCTCTGTCGTACTTTAGAATTTGGGACCGCGTAGGAGATAGGGCCCTACCCCTGTCTATCTCGGTAATAGTGAACCGCAAATGGTTAATGCGGTATGTACAAGTGCTTTCTGTAACGTTTTAGTTATGAATGCACTGTGTACATGCTATTTTACATCACTACGTGGGTTCCATTTTGTATTGGTGGCCATCTTATGGTTGCCCTAACATAGGCCATATAGTATGAAGCTAAAACGGGTCTTTTAGAGCACATGTGCCTTTCCTTGACTCCTCTGTGACCTGGGCAGCTTGGCTCCGCTGCCCCAGGTCAAACTGGTCTCACAAGTTCCCCGTCCTCTGGCCACCTGTGATTAGCATCAGGGCTTAACACACCATAAAGTCTTTTCATCCTACACAATCCCCCAGCTAATCTCTTTCACACATCGCTGTTCCTGCTTTATGGCTTGTTTCCCAAAACAGGAGATGCTCATGTTTATTGGGGCCTATCGATATCTGATGTGGGATCTGAGCTTTACTGTGTAAATAATTACGGGCTGGCTTCACTGGAATGTGGGATGGTCATCATGACTCTGCTTTTTCGTTTGTAATGTACACTCTGAATGACCATGCCATAAACCCAAGAATGTATGCCTGAGGCAGGAAAATCTGTATTTAAGAAGAAGCTCGTTTCTGTGATTTTTAGCAGTCTCCTGAGAACATACACGCTGTTGTACTTCTAGGATACCTGTAATTGGTCTGCAGCCAATAAACTGATCTTTGACTTCACCCAGAAGACTCTGTGTTTCTGTAGGTCTGAAACAGGAAGATCTCCGAAGTCATAGGGTGTGTTCCCCTGCACCGCTGGGCTTAAAATACCCAGTACTTCAGTTGGCGCCCAACTCGGCGCGATTTCAGCGGTACCGGTCCAAGCCAGAGGTTCGTGAGGAGCTTCGTGTGGAAATTCTGGAGGAAGGCCGCCACTTCATCGACCCCTGCATGTCGACGTGGTCCGAAAGTCTTTTCTGCGAGGTTCTCCGCGTCCCAACGGCTACGAAGGACTGCTGCCCTGATTAATCGCCCTGTTTTGGACCCTTGACGATTTTGGTAGAGCGAAACAATCGAGAGAGTCTTCTGGTGACGCCATCGATCATCAATATTCAGTTAAGTATAAGTGGAGCATCTCCCAGTTTGAATTTGGTATCCCTCGGGATCATTTCGATTTGGTGCTTGCAAGTCCCAAAGCCAGAGGACTCGTGTATTCACGAGACTATCGTATTCGATAATCCTTTGACGTTTGAAACTAGACTAGTGAGCGAAGATGCCTGGTTCTAGTGTATTTTGTAGATTGTTTTGTTTGGGTTGTGGAAGGGATTTCCAGTTAGAGGATTCATGTCCGGTTCCTCCAATTGGAACTCCTACTTATGAGCTTTATGTAAAACATGGCGTGGGCCCCATTGCATATAATGAAGTATGGATCCGATACACCAGAAAGGACGGTGTTTTAAAACGGCCCCAAAATGGCAGTTTCGATACAGATATCTTAGATAATTTGGAAGTTAAATTGTTTAAAAAGAAAGCCCGGCCGGCGATGTTTGATTCTTTCCGCCTATGGCGAAAGGAAGCCAAACAGAAGGAAATTAAGCTAGCGAAGAGGAATAAGAAAGAAAGAGGTATGTCAGTGATGCAAGCAGCTGTGCAATTTAAAGATAATGAGGAGGAACAAATGAAGGAACAGTTACATAGACAGCACAAACTAGGGATCGATAAATGTTACCCTGTTTTGTCACCCCTTGTGCAAGATGAGACAAAAGAGAAAGAGAAAGATTCCTTAATGTCCCATTTGTTAAGTTCACCACCCCCATATGCGCAAAATGCCACAGCACCTCCACAGCTTGTAAATGCGCAGCCTCCAGTAAATATGCCGCAAGCCTTCCCACAGCCGCCAACTCCTCTTCAGCTGGCTCCTATCTCTGCAGTGCAGCCCTCTCAAGGGCCGCCAGTTTTGTTACCTGTTACCCCCGCGCTTCCTGCGACTTTGCCTAGCACGCCAGCGGCTTTCCCTGGCGCTCCTTCTTACACTACCCCGGTACCTGTATCTGAGTCTGTTTTTCTTCCCTCTGTCTATCCCCCTGTTTTCGCCTCAACTTCTCCTTCAGCGCGACAACGACTAGCTAATGTAGTTACTAGTTTAATGTCGCCTCTGTTTGGGTCATCTAGTGCGACTCCTGGCTTACAGCGTAAGCAATTGTGTAGTCAGCTACCTGGTCCCGAAGAGAAAGAGGTGTTAGATCATCTGGCGCGTAGGTGGATTGGTTTCCCTTCATGCTATGATGTGGAATCGGTTGTTAATGTTTTTCATCAATGGGATGCCCCAAAACAGAGGTATGTGTTTGATAAAATGTGTGAATTCCTCTGTGAGGAATTGGAGGATAAGGGTGCAAACCCAAACCCACAGGAATTGTGTCGAGTACAATTTGATTTCGGAACAGGTGTAATTGTGGGCCCCAATGTAGATAAAGCAGTTGCGACTTTACTGTCTCTCAGAAATGGCGATTGTCAGCAATCATTGTTTGTCCAGGATTTCCCTGTAGGGAAGGAAGTAAAAGCGCGCCAATATCCGATGCGCGAGGTTCCTCCAGTTTGGAGACCTGGTGATCCAGCTGCTAACCCACCTGTTCAGCCATATTTTCAGCGTGTTTGGGTGCATGTCCCATGGAAGCGATCTGAGGTGTTAGCACTTTGCCTGATCCCCGTAAAAACCCTGCAGGATATTATAAGGAGTTGTCACAAACTGCAGAATCATGTGTAATGAATCTAGCCGACATAGACATGCTGTTTGGGAATGTGGTCCCGCAGCCTTTATGGGGATCCATTCGTAATGTAGATCACGCTGCAGAACTAGGTGACACATGGGCTAATATCATTGCCGCAGACACTAGACAAGTTGGTGGTGCAAAACCTGAGCCCCTCATAGCAGCGCTCCCTGGTAGAATTATTACATACATGAAGACCATAATGCCTGCGATGCGCGTAAATTGGGACAAACTGTCCGCATGTAAGCAGAAGAAAGATTAAACAGTGTCAGATTTCTTTACCAGGTTTGAAGAAACGTTTATCGACCACAGTGGTCAAGACATGAGCACTGAAGGTGGCCAACTGTTATTCGTTGATAAATTTGTGCAGAATCTACTTCCCGAGTTGTGTAAGAAACTTAAAGACTCAGAAAGTTCTTGGGCTGTTTCCTCTTCAGCGCAAATACTGGCTACTGCACAGTATTATGAGAATAGAGACAAAGATGAGAAGGATAGAACAGATAAGAAAACGAAAGAACTAAAGACAAAGGTCCTCTTGCAGCAGGCCTATCCGCCACGTGGAGGACAGAGTAATTATAGGCAAACACAAGGTGTCTATCACCAGCCCCAACAGTTTCAGAATAGTCAGCAAATGAATGGGTATTATCAACCACGAATCCCTGTAGGTCCCAACCAATGTTCATATTGCAAAGAGGAAGGTCATTTTAAATATAGTTGCCCTAAATTAATGCAGCGTAACAGTAATGCGTATATCGCAAGAGGTAGAGGTGGTCAGCAAGCTCCTAGAGGCAGAGGGCGTGGAAACGTTCTCCAGAACGCGCGTCCTCTTCCGCCTCAAAATACCATAAATAGCTTTGATCAGCAAGCCAACGCGACTGGTAATACAGCTCAGTATTACAATAATGATTATTATGCAGAAGATGACAATGTAGAAGATGATGATTACTAGGACAGCCGTAGACAGAGAGAGGGAGTTGTTTCAGTACCAGTGGATCAGAGCGGACCTTATGTTAAAGTAACTACCGCAAATGTAACGGAGCCCTTTCGGCTGGACACTGGTGCTGCAAAGAGTTCAATCATGCATTCAAAACTCCCTGGCGCGCCTTTGTCTGGCGAAATGAATGTCTCAGTAGGTTTTTCTGGCGCCCCAGTTAGGAACCCGATTTCTAGTCCTATTTCGCTTTCTGTTGGACCTTGTGAGCTGAAAGCACCCCTCATTCTAACAACAGGTTGTGGTGAAAATTTGCTAGGCTTAGATTTGCTAAAACGATTGCATGCCACGCTGTATTGTTCTCCCTCGGGAGTACAACTTACATTAGGCAAGAAAGTGATTTCCCCAATGTATTTGTCTAAAAATGCAATGCCACCTGAATTGTCATCCCTTCCTGACGCCCTTTGGGCTACTGGTCCCAATGATGTGGGTCTCTTGGAAATACCGCCATATGTGGTCACTTTAAAAGCCAATGTCAGACTGCCACGTATTCCCCAGTATAAGATCTCCAATGAGGGTCAGAAAGCGTTGCTAGAAATTGTCAGTGATTTGATCAAGAAGGGTGTAATTGAAGAGACAAGAGGCAACGTTTGCAATAGTCCTGTTTTACCTGTCTTAAAACGAACGGACCCTTCACAGCCACCTGTTTACAGATTTGTGATTGATCTTAGAGAGGTTAATAAGATTGTTGTACCACAGTTTCCAGTTGTCCCTGATATAACTGCCTTGTTAACCATGATCCCAGCCTCCGCTGCATGGTTCTCAGTAATCGATCTAAAGAATGCTTTCTTTAGCATCCCAATTGCAGAGGAGAGCAGAGACGTTTTTGGCCTTAGTTTAGGAGGCCGAAGCTTCCGCTTTAAACGCGCTCCCCAGGGCTACTGTGAAAGTCCATCAATATACAGTCAGGCTTTAAAAGCGCAGCTTGATGCACTGGTTTTACCTAGTGGCGCTATCCTCATTCAGTATGTTGACGATTTACTAATCGCCGCGGATACTGAAAAGATTTGCAAAGAAGCTACCTTGTCATTGTTGCATCATTTGTCTGCCTTCCATCACAAAGTGTCTCTCTCAAAGCTGCAATATTGTCGACAAAAAGTGACCTACTTAGGTCATCTCTTATCGAAGGAGGGAAGGAAACTGACCCCAGAAAGAATTCAAGCCATTGCACAGTTGAGTGTGCCAAGAACACAGAGAGAAGTGCGTGCTTTCTTGGGCATTACTTCATACTGTAGGCATTGGATTCCTAATTTTTCCTTGTTGGCAAAACCTTTGTTAGCATTAACATGCAAAGACACACCAAATCCTATCCCATGGTCTGAAGAGTGTCAGAAAAGTTTTTTGGAATTGCGTAATGCATTGTGTTCAGCTCCTGTGTTGGGTACCCCTGACTACAGCAAGCCTTTTACATTGTATGTTCATGAGAAAGATGGTTGTGCATTATCAGTGTTAACACAGCCTTTTGGCGATAGACCGCGTCCATGCGCGTATTTTTCATCAACCTTGGACCCTGTAGCGAGGGCATTGCCAAGCTGTTTGAGAGCCACAGCCGCTGCAGCTATGTCTATTCGACAGTCTGCTGGCCTAGTAATGGATAATACATTGATTGTCATGGTTCCACATGCTGTGGACACATTGTTAAACAGGACTAAGACACAACACTTAACTAGTGCGCGATTATCTGGCTATGAGCTGACACTGTTAGCAAATCACATACACATAAAGAGATGCAACACGTTGAATCCAGCTACACTATTACCAATCCCAGCAGACCTAGATGAGATTGAGCAACATGATTGTCTGTTCAGAACAGAAGAAGAGACGAAAGGAAGAGTAGATCTCAAAGATACTCCCCTAACTGAGTGTGATGGTACTTTATGGGTGGATGGTTCGTGTTTTAAGCTTCCGAATGGTGATACGACTGCTGCATATGCTATCACGACTTTGCACACGATTGTGGAAACTGCGCGTGTGCCACAAAATTCGGCTCAAGCAGCAGAATTGATTGCCCTTACGAGAGCATGCGTGTTGTCTGAAGGAATGAGAGTGAATATATACACAGATAGCCAGTACGCCTTTGGCGTGGCTCATAGTTTTGGGCGATTGTGGAAAGAACGTGGGTTCCTGACTTCGCATGGAACTAAGATTCAGAATGGCAAGTTGGTGAATGACCTCCTTGAGTCACTGACCCTACCGTTACAAGTTGCGATTATGAAATGCAGTGCGCACAAGAAAATCACTGATGATGTTGGTCGTGGTAATGCGTTTGCTGATGAAGTTGCGAAAGAGACAGCAAAAGATGTGAAGACTCGAATGTATGTTGCAGGCCCTGCCAGATGGGTTGATGATGTTGGAATGTGTGAAAACACAATAGAAAGTGTAAAGTCCCTTCAAGCTGAAGCCACAGAGAAAGAGTTAAGCAAGTGGAGAGAAAGTTTGGGTAAGTTGGATGAGAATGGTTGTTGGATTGATTTGTCAGAACATAGGCGATGGTTGTTACCTGATGCATATGTGCTTCCAGTGGTTACTATGGCACATGGAATGGCACACATCAGTACGAAAGGAATCTGTAAGTTGTTGGCTCCAGTATGGCAGAATGCTGGAATTCCTAAGTGTGCAGAGAATGTGGTCAAGAATTGTATGGTATGCTTGAAGTACAACCCTGGTAGGGGAACCCCAACTCCAGCTGGTCATTTTGCGCCTCCATCATATCCATTTGAAGTTTTGCAGTTGGATTTTATCCACATGGAAAGGTGCAACAACCTGAAATATGTATTGGTGGTTGTTTGCGCTTTCTCAAAATGGATAGAGGCCTACCCTCTAAAAGATAACACTGCTCTATCCACAGCCAAAGCCCTTGTGAAGGAATTTTTCCCTAGGTTTGGAATGCCAAGAATGGTGTGGAGTGATAATGGGAGTGAGTTTGTGGGTCAAGTGATGAAGAATGTGTGTGAGGGACTAGGTATAAGGCAGAAGTTTCACGCTGCAAACCACCCCCAATCAGCTGGATTAGTAGAGCGCTACAATGGCGCCCTAAAACTTAAGCTGGCCAAAATCCAGGCGAGCGCCGGTCTTAAATGACCTGACGCTCTGCCTCTAGCACTCCTGTCCACCAGAATGACCGTACACTCACGAGTGGGACTTAGTCCCTACGAGGTCGTTTTTGGCCGCCCGGCCAATGTATGGGGTGTGCCAAGACCGACGAAATTCAGTGAGATCGAGCATCCAGTGTTACTTGATTATTTGCATGAATTGACCGCTAAACTGCGTGTTTTACACCAACAGGTGCATGATACTCTCCCCCCGGCTTCCGAGGCTCCAGGACACCCTATCGATCCTGGCACGTGGATCTTGGTAAAAAGATTTCAGCGCAAGAGCAACTATGAGCCTCGTTGGATCGGTCTCATCTCGTGCTCCTATCTACGAGATCAGCGGTTCGAGTGAAGGGGAAGAAAAACTGGATCCACGGCGCCCACATCAAAAGGATCCCTTTGCCTCTGCCGTAGGACCAGTGGGTCCAGGAGAGTATCGCAGACTCTGAAACAGACACTGTACCTCGTTTTGTGCCGTTCAGTGATGTACGCATAAAAGGCACAGCTTCAGCGCAGGAAAGTGACGATATTTTGCAAGAAGCTGTGCCACCGTCAATTCGATTGGACACTACAGAGCCTGAACTCTTGTTTCAAGATCAAAACAGTGCCTGGCCGTTTTCGTTACAATCTAAGGCCAAGGCCCACGGACAAATAAATATTCTTTTTCTTTTACCTTTTTATTTTTTGATAACCAGAGCTCTCCCATCTGAAGGACTTTCTTGATTTTTGTTTTTCGAACCACCATCCGGGTTCAGCCGCAGGGTCGCGGTGCCAAGACTTTGGGGTACAGGCCGAAGACGTTAGGTCGACGGTTCTGGTTGGTCTAGGGCGTTCCCTGGACTGACAGGCATACTCCTTAGCAGAAGATACTCACCCGCCGCGAGCGGCACGACTAGAGGATGGAGTTTTGTAAGATGGAGAGACTCACTGAGAAAATGAACTTTAAAACAAAAATGTGTAAAATAATGAGAACCAAATGTTTTGTATTATTATGCCTGTTTGTATTATGTAGTATCGTAGTGTTTACTGTAGGATTTGTATTCTTCTCCTTTCAAGAGCCTATTGCACCCACTGTACAGCCTATACCTCCTCCTACTGTCTCCTCGCACTCTTTTCACCCTCTACCTGAACATGAACAAGCCAGACGGTCAGAATTTGTAAACAACTCGTTTATTCAGCTCCTGCACCAGCACCAACTAGTCATGAACACAACCAATTGTTGGGTGTGTGGTTTGATGCCACACACCATTAATAAGGGTATTCCCTATCTGGTGCTGCCGTATAGCTACAATGGATCGTCATGGGCATTCCAGACCATGTTTCTCTATGCTCTAGAAGTGTACTCCCCGCGACAACCGCGTTCCATCAGACCTAGCACCAATAACAAAGCTTTAGTGAAGGGTATTGCCGATATGAGTAGAGATATCGATGCATACTCATCCATTCCCAAAGAAGAGTTGAGAGCTTATGTAGGGTGGAACGCGACGGGGTATAGTATTAGTCTAGGTGAAAGACAGCCGAAAATCTCATCCCCAATCTGGGTCGTACCCCACATAGGTCGGTTCTGTTTGCAAGGTAATGGTCAGAATCCTAGGGCTCAACTGGGAAGAAGTGACTGTACTGAAACGTACACTTTTCCGTCGCAGTTTTCCCCTGCGTTCTTGGCTGCCAAGGGTACATATTTTATCTGCGATGACCGAGCATATACATGGTTGCCCCCTGATTTCTCGGGCACATGTTATATTGCAAATCTGCTACCGCCAACATTTACTGCCGCCTCTGACTATCACAAGACCAGAGTTGTGAGAGGCGTGATCAGTAAGGAGGATACTGCCGGTCAGGAAGCGGGAGATTTCTTTTTGGGTTTCCTGCCGTTTTGGGGACCTATGGTTAATAGTAGGAACCTGAGACAGCTGACTCGTGTGGTTGAGTCCACTGTTAATGTTACGGCTGGTGCCCTTGGTAATTTGACAGCTGAGCTCCAAGCGGATCGCCTCATGACTTTGCAGAACCGCATGGTTCTAGACGTCATACTTGCAGACCGTGGTGGGGTATGTAAGGTTATCCAATCCAGTTGTTGCATTTTCATACCAGACAACGCTCCAACAGTCTATCAAGCCATCTCCAAACTGCATAAAATATCTGAGTCCATACACGTGGATAAAGGAGATTGGTCACTGATGGGGTGGTTCTGGGAACTGATATCTGCCTGGGGTTGGAAGTTCTGATGGTCATTGGAATGATCTTAGCCATCCTTTTCCTGTTCTGTTTGTGCATACAGTGTGCTCCTGTGATATGTGGCCTCTGTGCTACATTATGTGTAAGGAAACCTGTATCGAGAGACGAGCTAAGTAATAGGATGATGCTACAGCAACATCTCCATGACTTTGTGAATATTGACCTAGACTCGGATTGAAATGAGTATAGTTATTGCCTATGTAAGGGCAAAAGGAGGGTCTGTCGTACTTTAGAATTTGGGACCGCGTAGGAGATAGGGCCCTACCCCTGTCTATCTCGGTAATAGTGAACCGCAAATGGTTAATGCGGTATGTACAAGTGCTTTCTGTAACGTTTTAGTTATGAATGCACTGTGTACACGCTATTTTACATCACTACGTGGGTTCCATTTTGTATTGGTGGCCATCTTATGGTTGCCCTAACATAGGCCATATAGTATGAAGCTAAAACGGGTCTTTTAGAGCACATGTGCCTTTCCTTGACTCCTCTGTGACCTGGGCAGCTTGGCTCCGCTGCCCCAGGTCAAACTGGTCTCACGAGTTCCCCGTCCTCTGGCCACCTGTGATTAGCATCAGGGCTTGACACACCATAAAGTCTTTTCATCCTACACAAGCCCCCAGCTAATCTCTTTCACACATTGCTGTTCCTGCTTTATGGCTTGTTTCCCAAAACAGGAGATGCTCATGTTTCTTGGGGCCTATCGATATCTGATGTGGGATCTGAGCTTTACTGTGTAAATAATTACGGTCTGGCTTCACTGGAATGTGGGATGGTCATCATGACTCTGCTTTTTCGTTTGTAATGTACACTCTGAATGTCCATGCCATAAACCCAAGAATGTATGCCTGAGGCAGGAAAATCTGTATTTAAGAAGAAGCTCGTTTCTGTGATTTTTAGCAGTCTCCTGAGAACATACACGCTGTTGTACTTCTAGGATACCTGTAATTGGTCTGCAGCCAATAAACTGATCTTTGACTTCACCCAGAAGACTCTGTGTTTCTGTAGGTCTGAAACAGGAAGAACCCCGAAGTCATAGGGTGTGTTCCCCTGCACCGCTGGGCTTAAAATACCCAGTACTTCACCTCAGACCCCAACTCTTCAGTACACTTCTGTATCTGCGGAAGACTCTGCAAGGAATAAGGACAGCTGTACTGCTGAAAGGGCTGCCACTCTGCTGGACTCCTGCTCTGAAGAACTGCTGCCCTACTCTACTGACCTGCTGCCCTCATGCTTGGTTAAGAAGGACGGGACTTTCATCTTTAACCCAGGACTACCAGAGGGAATCCAAGGACTAGTTGGCTGGCCTCCTGATCAGAGCCTCAGGGACAGGAAAGGTTCCAACCAATTTGAACCCAGAACCTAGAATCTATCTGCTGTGCTTCTTGTCCCCAAGTGGTGCCACCCTAGTCCTGGACTCTTGGAAGTGAGTCTGAAGGTGCTCTTACAGCACAGCGGTGGTTCTGTGGGCAGAACCAATGTGGCAAAACTGATCTCCTCACAACTCCATTTCAGACCACCGCTGCACAACAGGATTTTGCATCGCAGCTTTCTCAGAACCACTGCTGCAGGATGCATCCTCGATGCATGCCTTCACATCACAAGCCTCTCATCAATGGAATCCTCACTGAAGGCCAGGACTCCACATCACAGCCACACAGCTCCCCAGAATAGATGCTGTAAGATGCATCCCCAAGGCGAGATTTCACAACACCCCGCAACCAGGATTGAAAGTACTTTGTTCAGCAGGTTCCTGCATCTGGCCCACGCTCCATCATAGTCAACCTTAACTTGTGACTGCGGGCCGGTGCGCATATATAATCACAGTTGGGGCTTTGTGCTTTTAAGCACTGCTTTCAATTAACATTTTTAAATTGTATATCTCCAGTTCTACTAATTGTCTTTTGTCGCTCTGGTCTCAAGTAATTTATTAAATCTTACTTTATTTTTGTAAGTTGATGTGGAGTTTTTCTTGTGTTGTCTTTTCACTTTATTACTGTTTGAAGTGCTGCATAAATACTTTACACATTACTTCCAAGCTACCAGAGGGTTAAGCACAGGTTAATGCGGGGTTGCTACTGATTTTACCCTGACAGGAATCGTGGTTTCATCCCCCCAACCTGTAACCCAAATTTCTACTTCTACAAAATATGTAAAATGGTTATATTCAGGGAATATTGATACACTATTTGTACAAATAGAAAGGACTGTGCCTTTTTTGCAGTTTTGGTACTAGGCAGCTGTAGGTTTCGGGGGGAGGAAAGCTAATTTTACAATGGCTTGTTCAAGGAAATAAAAAAATACTCCTGTGGTACTACTTCCTGTACTCCTAAATGCATTTATGAATCGACTGCATAGATTTAAACTGTGCATAATTTGAAATGCAGTATTATTCACGAGTCACAGGTAAGCTATACAATCATGTTGCCAATATGAGGATGCTGTTTACAGTAGACGTCCTAATTCTCTATAGGGTCGTCACCTTTACACAAAGTTTAATTGAAAGAGCTGTGGGGACTGCGATGTTCATTTCACCTCATAAATAAAGCAGTTGTCTTATGCCAACCTGGTGGAGCAGCTTCTGAAATCACATACTTTATTTATCTCGTTCCATTTCTGCTATCATGGTCTCTGTTGCAGGGGTCATGCAGGGGATACTCAGCAGGGTGCCCTGTATGGTCACGCAGGTCCTTACAGAAAAGCAGCATTTTATCTGCTTCCTGGATGTTTGTAAATCGGACACTGTTCCTGCAGTGCAGACTATATATGACCTCAAATCAAGCACCACATTGAATATATAAAGCTCCCATGCATGCAACTCGCTGTAGCCTTTCATTTCACAACAGCAGTAGTTATACCTTACAATGACATAAGCAATGAACAGTCAAAATACTATAAAATGGGTGCATTCGATTTCTCACTCATGTTCCTATCATAATATGCATAGGTGCAGGCTGCGACTGAAGACAAGGGGACCCCTCTGCTCACTCACCACAAGTCCAAAATGCTTACTACAGGTGCCATACTGCAATTCACCACTCCTCCAACCAAGCACTCCCCCAAGACGTAGAATGATACCCGTCTCTCAATGTGGATCGGGCATGAAGCATCAAAGAAAGACAATTACAATACAATATTGGTCCCTTTGTTGATACATTGGCAACCTTAAAAATAACCGAAGTGTAGCATGATGTAATATATAAAATACATACTAATAATGTTATTATCATAAGACAGGTCCTGATTTGGGGTTTGGTGGGCGATCCGCTGTCCGTCAAGGTGGCAGAGGACATTACGTTGAACACTCTGATGGACTACCGCCTGCCATAGCTAGCGATCACCACCTGCCTAGGTATGTTTTCGAGGAACCGCTATCATTGTGATTCGTCTGAAGATGCTGAAAGTTTGGTGGATGTTCACTGTTGTTTGTGACGACACTCCATCAAACGTTTTATTTTTCAAAGACAAACTCCCAAATTGGGAATTTATTTAGAATACACAAATGAACATACACCCTGGAAGTTTTCCCTGGGGTTGGAAAGTTAATATTTGTATTTTACTGTTTATTAACTAGCGGGAATGGGCAGAAATAAAAAGACATTAGACCATCCACTTTAAATAGGGTGGGCTATCGGATGCCCTTCCTCCGATTGCCAACTCTCCACTCCCTGAAAGGAAGCTTTTCAATGACAGAGCCAACAGAGTCACCACTGACAAAAAGCTGGTGGTCTCCCAGACTTTAAATAGAGTGGATAGACCAAGAGTTTAGTGGAAAGGGTACTCCTGCATATTTGTGGTTGAGTAACCCGTCTACCAAAGTCGAAATTTGGTGTAAACCCTTCAAGAAGATGCTTCAAACCCAATGCTTTTCTTCTGGGTTTATTGAGGAAAAAAAGTCAGTGCATATACAAAGAGGGGTCCAGACTCGACTGATATTCTACATTTCAACCCACATTTCACAAAGACATGCATTAAATGTTTCCCACCACATAAATGCCCAATGCAGGGTACCACACACCCACTCTTTTTCCAAAATGAAGACCATATCTTTATGCAAAAACCCTAAGACAAGAAAAATAAAATGGAAACTAAAAAAAAGCCATTCAATTCAACACTGACATCTATTGCAGTCCATTACTTTCCTTTGGATCCTTCTGAATCTAGAACTGCAACAAAGCAAGTATCCATTGTGATTCTATCTTGCATTGGCCAACAAAGATGATCCTCCAGGATAAGTTATAGATGGACAAACATATTCATGAGAAGACCAGAAAGAGGTGAAGGAGCATGAGGTTTGCAAAATAGTCTTGCTTAATCAATCTGCTCATATGTGTGTTATTAACAAAAAAAAATACTAAAAGTGTGAAAATACATGAAACGGGGACTAGAAAAGAATAGCATAAAAAATGTGCAAGAAAGATATGACACATTCAAAAGCCAAAAGCTGCAATATTTCTGTGCAGAATGAAAACATGAGATTTTATGTATAAACAAGAAGATCGACTCTTTTTGCGTGTACTAAAATTTACACAAGTAGAATAACAAAATGTAAAATAACGGAAACGCTTTTTAAAATGTTTGCGTAAATGTTGTTCTTTGCTTAATAATAAGAAAGCATTAATCACCTTAGACAAATCTGGAACAAATTTATATACAAGGGTCAAATTAGAATAGTGAAAAACTAAAATAACTATTTTGTATGTATTCCTTTGTGACCATTTAACCGATGTGTATTTATTTTTCTTTAGAAGAGAATAGATGATTTTACAGTTTCTCCAGAAATGCCTCAAAAAGCTGCTAAAGTTATTTCTCTTTCACTAAAGTAGGCCTCAGAAGAAAGTATTTTGTCCTTCACTGGTTCTGAAATGCTGTTTTGTTTCTTTGGATGTGCACAAAGTAATCTTTAGGAATTTCCTTTCCGTGCTAAATATTTATCCTTCTGCTTATGTTTTTGTCGACAAATGTTGCAAGCTGATGTGGAGTGTGCACGAGGACATGAATACAGTTTCAAGATTCTTTTCCTGCTTCCGCGGAAGGATGACATCTTTCATGTTAACAGTGGACTGTTTTAAAAGATCCTGAATGAACTGGATAGGATGATGAGCGCCTCATCTTGAAAGCCAATGAGATTGTGTAAAATGTGTGGATGTAACTTTAGGGGTGTTGGACATTTAACATTTAGAGTATAATTACTAGTGTATAGCTGTCTCTATGAGAGGAGAGCCTTGCTGCTGCTTCTCTGTGCTACTCTGGCTGGCTGCTGTCTTTGTTATACCTGACTGAGGCTGTCCTGATTACTTTGCACTTCATCGGCTAGTGAATGTTGCCTTAAGCTATACCTTTTCGGCTGAAGGGTTAGCTCTTTCTAACTATTGTATGTTGTGCATTAGTTCTCATTGATATAGGTTCGTGTGAAAACTGAATGACATTTTATTATTAGCAATGAACTATTTCTTTTGTCTCTTCTTCTCTCCACTCAGGCCTGTTATTAACATTGAAATGAATTAATTATAAACTGTATTTTTCTTATTTGTGATTTTACCCGAAACATTGAATGAAGAATCTTATGTTGTTTCTCTATTGTATTCATGTATTGACCATTCAAATTCTGAAATATTAGATAAAAGTGACTTGATAAGTAATCAGAGTTTGTCATTTTTTTGATGACTTATTGACATATTAAAATATTGTGACTCTGTTTGTTAGTCAGGTATTTCCTTCATTATAAGTCCTCCTAAAGGGAATATTATCTGTCTTTTCATTAGCTCTACAAAAAGGTTCATTGGAGTACCTGGTACTTTGTAAGTGATTATTGAGTTCTTATGGGCCTGAACTCCTGGTTATAAAAGATCCGGCAACATTAAATTAGTGATATTATAAATGGTTATAACATTTCCGTGCTTCCGCTGGATCAGAGGCCTCAGCCCTCCTCAAAGGATCACATGTACCCAACAGTGACATATCAACCCGATGAATTTCACTCTCACCACTTGTGCGCTCCCTCTCACAACTTGCACGGTTCCTCGCTCTCACCTTAGGAACCTGGGCAATGTTCCACCACTGATTAGTTGCCACGTACATAGGAAACCCATTTTTTTCTAGTACCAGAGTGAGTTCCTGAATTTGGATTCACTATTCACTAAAATACCGGACCCTTATCCTCGCCCACTCACCAAGTTGAATATGAGGCAATCCATGTCCAGACCTTCTTGCAAACTTATCACATTTGCTGAAACTCTTCAGATCACTTGCATGTTTGGCCACCTTGCACCATTATGCCACCCCATCTTCCTCCCCACTAACATTAATTATTGAAAGGGGCATAAACTGTATAATCCTTGTGCTTGATACCCATGCAGTCACTTGTAAAAAGCCAATATGGTTTTGTGCTGAAATCCCTTAAAATTGTCTGCTGCACTTGATGCAAGTCACATTCTCACAGTGGCGGGGCTATGATCGAAAACCAGCAGTGGTCCTGTAAATATTGCAGGCCCTGGAGGTGCACCATGAAGACATACCACGCCGAACCCTGACAGTAATCACTCACTAATTTTGTCCATCTCATTGAAGCTAGACAGCACCCAAGCCACATTTTCATAAATCCAAAGCAATCCTTCATTTTTCCCTACTAAAAAAGGTTTCATGCCCTCCTTCTTTCTGCCTCCCACACAAATTTTGGAGCAAATGTATTAAAAGAATTGTGCAGTGCAGCTCTGCAACCAAGGTTGCTGTTCTGTATTGCGCTGTGGGAGACAGCATTCCAGAACCTTATCTTCGGGAAACATCCATTACAATGCGCACTACCTTTACAATGCGTCTGTTACAACGCAACAGCCTTTACATCGCATGACATTACAACGCAGCCATTTCAACGTATGTCACTACAACGCATGCCATTACAACGCATTATAATGTAAGTAATGGGGATTTTTTAAGTTTTAGGGTGGGTATGGTTTTAGGGGTACATGGGAATAGTAATTTTTACCCCTACACTATCCAACACTTACCCTACTATTGCCATAAAAATAGTATGCGTTGTAATGGTATGCGTTGTAATGGAATGAGTTGTAAATGTAGTTTCTAAAAATGTGTTGTGATGGCATTCCTTGTAAAATCATGCGTTGCAATGGATGTTGCGATGTAAAAACGCATTGTAAAAGCACGTGTTGTAAATATTTGCATTGTAACGTGTCCTATTCGTATCTTCTAAGATTTTAAACTACTGCTCTCTTTCCCAGAGCTGCAGCACAAACAGGTTGCCTGACACTACAGACACACCTTTGCCCCTTGGAGCAAAGGTGTGTTTATGCAGTGTACCTTAGGTTTTGTACTGCAAAGGTAGTCTTCTAGTACACAATACAGTGAGTAGCCTAACTTTAAAAGATTCCACACATTGATTATATGCTGTACAGTGCAGCACACAATCGATTTGTGAAAAAAAACATATCTCCTTGGTAACACCTGCCTCAAGGAGGCAATATTTGTGGTGCAAATCCCTATCTACCAATTTAAATAGTAGTGCTCTGCTGCAAAAACTTGGGTGGTAACAGGGGAACATCTATGTGTTGTTTTGCATCACTTTGTGTGACTTTTTACCAGTGCAAAAGTTTGATAAATGTGCCCCTTATTGCTCTTTTTAAGTAGAATCTTAAAGTTAACTCTTTCAAGGAATAGTATCCTACAAGCTTTGGATAAAATTCGGTGAGACTTGAAAAGAGCAACATTTGTTTTTATAGATGTTGTTAGAATGGCTTTCACATGACATTTTTTTAGGCTGATACCATCAAATAGTTTTTGGGCTAATACCATCAAATAGTGTGACTGAGATGCTCCATGCTGTTGGAAATAAACTTGAAGCCGTGGGACGGGAAGGTTAAGCTGGACGAATAAAGGTCCAGCGATGAACGCCTCCTGAGAGTGGGACTGCCAGGAGACAGAAGGCTGTAAGCCCAGGAAAATCGCGACAAGCCCGCAAAATTGGAAGCAGGCTATTGGGGGGGCATGGGTCAAACCCCCCCAATAGGAAGGAAGCATGCAGCAGAAAAGGAGAGTTAAAAGGGCAGAATGCTATACCCTGGGTATACCTTGCCCTCTCCATGAGAGTCAATGTTTGATGAGATAAGGCTTGACGAACTCTCTCATGTTTTTATCATGATTCCTTTAGTCAACTCCAAACAAAAGTATAACATCTCGGAAGGTGACAGCTCCTTCCATAACTTCCAACACAAATGCAGCAGTGGCAAGTCCAAGGCATTCGTTGGTGTTGGAACATGCCTTCAGTAGTTACAAATGCCATAAGATGTCTTGATCCTTCTTCCTGTACAACCTGCTGATGGACAATAACCAGGTCAAAAGTTAAAAACATGGATGTCTCTGTTAAAGTGGCTAACATCCCCGTGCATATTTAGAAAGGATTGACACTCAATCTACATAGAATTGTGTGGACTGCAAAGCTCAATATGAAAAAGTCAGCCATCAGTGCTCATAAAGGAAATGACAATGGGGATAGGCCATAGTGAAGGCTTAATTGGCTCAATTACACCTTTAGAACACAACTTCTTGAGCATTTCCAGGGATTTTTCTCTGTATGAAACAGGAACATTCCTCATGCGATGTCTCACTGCTATGGATCCATTATTTTGCCACTATAACGTCCTTACAATTCTTGTACCGTTCCAACTCACTACTAAATACTTCTGCAGATTCTTTACGTAAGCTTTCACTTGCACATCATCCACATAATCCCTAATGTCTTTCACTTTGGGGATAACACCTTCTCCAGAACCTAAGGCATATATCTGAAACAGCCTTAACCACATTGGTCGATCCAGTTACAACGCACCCATTCCAATAAATACGTCTTTCCCACACATTCATTTAATACGCATGTAATTATGACATGCCTTAGGGAAAACAGTGTTGGACTTTGAAGTCCAAAGCTTTCTCTACTATTGCGCAGACTGGAGTTGGAATAGTAAATTATGCCACTCAAAAGTCCAGCTCTTTCCCTAAGGCATGTCATTGTAACTGTATGTGTGGTAAAGGAATGCGTGATAAAGACGCATTTGTTGTAAAGACTATAGATTAACAGCATGCGTGTTAAAGGCATGCCTTATTTTAAAATACAGCCAACATACCCAGGAGGACAAGCCCTAGGATCCAACTTGAGCAGCATTTCCTCTTGGTGTGGCCACCCTTTGCCACAAACCCGATTGACTGCCACATAGAGTTTTACATAGGATCTAAGTTCATATACCCCCAAACTATGTTTGAATATGACAAAAAAAACATAAAAAGACACACAATTGATGGACGGAATGTAGAACAAATCAAAACATTCACCCCCAGTCAAGAGATCTGGGTTAAATCCATCATTATTTTGCTCACCATGCCACCCCAGTTTAGACATGGCCATATGCAAATCAGTCTTGACCCTGTGCCTCATGGGAACAGTCCAGCCCAAACTGCTAAGCCAGGTCCTCCCTGGACCGGAAACAAGCATCCCAGGACCGGTTTCGGGGTTTCCCCCCTCTTCAGCCAGGATAGCTTGAATATGACAGAAAGCAATAACCTTGTACTCTGGTTCCAACGGGAGTGATCCACTCTTCCGTCTTTCACCGTCTCCACCAGTGGTAACTTACATTAACAATACGAGATTCAATTTCAGAAAACACGGAAAAGGGAATTGGATAGGAGAGAGAACAGAGACGTCCGACACCACCACTCAAACTCAGTACTTTTTCTGGCACTGATGTCTGTATTGCATAGTACGTTTCTACAGGCATTAAAAGATATCTTAGCGACCTGCCATGAATATGCTGCATCTAATTGTAACAGCGAATGGATGTTAAAAAAAAACACAGAGCATACGGTGCACCACTTTATGAACAATGAACAATTATAAAATCCATGTCCAAATCTGTTTCTTCAAGTCTTCCTTTATTTAAATTAAGAATGGTATGAAACAGAACAGCCAACGCGTTTCGTCCAAAGAGATGGACTTCATCAGGGCAAAAAGGAGATACTCCTGACATCCAGCATCAAGGATGTATGTGTTAGATGTACATGACCAGCATATATGCATAAATCATGACGTGCGGCCTCTATTATTTATGAATGAGATAATAGCACATACTAAAATGGAAGGCCGGATTCCCAATATATTCAAATAAGACCAGAGGTTCTGTCACTTCCAGAATTGGTGGACCATGACAAGAACAGTGTGCAATTTCACACTTATTAATTAAATGAAAGATTTTTGCACATAAAAATAGATAACCCGACTTCCAAAGCGTCTCGTTCAAAACAAATGTATGGTCACCTTTGACTGTGTTTGCTCTGGTTCGACATACCAGGTATGTCGGACCAGAGCAAACACAGTCAAAGGTTCCACACTGTAATAAGTGCAGATAACAGTGGTGCGTGATCGTTCCACCTTCCCTAATATCTAGATCAGGTTGCGTTGTTATCTGCACTTATTAAGGTGTGGAACCTTTACTGTGTTTGCTCAGGTCCCATACCTGGTTGTGACCATACATTTGTTTTGAACTAGATGCAGAAAATGTTGGGGCTAAAATGGGCAACAAAGCAAAAACCAAAGGAAATGATGGACGGAGTGTTGAACATTGCAAGCACTCACCCCCAGTCAACTGATCTGGGTTTAATCCATCACCGTTCTTTAGCCCACTCTGCCACCCCAGTTCATACATGGCCATATGCAAATCAGTCTGACCCTGTGCCTCATGGGAACAGTCCAGCCCGAACTGCCAAGCCATTTTTTCCCTGGACCGGAAACAAGCTTCCTAGGACCGGTTTCTGGCATTTCAGCCGTCTTCAGCCAGGCTTGCTTGAATCCAGTGGCAAAGTGAGCAAGGGACTCACGTCTGAGCATACCCTGCCAACTTATGGCGAACAAAGCAAAAACCAAAGGAAATGATGGACGGAGTGTTGAACATTGCAAGCACTCACCCCCAGTCAACTGATCGGGTTTAATCCATCACCGTTCTTTAGCCCACTCTGCCACCCCAGTTCAGACATGGCCATATGCAAATCAGTCTGACCCTGTGCCTCATGGGAACAGTCCAGCCCGAACTGCCAAGCCATGTTTTCCCTGGACCGGAAACAAGCTTCCTAGGACCGGTTTCTGGCATTTCAGCCGTCTTCAGCCAGGCTTGCTTGAATCCAGTGGCAAAGTGAGCAAGGGACTCACGTCTGAGCATACCCTGCCAACTTATGGCGAACAATGGGCAACATTCATCATGGATGGCAATGCTCTCAGCCCACCTTGCCTTGCTGGATGAGTCATGTGTTGTTTGGCGTCTGCCCATTGCCCCGTGTGAGGGGGCACAACTCAGTGCCCATGGGATCTGCATAGTGCTCTGCCTCCGGTGTGCGCTGATTGTCTGCTCTGCTGATAGTGATCAGGTGTGAGGGTCCGACAGGTTCACATGTCGTGCTACATTGCCATGTGTGTTCTCTCCCCCAGCAGTGTGTCCAAATTGGCAACGTTGCCAAACGATGCTGTGCTGCACCGGGCATCGACTTGCATCACCTTGCACAGGTGTATATACACACGCGCTGTTCCACGCACATGCATCCAGAGCCCGGATGTAGGCAGACGTATCCTCTGTTGTGGTGGGATGAGTGAGCAATCCCCACAATGCAACAAGTTGTTGGGACATGTGCTGTGGATGGCAATCGGATGTGGCTGCAGGAACGTAGTTACTCGTCCATGAATGCCCGTGCAGCTTTATGTGCAATGTGTTCCAATAGTACGTCGTTGTGATGTTCAAGGAACCCCAAGGTGAGCCAATCCATTAAGTGGTCCGGGCAGGTGTGCTCAGCCCACGCCGTTTGACCAATCTGCAACACAGCTCAATAGGGGAGCGCCTCGATGTGGTCACTGCACACAAGGAATTGTGCCATCTCCCATGCACAACTAAAAATGGAAATCCAGTATTTGTAAAGTGCACAGCTACCCGTAGGCATCCCGGCACTGGGGGCCGTCAGGAAGATTAAGCGAGCTATTGCCCAGAGTCACATGGTGCTGGGCTAACCTGCCGCCGGTGCCGGGGATCGAACCGTGATCCCCAGCGTCCGGCATCAGTCGCCCTGGCTGCTGCGCCACACCTCTTTCCTCTACCAATACATATAAAGTATGTCAGGGCATTCCATGCACGGCTGTCTCGGTTACACTCCTGTTCGTGATCCAACAGGGGGTGCAGACACAAGTAGTAGTCCAATTCATCAACAGTTGTGTTGGATAGGCAGACATCCATGGGACATTCAAATGTGCATGTTCGGCACTGGAACCAGGCTTCTGTGTGTGGGGTGTGGATGAGTCGGATAGTTCATTTGCAGAATGCTTGGTGTGGGACTCGTCCCCGTCTGCCATGACATCTCTCTCAGGGTGTTCCAGGAGCATTCTGAACCAAGGTCAGAGGTGCAGGTGTCCTCCCGCCATCTGCATTGGAACAATGGAGCTTTCATCCCTGATGTTTGTCTGACTACTACTTACGTTTTCGGAATGTGATGTGGCTTTGGCGCTGAGATTGGGACGCGGCCCTGGGCTCATGGTATACGGATGGCGATACACACACACATGTTGGCATGTGGAGCCAGGTGCCCAAGGGGCCTTGCCCTGCTTGTGCATTCTCACTCCGTCTCTCTCCCTCGCTCTCTCCCTGTCTTTTCTTTGTTGGGCGCATGGCACACCTTCTTCTCTTGGATTTGGTCTTCCAGGCTGTGTGCTACGGATTGTCCAGTGAGGAGCCACTAGGACTGAGCCTAAGGGTTGTCTCGGCTTTTGTTTGTATGGTGTTTTGTGTTGGTGATTGCATTGCTGTTTGACTGAGTCTCCATTTCCCGGCCACGCATGTCTGTTGATTTTCCTGCTTGTGCGACATCATGCAAAATGTTTGTATTGGGATTCGTGGTGTTGGTGTGCAGTTTCTTAGTCCGGGGTTGGGGGTGGTCCCAGGGTGGGTGTTGCGGGCCTGGGTGTGGTGTCGGAGGGTGTTGTGGCCCTCTTGGTTGTCCGGGCCGCATGATGGGTAGCTCCATGGCAGCTGTTGCCCTTCCGATGTGGCCCTGGGCTGGTCTCCCTTTTGTGGTCCAGGCTGCCATCCGACTTTACACTAGGTCAGAGCAGGTGTAGATTTCCTGGTGCTAACGCGCCTTATCGCCTGTTTTGTGTTTTTATCGCAGTTCTGTCTGGTCATTCTGAATGTTGAGGTATGATGTTGTCGTGGCTTTTGGCACAGGAACGCCCACTCTGCATCTCATTAGCGATAGTTGCAGGGGGCCTCTGTTGCGATGTTTTTTGCGGCTGCTATCGCGGGTAAACTGGTGATGTGGCCTGTTAGAACCAGCTTGTGAATGGGGATGAAGTGCCGTTAATTCGGCGATAGCTCCTTGTGAATATGCCCCTAAGAGTGGTGGTATGACTTTGTGTGCCCAACTGCATGAAGAGGGGTTTTAACTATGTCTTTCGATGTCAAGCGTAAGCCGGGCAGGCAAATTAAACATGGGCTGCATATTCATCCGTGGCATTACAAGCTGGGCACAAAACAGAGTCACTGGCAACCCATGTACTAGTGAATATTTTCAAAGGAAAGGCACCAAGCCTGAATTGAAAAAAAAGCTTCCTTTCCATTTGGACTGCTATAAAGTTCTTTCTAGGACATAAATGCATTTAAAACCAAGGATGTCCCATGACAGCAAAGCTCCAGCCGCTTTATGAGTATATTTCTGAATTTTTCAGGCCCAGTATTGTTTATTTAGAAGCTCTTTGGAAAGGGACAAGGGGTCCAGTTTCCCATACTTCCCTTATTCCCAAAGAGGCCAGCAGATTTATAATGTTTGAAAACCAGATGATCTTAATAAAACTGTCTGCTTGCATGATGTCCTGGAGGGCAGCAGCATAGTGAACAAGCTCGCGGGTCCTTCATATCCTCCTTCAGACTAGAAATCGGCGAACTCTGGCTTTGGATTCTCTTCCTTTCCTGCCCATGTCAAGTAGAAATGGAAATATGGAGTATTAAGTTGCAGGTGGGCTAAATTCCTGAGAAACTTGTTCTCTGATCTTGACTTCCAATTGCTAGTGGAGTAACCCCAGCGTTCTGCTCCATATAGGTCAGAAACCACAGCTTTGGCTGTGGGTTCTGACCTATATGGGCAGCAGCTAGGGGTGTCCTATGCTCTTTTAGAATAACGCCTGCTATTTGCTTGTGCTTTGCAATCATTTAATCAACATGGAACATCCAAGACATTGTGGAAGTTTTGTGCTGATTAAATGACATAAATGTACTTTTTGCTGCATTAATCTCCAAGACTCGGGAGCTGCATAACTCCATGAAGCAGTTCAGCAATTGTTGAAGCCCGCTAGGCATAGTGAATCGCCAGCAAAAAGGAAGATAGACGTCTTCACTTTGGCTAGGGTAGGGGCATCGGGAGGGTACTGGGAGAGGGAGTAGATTTGGATGTATTGTTTAATCAAAAAATTAAGAAAACTATATGGGAGCTAAAACACAACCCTAATGGGCTCCTTTGCTAACTGGGATTCAATCAATAGGCTGGCCCTGCTTTCCCCAGCGAATTCTAGCATAATTACCTTCATGCAAATGAATAACTAATGATAAAGTATCAAAAGGCATGCCCATATCACAAAATACCTGTCATTGTTTTGGTTGGGGGACTAGATCAAAAGCTGATTTAAGGTTGACAAAGGCACGCATCAATTAGTACTGTCTTCCAATACAGGAGCAGAAAGTGAAAGACTTGAT
Source organism: Triturus cristatus (assembly GCF_964204655.1). Taxonomy (NCBI): domain Eukaryota; kingdom Metazoa; phylum Chordata; class Amphibia; order Caudata; family Salamandridae; genus Triturus; species Triturus cristatus. Next base: position 122,641,329 of record NC_140592.1, on the reverse strand, counting down.
CAATAGGGCTGGTTTTCTTTCAAACTTCTGCTTGGAAAGATGTCAGTATATCTTGTTCATCCATCCATTCCTAGATTTAAATCAATATTAGGTGGCAGAAAATCTTTTGAATGCAATCTATCCAAATAATTGGTCTGTAGTTGGCTGAGAACTTCTATTGCCCTTTTTGAAGATTGGTATAATGTTCGCACCCTTCCATGAAACCAGAATGGGGGCACCCTTCGCGAAAGAACTGTCGAAAACAAGAATATATTTTGTCCAGTTATATTTGTCTTAATGAATTATGTCTGCTGGTATGACATCAGGTCTGGGAGCCATGTCGCTAGTAATAGCCTTAAGAGAGGTGGTAATAGCCCATGGCTCAAACAGTGGGGCTGGTGTTCTCGGGTGTCCAATGGAAGGGGCAGTTTCTCGGTAGAGGGTAGAATTTCCTCACAATACAAATTCTTGAAATGGTCAGACCAATCTAGTGGTGATATGTAATTTATAGGTCGGTGTGCAGAACCGTTGCCACCCCAAGTGACCAAGGGCCAAAACCGGGTGGAATCATTAACGAAGCATGCTTTTTTGAAGTCCTGCCACCTCTGGTCATCCCAGTCTCTTTTAACTTTAGTCAAGCTCAACTTATAGGCCTTTCTAGGAGGAACAGATACTGGCATTGCCCGTTGTTTGTATAGCCAGTACTAGAAGTCTTCTAGTGAGTCTACCATCCTTATTAAACCAAGTACTAGGATTATGAGCTTGTATTTGAGTACGAGACATAGGAGCTGAAAAGTATGACAAGATGTGCTAAAAAGTTGATGTCTAGGATGCTAAGTGATGTTAAGTCAGCTACCTTGTTAGAGCAAGAGCTGAACTTGGATATTCTTTTTTTAAGATCTGAACTAATGGCAAGTAAGATGTCTGGATGAACAGCTATTTAGTTCCATTCTAGACAGTGCATGTCATTAGAGGGTACTAAGGGCCCGATTCACAGAACTAACTTAAGACAAAATCCTAAACTTACTACTTTTGGTATTCACATAAGTTAGGATTTTGTCTTAAGTTTGTCTTAAGACAAACTTAAGATAGACTTAAGACAGACTTAAGACAGACTTAAGACCAACTTAAGTCAAACTTAAGACAGACTTAAGACAGACTTAAGACAGACTTAAGTTAGGATTTTGTCTTAAGTTTGTCTTAAGTCTGTCTTAAGTCTGTCTTAAGTTTGTCTTAAGTTTGTGAATAACAAAAGTAGTAAGTTTAGGAATTTGTCTTAAGTTAGTTCTGTGAATCGGCCCCTAAGTCCCCAGTGAGAGTAGGTGGGTGGGTAGGCCTACCGCAAAGTTTGTCATGTTAAGGCACAGTTGGTGGAGGTTGCTCCCCGTTCGATCCGTGATGACCATGTCATTGACAAGTACCAGACTAAAATATAGTTGTTATAGCTCATATGATGTGGTTTGTTGAATGAGTAGGCGCCCTTTATGTCTGATTTTGTCTGGCCATATGTAGCCCTGACTTCTAGTTCTAGAGATAGAGCCTTCATCTGTTGAGCAGCCTAAGTCCACCATTTTATGGGAATTAAGTCCAACTGGGGAGTACCCCATATCTCATCCTCCTCACATGATAGCCTAACATCGTCTCTGTCCAGGGGCTCAAATATGTCCCCGGATTGAATGAGATGGGACAGGAACTGGCACTTTTCCAGGTAATCCTTGAGGAATTGTATGGTTTGCGACGCCAGGCCACCCTTAACACCTCAAGCATAGATATTTGATATGTCTACACTAGGTGATTTGTCATTTGTTATATGAATGGCTCGGATGTCCCGGCAATTGATATCTAGTTGAAAGTATAAGAGGCTCTGGACCAGATTGTTAACACTCCTGAGGGTCTCCCAAATGAGGTAGGCTTTGCTGAAACATAAATATTTAGCTCACCTGATTTAAAAATTGGGTCAGTGCACCATGTTTCGTGGAACAGACGAATATCATATTGATTGATTAATTCACTCCCGTCGAGTGGGGCTGCTTTTGACTTGAGACCAGCGACATTCCAAGAAACAAGTGTTATCAGTGAGTGTTTATTCGCTGTTTAAGTCATATTGGGAGGCCTAGAGTGATCCAGGAAGTCTTGGGTGGATAAAGTTCCACCAATAACTAGAAAAAATGAAGAATTAGTGTGTTGTTGAACATTTTCTGGAGTGCAGCTCATGCTATGGAATGTCTCTGTATGACATACTAGGGAAGGCTGATGGCTTAGAAGCTCCATCAGCGATCGTATATCTGGTTTTGGTGGAATTGGACAAGAAGTTACTAAATGGGTGCTGAAAGAAAGCAGTCAATCTACTTCGCATGAGGTAGACCATCCAGAGGCTGGGTGTAGGGGGATGGACATAACACTCGGAAAACTAACATCATCCCATTTCTCCATCTCTTAGGAGTAATTCGATGCTATCAAGTTTCTGACTTCTAGAGGAGTGTATTTTAGTGCTGAGGATGTCATCACGAATAACTGAGCGGTCTCTCCTCGTCTATCCAATCCAGCGAATGGCTTTATTTATTAAGGACTCCTGCCCTTTTTGCCTTAAATGAAACGGGAGGTTCAGGACATTGACCATAAAAATTGGACTGGCACGAGGGAAGCGTCTTCCGCTAGCACAAGATGCGGGTGGGTGTCTAGCATTGCGCAGAAGCCCATTGAGATAAGTGCTGCCTAAAGACTCAACATCTGAACTGGCGTTATCATGATTAGGGTGTTGGGGGATGCCTAAATGTCTCATAGTCTTGTGATCTCTAGGAGGCTCAGGCCTCATGGGCTCCTGAGCAAGGTCTTTATCTCGCCTGGCAAAAATGGCTTTAGGTGATCCTAAGTTGGGATGGACTAGAGTGGGCCTAGATGATTGGTTGAAAGACCTGGCGTCCTGGGTGGAATCTGAGGTTTTGGTGTTATTGGTGCCTTTAGCCATTGCTAATTGGTTCATCATACTAAATAAAAGTAAAATCTGAAGCTTTAGTTCCCCCACCTCTTCCCTCATTTACATAATTTGAGATGTAAAAATAGCTGTGACCCCATAGGGTGGACATGGCAAAATTATTGCACCTATCGGACAAAGTACATAAGTGAATAATGAACAGAAACGTGTACTTATCTGCCTGGAGCCGCATTTAAAAGAGGCAGACTATTCTATGTGCATGACTATTATACATCAGGAAGACTCTGTTCTAGAACTGTTTGTTTTATGATGTATTGCATTAAAAGATGGCCCTGTCACTCATTTTAAGTCCACAGGGTGCTGATAATTCCATTTGTTGGTGTTTCTATGTATGTTTTGAAATGTCAATACAAGATTTAAACCATAAAAGAAATATGCATAATGGTAGCTTCTGGTCTTGTAATGAAATTGTGGGGGTTGCTTGCTCCCCTACCAATCCTACCAAGGGCAAGAAGCGATTACTGCAAGGTAAGGCCTCTACGGTCAATGGTAAGCTTTTAAGCTATGTGGTGTTGTGCTCTCTCAAGTGCACTGAGTCTCCATCCGCAGGTAGGGTGGTGGCCTGGGCAGTGGTTTTTCTTGTCATTTTCCCTTTAAAATAACCTGGAAGGGTTTGTGGCTGTTTTTTGGGTTTGCCCACTAAATTGCCTTGGGGTGTGGGATCCGCACCTAGGATGGATTCAACCTCTTTGTATTAAGAGATCTATTTCATTTAGGGTACAACTGTTAGAATGTTTAGATCCTTTACTAAGCTTCACAGTGCCCTGCACAAGGTTGGATGCCTTGTAGTACCCCATTTGTAACTGATGTAAGTGAGTAGGAGGGTACCACAGGGTCACAGGTCTAACAAAGGGTAGTACAAAAATAAATGAAGTAGGGAAAAGGACTTTAAATGGTCAGCCAGGTTATGAACAGCAGTCTTACTGAAGTAATCTATAACAAAGAGAGGGAAGAACAATGAGGGGAATACTAGACCAGTGAAAAACCAATAAGGTCTTGATATATGGGAAAGCCTCTTACAGTTCACCAACAAAGCTAAACCCTGAGGGTTTATTAAAACCCCAAAACAGTCCCGCATCAACTTCCTGATCTCCCGAAGCACCTCCGGGAGCGACGCCTTGCTTTTACAAGACTGCTAGTCTTTTTAACCTTGCCTGTCAGCACTTGTGCCTTCCGCGCTCCTGCCATAGCGCTCCTGGATCGCTGCCTCGTCCCTTGCACGCGCCCCAGACCGCCGCTGCTGACCGCCCCCTCCTCACCTGGCTCTCGGTGCGAGACGGGCTGGTCTTCCATCTTGGGCGGGTCTGGGTGCCGCGTTGCAGCTCTCTGGCTCCTCCCCCCAGCAAAGTACTTCAGGCTGACGGCTGATAGCACGCCCAGTCCCGCATCAACTTCCTGATCTCCCGAAGCACCTCCGGGAGCGACGCCTTGCTTTTACAAGACTGCTAGTCTTTTTAACCTTGCCTGTTAGCACGTGTGCCTTCCGCGCTCCTGCCATAGCGCTCCTGGATCGCTGCCTCGTCCCTTGCACGCGCCCCAGACCGCCGCTGCTGACCGCCCCCTCCTCACCTGGCTCTCGGTGCGAGACGGGCTGGTCTTCCATCTTGGGCGGGTCTGGGTGCTGCGTTGCAGCTCACTGGCTCATCCACACCCCGCCACGCCCACTGACCATCCCCTCTCATGTGTCCCTATAACATGGCCACCCACCCTCGGCAGCGCAGCGGACGAGCGCAGCGGGCGCGACGAAGGCGCGCCGAAGTTGCGCCTAAGTTAAGCCCGTCTGCGCCCGTCCGCGACGGGCCAGGACTAGGGGCTATACATACTACTCCTACATTGGTCTATACTGCAGCTCAACTCACTGCTCTGTCGTCCTCCCTCCCTCCTCCTCCTTCGTTACTCCAACATTTCGATTGCCATGGCATCGTTTCCTCTCCCCCCTCCCACCCTGTACCCATCACTCATTGCCCCACTCCCCGCTCCTCAGACTCCCTCCCTACCCCTCGTTCCCTTTCCGTTTCTACTCTTGCCTCCGCCCACCTTCTTAACACCCGCTCGGCAGTCAAACACCAATCAGCACTTTTCAACCTCCTGTCCACGGATTCCCCCGATTTTCTGTTTCTGACTGAAACCTGGTTTTCCTCTGATTCCCTACCTGATCTTTTGGCTATCCTCCCCGATTCCTATTATGCTCTTCGAGCCAACCGCCCGGCTGGCAAGGTTGGGGGTGGTGTGGCGATGGTCATTCGGTCATCTCTTAAATTTCAACTTCTTACCTACCCTCCAATACCCAATGCTGACTACTTGGTGGCCCGTTCACTTAATCTCTCTGCCCCTCTTACTGTTGTTCTTGTATATTGTCCCCCCCAATCCATGCTCTCTTTTGTCGCTTCCCTTCAGGACTTATTGGCCACTTTGGTGGTCAATAACTCCTCTGTTCTCCTGCTCGGCGATTTTAATTTTTGGCCGGGAGATATTAGGGAAGACTCTCACTCCAAAGATTTCTCTGCCACTCTTCACTGTCTGAATTTCATATCTCACGTCACAGCTCCCACCCATGTTCAAGGACACATCTTGGACCAAATTTGGTCTACACGCTCGGTTATTTCATCCCCTTCCATTCTTCCTTGTGTCTGGTCGGACCATTCTATCATTTCCTTTTCTATTCACTTGGGTGCGGTTGACAAGCTTTCTTTCCCTAAAAAGCGTTCTGCCCGCAATTGGAATCAGGTTGACCTTGATTCCCTCTCTCTCACTTTGGCTTCTTCTGCCCCGGCCCTCAATGATCTTCCTTTAGAATCCCAGGCCGAGATTGTTAACACCTGGCTTTCTTCCTCCTGCGACCTAGTTGCCCCGCTTAGTAAGATCAAAGCGGTCCGTCCTTACGACGCGCACAAATGGTTTTCCCCAGAGCTAATAGCACTTAAACTCGACCTCAGGAGGGCGGAACGCCACTGGAGACGGAATTACAGCTCCTCTCTGCACGCTAAATACAAATCACTCCTCAATGTATACAAAAAGGCGATCTTAGTGGCAAAAACCTCATACTTTACTGAGAGAGTGGCTCTTGCCACCAATACATCTCGGGAAATTTTTTCCCTGGTCCACAATCTTGCCACCTCTGATCGCTCCACCCCTAGTCTTCTTCCCTCACAGTCCCTCTGTTCATCACTCAACGATTTCTTTATAGACAAGATTCTGAAGATCAAAGCCAACATTCCCACAGTGGCCCAATCTAGCTCTACCTGTCTTCCCTCCCCCCTCGTTCTTCCTTTGCCTCTTTCTCTCCCATTTCCCTTGAATTATTTTTTAAACTCCTACCTAAAGTTAGGTCTGGTTCTCCTGCGGACTGCGCGCCAGCTCGCATCCTCAAAATTCTCTTCACTAACTGCCCCGCCCCTCCTCTTGCTCTTCTCAACTCTTCTCTGGCCTCTGGATTAGTTCCCTCTTCCTTCAAATCTGCCATAGTCTTTCCCATCTTAAAAAAAACAGTCTGGATCCCTCTCTTCCTTCTAATTTCCGACCTATTTCCCTTCTTCCATACCTTGGTAAAATCCTGGAAGCCCACGTCACCTCCTGCCTCTCCACTTATGTTGAGGAGAACGGCCTATTGGCATCCCATCAGGCGGGCTTCCGCCCGGTCCACTCCACGGAGTCGGTGGTTCTCGCGGTTCTGGACGAACTTAAGGGAAAAGCCGATCTTAACCTTCCCCAAGCCTTGGTTCTCCTCGATTTATCCGCTGCGTTTGACACGGTCGACCATTCCATCCTTCTCGACCGTGTCAGATCAGCGGGTATCCGGGGCGTGGCCTTTTCCTGGCTCGCGTCCTTTCTTCGTGAGAGATCCCAGGCGGTTCATCTTTCCGGCTTTTCCACCCCCTCCCGCCCGGTCACTTGTGGGGTTCCCCAGGGTTCTTCTCTTTCCCCCCTTCTCTTCAATCTCTATATCCAACCTCTTATTACATCTCTTCTTGAGCTGGGGGTCTCTGTGTACAATTACGCAGATGACCTTCAACTCATCTTCGATCTGTCCTCTTCCCCTGTTTCTCTTCCTAAGTTCTGTTCTACTTTAGTTTTTATTTCTGAGTGGATGAGTGCCAATCACCTGAAACTCAATCCGGACAAGACGGAACTTGTCCTCACCGGTGGTCCCTCCAATCCCTGCTCTCCTGCACACTGGCCCCTCTCTTTCGGTCCCCCTCCCTTACCTGTCGCTTCTGTTCGTACCCTTGGTATCAAAGTCAGCCACGACCTTTCAATGCATAACCAGATCAGCTCTGTTGTATCCTCTTGTTTTTTGTCCCTCCGTCTTATCCGGAAGATCTCACGGTTCTTTTCTACTGATGCACTTAAAACCATAGTCGTGGCCCTTGTCACCTCTCGCCTCGACTATGGAAATGGTCTGTATGTGGGTATTCCCACCTCTGAATCCCGCAGACTTCAGGCCATTCAAAATCAAGCTGCCCGACTTATTCTTTCCCTCCCTAAATCCTCTCACATCACCCCTGCGCTTAAGACTCTTCACTGGCTCCCTGTCCGCTTTAGATCTTTTTTCAAATTGGCCTGTCTAGCCTTTCAGGCTCATTCCCGTTCTGCTCCTCTCTTCATCACTTCTCTTATCTCCTCGTATGCCCCCTGTCGCACTCTTCGTTCTTCCTCTCTCTATCCCTTTTGCACATTCCCCGCTTTCGTAAATCCAGAACGGGTGGCATGCGGTTCTCAGTCCTGGCCCCTCAGTTCTGGAACAGTCTTCCCCTTTCTATTCGTTCTATTCCCATCTATTCTCACTTCCGTAAGGCCCTCAAAACTTTTCTTCTCTCCCAGGCGTTCCCCTCTTAGTCCTTCGATCTTGTGAGTTCTGATTCAGGTCTCTAGCGCCAGGAAGCCGCTTGGCCGCAGTGCGCTTTATTAAATACCTTTTTTCATTTTTTTTCATTTCAAAGAAAAAAACCACTATCTGAGCATTGAGTGCAAGAGTTCACAGTGGCTGCAGGGTCATCCCAAGGAAGAGCTCTGTAAGTCACCTCTAAGAGTCAAATGTCCAGGAAGGATAAGGCCAATGAACTTGTGAACATAACTGACAGTCAAAGAATATTGAAAAATACAGTACCTTTGTGATCATGAAAAAAAGAAAAACCAAGAGTGGTGGCCCAGCCCAGCCTCCTCCGGGGTCTGACGAGCGCATGACAAGCCCCTCCTTGGCCCAGGCACGTCTTGCGCCACTGGAATGCTTTGAGCGTTTTGAAGCGTTCTGGCCCCCACCCTTCCTGCAGCGGATAGCTCAAGCGCCTCCTGGGCGCAAAGAGCAGTGGGGGATGGAGTCTGCTTAATTCACGGCAGCCTGTGGGGGCAGAGAAACCCCTTTCCAAGGTCTCAAGTGTCCCACAGAATAGGACTGCCGTGACTGCTTTGTAGTGTTTTGCCCCACCCCCTTCTGCACAAGCACCTCCTGGCATGAAGAACAGTGGGGGTGGAGTCCCCTTAATTCAGGGCAGATTGTGGGGGCTAACAAACCCCTTTCCAAGGTCTCAAGTGTCCCACAGAAGGGGACAGCTGTGACCGCTTTCTAGCATTCTTGCCCCACTCCCTTCCTTGCACTAGCACCTCGTGGCATGAAGACCAGTGGGGGATAGAGTTCCTCAATTCAGGAAAGTCTGCGGTTGCCAAAAAATCCCTTTCCAAGGTCTCAAGTGTCCCACAGAAAAAGACTACAGTGAGCGCTTTGTAGCGTTCTGGTCCTGCCCCCATCCTCGCAGCTGTTAGCACAGGCGCCTCCTCGCAGGAAGAACAGTGGTGAATGGAGTCCTCTTAATTCAGGGCAGTGTGAGAGGGCTGAGAATCCCCTTTCCATGTTCAGCAGTGTCTGCTATCCAGTCTTAGCAATTCTTATTCTCTTACTAGATCACTCAGGGTCTTATTTATAAGTCCCTTGCGCCACCAGTGCATCACTTTTTGTGACTCTCTGGTGGTGCAGGAGCCTGCTCCGTATTTACCAGGCAGCACTAAACCACATTTCTGGGCTTAATGCTGCATTGTGAATATCGTTCCCTTGAACATAGTTTTCTGTGTTAAATGGGCATGCAATGGGTGTTGCTTGGGGCTTTCCCAGCAAGAGTCATGGCTTTTTGACACTGCCCCAGATTTATGAGAAATCGCAACTCTGAGGCAGTACCAAAAACGTACGCCTCCCAAGAGGAGGCATAAGGAAGGCACAACAAGGAGAAATATCTTTACTTCCACTCGTTTTTCCTTTTTCTGTGTGTGCTGCAGAACACACAAGATTCATATGCTCCACTCGTGTTACATGAGTGACATGACCAGTTTTTTTCAAGCCTCTTTGTCTTCATTGTTAGGTTCAAAGATGTTCACAGCAACTGAAGTAGGTGCAGCAACAGCATTATTTTAGTAGACCTTCATTCAACTTCTGACTCTCTCTCTAAACCCCTGCATAGATTCCACAGTCCATACCAGCATTCCAACTTTCTAGGCTCAAGGTTCCATCATGCAAGCAGTGATCACACATCCCAGGTCACACAACAAACCTTGGCCATTATTCCAATATCACCTAACCCCTCACTAGTTGACGAAGAAGAATTCTACTAATCAGAAGCTTTGGAAACTGTGAAAAAGTAAATCCTGGTGGCTTGGCGCCCGAAGGAGATGGCGGCGTTCGGCTAGGAGCTCCGTTCACACCAGGGTCTACTGGCGGTTCGCGCCTCAGTTTCCACCAACGAAGGGCAGTCTTCCCTGTCGGTGCATGTCAGGATCACTTTCAATCCTTTTTTGGCGCTGAGGCACAGTTATTTTGGGTCTTACAGCCCATTTTATCTTCGGTCGCGGCTCGTCATCGGCCGCGGCCGCCATCTTGTTCATTTTCGCCCGTGAGTGCCTCAGCAGCGCGTTTTATCGCGCATGGATCCCCTGGACGCCTCATGCTTACACTTCTGACCCCAGCACTTCCTGAAGCACAGATGTGGATAATCAGCACTCTAAGGTGACTTTTTTCTCTTCAACTAGGATTATTTCCGCTGCCTTTTTTTTTATGTAAGCTGACTGGAATTTTCAATTTTCCTCATATACGGCGGCCATCTTTATGACTCCAGTCTCCAACATTTTTGACTCCAATTCTGTGGCCTGGCTTTTTCCTTCCTTTATTAATTTGCTCCCTGGTCCTTTTTCAGTTGGGCAATAAGATATTTTTTGACCTCGCGCTCCATTGGTGTGCTGATGGCGCATAGCTCCAGTCAAGTTCAAAAGCGTAGTTATATTAAGAATTCCAAATTATTCACGGCACTGGCCCATTTGGAAGCTTCTCAGTCTCTACCTTCAACTGAGATGACATCGACTGCGGACATCTCCTCACAACCTTCGGCAAAAGTGAACTCTAAGAGGTTAAAGAAAGACCCGCCTTCGCCTCCTAAGTCCTCTTCGCCCATCTCTATGGAGCTAATCCTCGAAGAGATATGGGCCCTGCGCCCTTACATGGAGGAGACGAATGCTAAGTTGCAGATTCTCACTGACAATTGGGCTTCGATGGACGAAAGAGTGTCGTCGGTGGAGCGTGACGTCTCCTCTCTTCAGGAATCCGCGTCCAAGGTCTCTCACATGCATACGCAGATTTCATCTCTTCAGAAGCAGGTGGAGGACCTTGAAAATCGCAACAGACGCAACAATCTCCGTCTTTACGGCTTGGTGGAGGGTTGTGAGGGAAATGATCCCATCAGTTTTTTCAAGTCCTTTCTCCCGAAGCTTCTTCACCTACCTGAAGACACCTCACTGAATATCCAACGTGCTCACAGGCTTGGTCGAGCATCCTCCTCTCCTTCCATGTCAACGAAGCCTAGAGGTGTAATAATGTACTTTCTAGAGTACACAGACTTGTTGAAAGTCCTCTTAGCCGCCAAAGCCTCTCCTCGCCTCACATGGTCAGGCTCCACTTTGTTCTTTGCGCAAGATTATGCCAGGACCACTGCAAACCGTCGCAAGGCCTTCCTAGATATGAGACCCGACCTTCGCTCCATTGGTGCCAGATATGGGCTCTTTCATCCTTGTCTATTTAAGGTCACTCACAATAACAAGACTACGACATATGAGGACCCTGCGCGACTTCGAAGTTTCCTGAACTCCTGCGGTCAAGCTGATATGGAGCTATCTGGTCCCTCTTCCCACCCACCATGACTGGTTTCTGTAGTTGCAGTTTGATTCCCTAATTCGTTATGCTTTAATGCTTTCATTTTTGCAGGTTCTTCAGATTGTATGACTTCTCGTTAAGATTATATCTTTCATTTTAGCGTCCGATAGTGTTGTTCTGGTTCCTCAGTTGGTCATATGTTTGTTTTTTATCTTCGTTGTATTCGAATGTCTAACTATGTTCTTTTTCTCCCTTCACAGATCATTGTTTTGCGTTCCGTTGTGTTGTCTCTGGTTGGACATCTCCTTCACCCCGGATGCCCTGCCTCTCCCAGTTGGCCCTACCTCCCTCCCCTCGTCTCCACGTATGTCTCCGCTTATTCCCAGTTCCTGATTGTATTTTTCCCATGCTACCCCTCGTAAGTACTCTTCATTCCTTATTTATCATGTTTTTCTATGTTCTATATTTTCTTATTTTACCTTTTCCCTCGTTGCTCTCAGGTTTATTGGTGTCATTACCTTTTCCATGGCTCTCCTCCTCTTCTCTTTCTTCATTCTTTCTTCTCCCCATTGTATATTGGTTCTCTTGCTTGTATTCATCTCCCTTTACCTATTTTACTTTCCCTTGGCCCTTACTTACCATTATCTTTGAGAATTGCTCTATCTTCTTATCATTCTTTTTATTTTCTTGGCTCTTTCCTATTTACATGGCTTCTCTGGTTCCTCTCTCACTTTTTCTTCTACTTATGTTCCACCACGTCAGTTCTCACTTCATTCTCTCTTTCTCTTGTGCCCTTGCTAGGAGCGAGGCATTTCCTTGCTGCCCTACTCTCCAATTGGTCCACTTTTCGATTATTCCTTAATGTCAGTTCGAATTGTTTCCTGGAATGTTAAAGGTCTGCATTCTCCTATCAAGAGACAAAAAATCCTCTCTCATTTAGCCAAATTAAATGTAGACATCGCCTTTTTACAAGAAACCCATTTGTCTGACGCTGAAGCTGCTAAACTTAAGAGAGGATGGGTGGGTGCTGTATTTTCATCTCCGGGTGATGGTAAGGGAAACGGTGTGGTTGTACTAGTTCGCGAATCTCTTGCTCATTTGCTCTTGACTTCTGAATCAGATCCTGAAGGTAGATGGTTGTACGTCAAACTCTCCTCAAAAGGCGTCCCTCTTTCCCTCCCTAATATCTATGCCCCTACCGGTGGTGATCAGGTCTTTTGGCGCGCAATGGCCTCCCGCATCACTGAATATATTGATGACAATTTTATCTTTGCAGGTGATTGTAACCTACCCTTTGATCATTTTTTAGACAGAAACTCCAAGGCACCTTTTATCCCTAATAAATCTCACAAGCTTTTTGCTCAAGCGATATCCCAACATAAACTCATTGATGCTTGGCGTCTCTGCAATCCTACCTCTAAAGAATTCACCTTCTACTCCCCGACTCACCATTCCCAATCGCGTATTGACTATATTTTCCTCTCCCATCATATGTCCCAATCCCTTACCCACGCTGACATAGGCCCCATCTTATTTTCTGATCATGCCCCCGTTTTGATTAACATTGATATCTTACCCAAGTCCACTGGACCAAAGAGATGGCGCTTTAACAACACTTTACTCCTCGATCCCAAATTCTCCGCCTCCTTTGTTGACTTCACCACAGAATTTTTCACCATTAATGACACACCCACTATGCCTAACCACGTTATCTGGGACGCCTATAAAGCAGCAGCCAGAGATTTTATTATCAGTTTTGTGGCTACTAAACGCAAGAACGCTCGTAAACGCACTAGTGACCTCCTTTTTACGATTAAAAACTTAGAGCATTCCTTCTATACATCCCATTCGCAAGAAAGTCTGACTGCTCTCATTGCTGCCAAGATGCAATTTAACAAACAATCCACTGAGGATGCTTCATTGTATTTGTTGAAATCCAGTTCAAAATTCTATGGGGGTAAAAATAAGGCGGGGAAGGTTTTAGCCAACTATCTAAAAGTCAAGCAAAACAAACTGAATATTGAATCTGTCTACGATGTTAATTCTGTTTTAAAGCATACAGATGTTGATATTTTAGAGCAATTCTCCCAGTTTTATTCCAAACTCTACTCTTCTGAGACGCACCCCACTGCTCATTCTCTTGCTACTTTCTTTGCCACCATCCAACCACCTTCCAATTTCCCTGTTGATTTATCTGCCCTCGAATCACCAATCTCTAGTGATGAATTACTTACAGCACTCCAGTCACTCAAGAAAGATAAGGCCCCTGGCCCAGACGGATTCACAGTTGAATTTTATTTGCATTTTTCCAAACTGTTGTTGCCCAGACTCCATTCCCTTATTGATTCCTTCATATTAAGTGGCTCTTCCTCAGGTACATTTTCAGACGCCCACATTTGTGTTATACCCAAAGAAGGCAAAGATACCCAGCATTGTAAGAATTACAGACCAATTTCTTTGGTCAACATTGATTATAAATTATATGCCAAATCTCTCGCCATTAGATTAGACCCTTTTCTTCCCGAATTGCTAGGCCCTGAACAATCTGGCTTCGTTAAAGGTCGCTTCATCACAGATAACACCAGACTTTTATTTAATGTCCTTTCCAAATCTCCACAGTTCCAAAACTCACTAGCAGCCATTGCCCTAGACGCAGAAAAAGCGTTCGATAGGGTGGAGTGGACTTTCCTTTTCTCCGCCCTCAAATGGTTTGGATTTGGCCCGCATTTCATCTCTTTTATCTCCTTCCTTTATTCCAGCCCTAGAGCGGCGGTTTGTGCCAACGGTCTAGTTTCCTCTTTTTTCAATCTAGGTAGGGGTGTTCGTCAGGGATGCCCTCTCTCCCCTTTTCTTTTTAATTTGGCCCTGGAACCTTTTCTTTCAAAGCTTCGTCAAAACCCCAACTTACATGGTTTCCAAATCTCCCAAACTAATATTAAACTTGCTGCCTACGCAGACGATATTCTATTATTCATGTCTAACCCCGCAACTTCTATTCCCGCATTCCTAGCTGAAGTCCATGATTACTCTCAGATTTCAGGTTATAAGCTAAACAATGACAAGTGTGAGATTTTACCCCTTACTAAGTTCACTTTTAAACCGGACTTTATGGCGTCCAAATTTACTTGGAGCCCCTCACACATCAAATATCTAGGTTTACACATTACTTCCTCCCTCTCTGACACTGTTTCGTTATGCCTCAATAAATGCATCCAGAAATTGTCCGACCTCACTTCCAGATGGCACCCATTATACCTTTCCTGGTGGGGCCGTCTTGACACGATTAAAATGATGCTCTCCCCGTTAGTCCTTTACACCATCTCTAACATTCCAATTCCTATCCCTGCTAAGTTTTTTAAGAAAATTAACACTATTCTCTCTTCCTTTCTTTGGTCCGGCAAAAAAGCACGTATGTCCTTGCTCAGATTGCAACTCCCCAAATCTGAGGGTGGATTTAACTTTCCGAATTTTCCCGCTTACCACAAGGCATTCCTTTTGCGGCAAGCTTCCCATTGGCTGCAAGACCCTGCTCTATCGTCCCCCTTATGGGTTGTCATTGAGCGCCTTTCCTTATCCCCTTTCACTTTTGCTGAATACCTCTCATTCTCTCGTAAGCCTCACTTTTCCTCCATTCCTATCCACAAGTTTACAGCCAAGCTGCTTCTTTCCACCTCCCCAGGCCCCCCTTCCTCTGTGACAGAGTTTCTCAATTCCACTATCTGGCACAATAACAGTATAACCATCAATCGTAAGCCCTTTTACTGGAAAACCTGGAGACAGAGGGGTTTAATCTGGGTATCTCAACTCTTCTCTAATTCTGATTTTTTATCCTTCTCTGTTCTCAGCCAACACTTCCATCTCCCTCGTTCTTTTGCCTGCAAGTATCTTGCACTTAAAAATGCAGTTATGTCCACTTATGCCCTTCTCTCTAACCCCCTCATGCATCCTCACCCTCCCAATCCTACCTCACGGCTTCATTCCTTCTTGCGTACTCACCCTACAGCCTCCTCATTATACCACTCATTCCATACGATTCTCACACCTAGACCAAAATCCAAAGTTGAGGAACAGTGGGAATCTGACTTTGCCATTTCTTGGCCCACCTCCCTTTGGGACAAATTATGGACCAAACTTCGCAAGACATCTAGAGCTGCCTCCCTCACACAAACCCTTTTCTTCATTTACAACAGACTTCTCTTTTCTCCCCAGGTGTTGAATAAGAGATTTTCTTCTATCCCGGATCTCTGTTGGTCCTGTTCTGCTCCTAAGGCCACTCTTTTTCACATGCTCTTTTCTTGCACTCTCACGAAAAATTTCTGGACACTAGTTTGGGCCCAAATCAATGCCATATTCCACACTACATCCCCCTTCTCTTATGTCAATATTTTTTTAGGGAGCCTCTCTCCTTGTTGGGATGACACTGATTTCAATATGCAAATTGTTGATTTGTTGTTAGCTGTTGCATTCCAGCAAATCACCGTCAATTGGAAAAACTTTACGAATATTTCTTTCAAAGCATGGTGGTACAATGTTTGTTATAATCACAGGCTAGACACTGTTTTTGTGCACCCCCTTAGTTTAGCTGCTAAACGACATGATTTATGGCTTCCTGTAACCTTGTACCTAGATAGCTGTGCTAAACGCTCCTCTCATGTATCACCTACTCAGCAAGAGGTCTCTAAGCCTCCCTGAGTGACACTGCTTTTCATTTGCATTATTCTTTTTATATAAGCTACTTTATTGCTCATTATTACCAGCGCTGTTTTTTGTTATTTAGCCTCAAATCTTTGTTATCCTCTGATTAATTGTATATTTTCATTACCATGTTTTACTTTTCTCCTCTATTGAAGATATGTTTGTATTCTTTCTCATGTATTGACACCTTTACTTATCCAATAAAAATCTTTTGAACTTAAAAAAAAAAAAGTAAATCCTGCTTCTATTAAGTTCCTATACCCCTATGTAATACAATGTTAGTCACCACTTATATAACCAAGATGTACTAATATTTTGTCATCAAATATGGATGGTGTTTTATATTGGTTTGAAGTTTCCTGTGGCAATTGAATAGGTTTGCTATTTTCATGGCTCAAGTATGTATGAAGCTGAAGGCTCAGAGTCACGCCATTTGCACTTTTTCTAAATGCGCAACCTTGCATATGGACTTGAAAAGGGATTTAGGAGAATAATGAGCCATTGATATCTTCTCCTTTATACAATCCAGCCTTTTCTTAGGGTGAAGATCCTGACACCTGCTCATTCGGTACATTTTAGCTCAGAATAACAAGTTTCTGTCATGTGACTAAGCTTGATTGGTTTGTATTGAAAGAAAACATATATTTACCGGCTTCATATTTGTGTAGTATTAGCTCTTTGTTGACCATTTTCCATGGTGAGCCTTAGACAATTGAAATCATAATTGACTCTGATCTTTGTTTTGCTGTGCTTCCTTCTATTTTGCACCAAACGCTAGGTGTATGCTTCCTGACGTTGTGTGCTTCCATTTAACAAGACCAAAGGCTGAACAATTGTGCCTGTCTTTTCACACTCATTATCACCAAGCTGGCCATCCTCTGCTCTCACTTTAATACTCCTTTTTACCTTGATGCCAGCACATTTGTGCTGGATTTAGTACCATTCTATCACAACAAGAAGATGATGTATGGCATCCCGCAATACTAATCAGTCATAAGTTTCTTCTGCACCAACTATGAGAAAGAATGCCTTGCCACTGTGGGAGCAGAACCCCGGTACCCTTGATCTTCTGTTAAGAGTCACCTCTCTTTTCACCATTGAGCCCAACAAAAATAACATTAGCAGAGAAATAACAACTGGGACCACTCAATAACTGAGTTCTATCCAATGAAAAGTTAAAACATTTATTACAGAAGCTCAAAAATAAGGGGTGCAGAAAAATTGTTAACTGTCACGAAGACACATAGCAAAATACATAATCAGAAATTAAAATAAAACCCATCCTCAATACTACAAGATCAATTTGGAAAATTCTAACATAAGGATAAATCTATTTAATATGATAAATCATAATTGTAAAGAAACTGACAGCAGAACTAGAGGATGACGAGGAAGTCTCAATGCAGAGGGACAGAGTCTCGGAGGAACAGGAAAGTTCTCCGGCTCACCCCCAACAACCAGGATGTTTTATAAGTTTTTATGAATACATTATGAGCAAAGACTACAAATTCAGCATGCAAAAACAACAGGATGATGGATAGAATCCTTGAATTAATCTCAGCCAATAGCAATCGCCTCGGGCCACATCCCAATCTATAGTTGCCACTTCTGTTTGGACCCAGCCATATGCAAATCAGTCTTGACCCTGCTCCCCCCTGGGTACAGTCCAGCATGAACTGCCAGGCCAAGTCCTCCCTGAACCAGAACACAAGCAACCCACACAAAGAAAAACAATGTTCACCACAAGTTGTCACATGTGATGAATATTGTTTTTCTTTGCGTATTATGGTATTTAAAATAATCATTGCCACCTTTGTGATCGTGTAGATCAAATTATTTTTATATAAAACATTTTTTTTAACATGTTAGAGAGCTATCCATGTGATGATATTTGTACACAGCATGAATAATGGTTTACATTTTTTAGAAGAAACACAATATCGATGTATATCAATGCAATATTGTATACAGTATGTTTTAATCAACATATATAAAGGTTTGATTATATTGAATAAACAAGACATTTTCACATTAAACAGTGTTCAGTGATACAACAGTGTAGTGTATGAATGTGAATGGTGGGTTTCCCTTTAACAATATACAGTATATATTGGCATAAGATATTGGTAGTGAGAGCGTAAGACATAAAAGGGATCCTTCTTAGTTTCAAGTTGAATTAACCTCAGCCACTGGCAATTGCTTGGTGTCACATCTCAATCCACCATTTTGTGCCCACCATGCCACCTCAGTTTGGACCCGGCCATAAGCAAATTAATCTTTATCCTGACACTTATGGGAACAGTACAGCCCAACTGCCATGCCAGGTCAGCCCTGAACTAGAACACAAGCAACTTAGGACTGGTTTCGCCCTAGGTAAGCCTCTTCAACCAGGTACAGCATGGGTCCAGTGACACAGTGAACCCAGGACCCACATCTGGGCATACCTGGTGCACTTAGGTCTTAAAATGAAAAAACAACAAGGTGATCGATGGAATGCTTGAATTAATATCAGTGTTGGACTTGTCCCTTTTTGCAGGGTCATCCCTGAACTTTTTGCCTTCCTCCTAGTATTTTTTCTGACATGGTGTTGGTGGGCACTTTATCACTGCAGTCCAGTGTAAAGTGCATGTGCTCTCAATGGTAAATGCTAATTTAATTTACCTGTCAGTCCCTTGTAAAGTGGTATCCCAGATACCCAGGGCCAGTATATTAAATGCTACTGGTGGGCTTGCAGTGCTGATTGCGCCACCCACCAAAGTAGCCATTCAAACCTGTCTCAGGCCTCTGCCATTGCAGGGCCTGCATGCGCAGTTTACTGCCGCTGTGACATGGCACATAAAATGGGTGCCACGTCTGTGACTCCCCTTTTACTGTATGTCAGTCACCCCTAAGGTAGGCCCTAGCTAGCCCTATGGGCAGGTTGCTTTGTAGGTAAGAGGTAGGACATGTACCTTAAGTGTGTGACATGTCCTGGTAGTGACAAACAGCCATTTTGGTTTCTCACTGCTGTGAGGCTGCCCTCTCATAGGAATGCATTGGGGATTTCCTGATAAATGTTTCAGTGGTAACTCCTGGTATGAGAGGAGCAGCGTGGTCAAGTTTGATATGTTTGGAATAGTAATATTAAATACTGCGCAAAGGTGTGTGCAGATTTATTATCACTATTTTAGAAATGCCACTTTTAGAAGTTGGCATTTCTGTGTGCTATTCGTCTGCCTGCCTGATGTGTATTGCATGTCTGGCTCTGGAGTGTCAGCTCTAGGCTGAATAGGAGATCTGCATTTGGAGTAGTGGGAGGAGTAGTCCCCTGACCCTGAATAGGTCTGTGCCTGCCTGGGTGAATGCTGGCTCCACCCTCCTGTGATTTGTCAGTTGACAGGGCCCAACCTGACAAAGGAGGGTGTGGGAGCACTGTACACAAAGTGCTCCAGTACCCCCCAGAACCAGTTGAGACAGGTTCCCCAAGTCCTGTGCCAGGGCAAAACAAAGACCAGCCCTGTATAAGTATTGGGGCTGTGACCCCATGTTTGGTATGCTGTCCTTAGGTGCTGTTTGTACCTGCTGGGCCCCAGGAGAAACCGCTACGAGGGACTGGAGGGCCCTGTGATCTGGCCTGCCTGGGCCCAGCTTTACTTTCTTGGCTTTGGACTTAGCGCCTCGTGAGCGCTACCCCTTGGTTGTTGGCTCCAGGACTAGAGGAGAGCTGGTACCTTGCAGCACTGTGCTGCGAGTTGTTCAGGGAGAGTCCCGGCTGGGGGACTCCCCTGTGCTGCTGGGAGGTGGGGTGGGAGCCTACCCCGCATTGTGGACTTCCCAGGAGAAGCGGGAGCTTACGTCGCATTCTTGCCCAGGTGCAGTGGAGACATCGCTCTGTTATTTGCGGCATTCTGGGCAGGGCTCCCGTATGCCAGAGGGAGACCCACGTTTTGCCAAAAACCGGAGCGGGAGCCCACCCCGCATTTCGGTGCCACTGTGGGCAAAAACCTACCCCGCATTTCGGTGCCACTTTTGGGTGGGAGCCTACCCAGCATTCTGATGCACATTGGTGCCGCAGGGGAGAGGGCGAAAGTCAGACAGAGGCTGTAGCCTGACTGTAGGCAGGGCTGGCCCGGAAGTTAATCCCGAGCAGGAGGCCAGGCGAAGGACGCCTGGTTGTGGGCGGGACTCCCATGAGAAGAGGAGAGCACCACGATTGCTAAGGGTGGCTGCATTCCAAAACAGAGACTGAGACCACCGCTCGAGAAGACTGGGCAGAGGGGAGACACCCACGAAGGCTTTGCTTCACGGAGCTTGGGCCGGCAAGAGGAAGGAAGACTGCGGTCCACCGCGGCCCCGCCCTCCAGAAGTAAAGAGTGGGCCGAAAAAAAGAGGCACCTGGGGTCGTCCATGGCAAGAGCTCAGGTGGCAGTTGCCTAGTTGTGAGCGAGGTGGCGGGAAGCAGCAGCTTAGGGACCATTATTGGAGGGGTGGTGCCTTCACCGGAAACTTCAGGAGCCCCAGTGAAGGCAGGTGAGTGCCTTGGGGGGATGGAGTGTCCCTAGTACTGGGCCAC
This sequence comes from Triturus cristatus, assembly GCF_964204655.1. Taxonomy (NCBI): domain Eukaryota; kingdom Metazoa; phylum Chordata; class Amphibia; order Caudata; family Salamandridae; genus Triturus; species Triturus cristatus. The sequence continues at coordinate 122,620,980 of NC_140592.1, read as the reverse complement.
AGTGTAATTTCCTGGACCGAGGGCCGTTGGCGAGTCTCACTTAAGTGCTTAGGTAGCACCTACTCTTCTCCTTGCATTTCCGATAGTACAAAGCTGTGCTGCAATGTCGCGGGCAGCTTCACATTTGGTTGGTGTTTGGGGCAATATTTGTCCTAAGGGGCATTGCGGGACAAGCCTAGGACGGGGCACCTGCTAGGAAATGTGCTGACCTGGGGACACCTTCGCTGGGTGTGTAGGAATCCCAGTAGTGGGCACAGAGAGGCTGCAGTACCCAGTCTCCATGTGAGGAGCCCCCTGTCATATCGAAAACGAGCACAGGAGCACTATCTTAGGTTTCTAATGCTGATGAGGTTTAGGCCCAATGTGGGCCTGATGTAATGATCATGTTTCACATAATATGCTACCCTATGTCATGCAATGTGTTTATGCTTAATGTGGATGTCTAATGTGGTTTATGCATAAGTGCTAAAACAGTAGTTGCTGATTACTTTATTTTCACTACTTGTGGTGATGAGGGGTTATGCCTAATGTGTACACTCCGCCAGTGTAATGTACAGCAATACGTTTTATGCCTAAGAGGGGCATGATGTGTTTGGGAATAATGCACTGCTGGGAATTAGGATGTATGCCTAATGTCCTGCTATGATGTTTGCATAATGTGTTTATGCCTAATGTGATAATGCTGAGTTCATTATTTTACTAGTAGTTACTGGTTGTGTTATTACTTGTGCTTTCTGATGGTTCTGACCGTGGCCCAATTGGCCCAGTCATGAATATAATCCCCTGTGAACTACTACCTAGTGCCAGGTGGCACAGTGTACATTTGTGATTATGATTATAATGGCTTTTGGATAATACAAAGTCTATTTTTTATATAACCTTGTGTGGGGTTTCTTTTGTAGTGTGCCTAGTGTGTCGCTGTTGTTGTGCGCAAATGCTTTACACATTGTCTCTGGGATAAGCCTGACTGCTTGTGCCAAGCTACCAAGGGAGTGAGCAGGGGTTAGCTTCAGCGTGTAACTCCCTTGCCTGACTAGAGTGGTGGTTTCTACCTGGCTTAGGCGCATGCCCTAGCCAACCGGAAATCCCATTTCTAACAATCAGCCAACAGCAATCACTTCTGTTGCATCCCAGTCCTTCTTTCTTATGCCCACCATGCCACCTTTGTTTGGACCCAGCCCTATGCAGCCAGAGCTGTTAGGCCAGGTTATTCCTGAACTGGAACACAAGAAATATAGGACCGGTTTTGCCCTATCTAGGGCTTTTCAGCCAGGTATAGTTTGGTTCCGGTGGCACAGTGTGCCCGGAACCCATGCCTGGGCACACCTGGTGCACTTAGGGCTTCAAATGCAAAAACAAAGTGATGGATCGAATGCTTGAATTAATCTCAGCCGCTGGCAATTGCTCTGGTGCATCTCAATCCATCGTTTTTCGCTCACCATGCCACCTCAGATTGGATCTAGCCATATGCAAATCAGTCTTGACCCTGCTCTTTATGGGAATAGTCCAGCCTGAACTGCCAGGCCAGGTTCTCCCTAAACCTGAACACAAGCAACATAGGACCGGTTTTGGCTTAGTTAGGGCTCTTCAACTAGGTATAGCTGTGCTGTAATGTGAAATGAACTGACCAGAGAACGGATTGATGGAATGCAATGTCTTTGCTGTAATGTGAAATGAGCTGACCAGAGGACAGATGGATGCAATGTCTGTGCATGTCTGCGCTGCAATGTGAAATGAGCTGACCAGAGAACGTATAGATGCAATGCAATGTCTGCGCTGCAATGTGAAATGAGCTGACTAGGGAACAGATGTATGCAATAGTATGTTATGTTATGTTATGTTATGTTAGGAGGTTTGTAAAGCGCCTGGTTACTCCCAAGGAGTATCCCCGCGCTAGAGACACAGCACTAAGATCTATGTGCTGTAATGTGAAATGAACGAGCCAGAGAACAGATGGATGCAATGTCTGTGCTGTAATGTGAAATGAGCTGGCCAGAGTACAGATGGATGCAATGCTATGACCTGTGACTACGTATATGTCAATGCCAGTAGCTGCGTTGCGCATGACCTGTGGTGGTTCAATGCCAGTCAAACCCTACTGGCAGCTAATAGCCGGAATTTAGGCAAACCTTAGCAGCAACCTCATTGCCTTGGAGAGTGTTGTAATCTGTCCAGCTGGGTAAATCAGTTGCCACTGAAAGTTGGAATTTGGGTCCTTCGGCAAAGATTGGTGATGGCTGTGCTGCCTTTTAATTATCTGTACTGATGCCCGTTAATAAACATCTCGCAATCACAAATATGCTTCTCTCCATGAACCCAAAAGGTGCACAATTTATGTATGCTTCTGACGTTTTGATGTAATGGTGACAGAAAATGTAATTTCCGTCCCCATGACATGCACCCTCTGTTTATACTATTCTGGATACATTTCTTGAACTTTGTAGCAGGTATAATAGCTCGGTAGGTTGAATGCTGAATGCAGAAACGTGTTTCCTAGAGAGAAATCACAGCTTCTCATCCTTTACTGCCATTGGGTTTGCAGAATTATGAAACCTATTAATACCGCAAAATGCAGCTAAGTTTATGGAGGGTGCTTTAAGAGTGGCCACTACAAGCTATTGTTCTAATAGTTCACTCTATGTCTAAGATACACAAATAAGTATTTAAAGTCATTATTGACCTACTAAAATAGGCACAGCAGTTTTTTAAGCAAGCACTCATTAACAGTGGAACAAACAGGATTGGGCATACCTGTGTGAGCCAAGCACCTGGATATTTTTTGTAGAAACATTGATTGTACATTAAGGGGCTTATTACGATGTTGGTCGGAGTTGCCTCTGACCGACACTGTCTCAGACTTTGGACCGACCGACCTCCGGTCCGCAGTTCCGACCACCTGATTACGATGCGACCGAACACTATTCGGTCACATACTCACTGTTCTCTATGGGAGCTTGTGTCATGGCCAAAAAAACGTCCGTAAAACAGGCGCCTGTAGAGAAATAGGGGTGTTTGAAAAACCCTTCAATCTGTGCCTGCCACACAGTGCAGGGCTTTACAGGGCGGCACCCTAGGTACGCCCTTGTCCACCAACCGTAGACCGCCGAGGCAAAGGGGCCCTCCTAGGGGCCCCCAAAGTTGTTTTTTCGACAGCCTTTTCTTGTTGGAAACGCCAGCACAGAAAGGCTGTGGGAAACCGACATTGTAATTCTGACTGCGGAATAGTTATTCATAGGGGAATACGGTGCAGTTCCGACCAACTAGAAGACTCCGAGAGCCGTTCAAAATCCAGTCCGAATGACCAGACGGTTTACGTTCAGACCGCCAACATCATAATCCGGGAGTCGGACCGCGAACTGACTGTGTCGGTCAGGAAGCCTCTGACTACAGTTGGAAAGCTTCCGACACACAGTAGGAAGCTTTCTGACCGACATCGTAATCGGCCCCTTAATGTTATGTCTGGACATTTGACGGTGAACTTGTGAATGTGGCAGCTGTGCTGCACGACAATGATGGCTTGCCCCATGATCTATCACATTTGTACCTCTGGCATGCCATGGCAACAATCTGCTTTATACGTAGAAGGAAACCAATAGAGATGTGAATGCTTTAATATCTTTTACATTATGACAGTAATTTGCATTCCCTGTAGGTCTCTATATTCATTTATGGGACTTCTTCAAATGTTACCAGTGTCAACAGTTGTGTGAAGTTATGTCCGCTATCTTTGACAAATTGACATCCATTCCTTCTCTGGTAATTGCTGAGCCGCTTTTGAGTTCCGACAGGTCCTGAAGAACCAGTCTGCCAAATATGCAGATCAGAGAAAACCAGCCAGGGTGAGGGGCGACTCAGCAAAGCAATCATTATGCTGATGTACCCAAAACCTCCTAGTCAGAGTCACTGCTCTCCTTCGTGCAGCTCCATCGTTAAGGCCCTGCCCTTAGAAACTCTTGAGCTCCTTGCTAGGTAGGTGTTCGAGGCCCCTCTCTACCCGCAGGCTCCTGCCTGCGCCTCATCCTTGGTAGTCTATTGGAAGAGCACCCTGCTCTTCTGCTATTCCGCTATGTTCTGTGCCTTTTTTCAACTTTTTCCATCTTTTGTCTTTTGTCTCTCTCTACCTCTTTTCTTTTTTATCTCTCTATTTCCTCTTGTTTCTCTTCTATCTATTTTCCTTTTTTGCATCTTTCTCCTCTGCCTCTCTTCCCCCGCTCCCTTTCAGGCTGCTGCTGCCCCCTAGGCCCCTCTCCCTCAGCGTGTTGCTCCTTGCTCCCGCCTCAATGCTGATCACCCTCCCCAACCCCTACTAAATGTGGGCCGCTGTGCAGCCGTGCCGCTGGTGTGCCACTGGCTAGACCGTCTGCACCCATCTGCGACCAGTACCAGGTAACCTGGTCCCCCAACCCCCCTCGACTAAGACCCCAGCACTCTCCTCTCACTCAATCCCGGATGCAACAACAACTGCCAGCTCTCGACGCCAAGCAACACCAAAGACTCGATCTCATGCTAACACTGCTGCTGCTCCTTCACCCACCTTCGGACACCAGCAGCAACCCCCAACCCACCAGCTGCCACTGCACACAAACCACTGAGCTGCATCCTCCTCAACGTATGCTCCCTGCACAGACATGTCAAAGAACTCGGGACCTCCTCAACACTCACAAGCCCAACGCCGCCTTTCTCACAAAGACCTGAACCAACGTCGGGTCCGCACCCAACATCACAGCCGCCATCCACGAAGGATATAAGATCCTGAGAAAAGACCGCCTCAACTGCCCAAGAGGAGGCCTCGGAGCTCCCTCCCTCCGATTGACATCCAACAACTCGGACGACGCCTTGCCCCCCCATGGAAAACATTCACTTCCAGATCCAGCCCAAACCCCAGAACAACGCTGTTAGAAATGGAATTTCCAGTTGGCTAGGGCATGCGCCTAAGCCAGGCAGAAACCACCACTCTAGTCAGGGCAAGGGAGTTACACGATGTAGATAACCCCTGCTCACCCCCTTGGTAGCTTGGCACGAGCAGTCAGGCTTATCCCAAAGGCAATGTGTAAAGTGCAACACACACACACAGCACCAACACACTAGGCACACCACAAAAGGAACTCCACACAAGGTTATATGAATGAATTCAGCTTTATTCGGTTTTCATTTTGACATATAGAAAAACCATAAACGCACAGTTTTACAATATCAATTCACAATAATTATACAATGGTCATAAAAATAAGTAGGTTAAAATATTAACATAATGTTGTAGTTACATATCAGCATTATTATACAGTGAACATAATAAATATTAGTTTAGAAAGTTAGGACAAGCTTTAAAAATCTAAGAGATAGTTAAAAACTGAGGCCTAGGAACATACTTTAATGTGGAGCATGGTTCAAAGGTGATTCCTATGTCTAGGGATACTTTAAAAAAAATATGCTATTTGTCTAGAAAAGTAATCAATATCTAGGAATTGCAGTGCAAGGTAGGCTAGACGACATTGCCTCATGCCCCATATTTTCAATATGGGTGAAATCCACATTTTCCTTTGTTCCATGGAGCATTTACAAAACAAGATTACGTTTATAGATGTTTGTGATGAAACTCCATCACAGGGGCAGTTTGGTAGAATTTTGGTCCAATCGTTTATGGTCGGAAAGCTTACCAAGCGATGGAATACATCAAATTTAAGGCGTGTGAGGACAAATCCATCGTATCCACTTAGTGTGTATGTTAAGTATGGTTGGATACCGATGGTGGACCGCATAATTTGATTACATTGAACAGTGGGCCTTGAAGCCTGAAAGGCATATCTATTCTCCTCCATATGAGTCATGCATTACTTTTAAAAAAGTTTTCTGGAGACGGAGCCCATCGATGTAGGGTTGTGATAAAAATCGGGGTGGCCCAGGTCAGTAATAAAATCTTTTATGTATTTGAACCACCTAATCTCTAGACCATGTTCTAATTTCAAGCTATTACTTAGTACATTCCGGTTAAATATGGTTTTTGATGAAGTCCAGATCCGGTGCCATATCAATACAGGTTAGACTTTTATTGTGTCTGTAATGTAAGGTAGCCCGAACTCACTATGGCAAATGTAGGTTGAGGTACATAATGGGACCGCCAATAAATATCTTAAAAATGCACTCTCCACTCTCTGGATTTCATTTACATCACAGTATACCCATTTCCCAGCCCCACAGATAGCTGTACTAACACACTTGGCTTGATAGATTTGTAACATCTCCACTGGAGGTCTCTTTCCTAGCTTTTGAGAAAAATTCACTAAGGCCGTCATTGTTCTCATAAAGAGTAGTTTCCTGGCATTAATAGCCTGACGCCATGAGCCCTTATCATCAATTAAAATTCCGAAATAGGGATACGTTATAGTGGTCTCCACCTTTTTATTCTTTCTATGGATATCCCTCTGCTTCCTTCCACCTGTCCCACAACTCATTATAAAAGTTTTTATAGTATTTATTCTTAAATCTAGGTTTTTCATAAACTCGTTGTAGCTATCAAGAGCCCGTTGTAGCCCTTTGGTGTTTGGGCCATAATTACAGCGTCGTCCGTGTAGAGTATGGCCGGTATAGGGCTTTTCTGTAGCTGTGGTAAGTCCCGGCACCTTTCCAACATGGCTTGCTCCAAGCTATTAGTGTATAAAGTAAATAAGAAAGGTGCCAGAACACAGCCCTGTCTAACCCCCCTCTCCACTTGGAACAACGCTGTACACTCTCCATTACAACCATAGCATACCCGGGCTCTTGCGTTATTGAAGAGTTCTCTTAAGAAATAAATTATGGGAGCTTCCACCCCTATTGCCGCTAAAATGCTCCATAGTTTTCCATGGCGTACACAATCAAATGCGGCCGTGAGGTTGACAAAGGCCAGGCACAATTTTCCCCTTCTCGCCTTTGTATATTTTCCAAATAAGGATGGTCAAATTAAGGCCCTGTTCTATTGAACCCAGCCCCTCCCTAAAACCAAATTGAAGGTCTGATAAGACGTTATTGTCCTCGGCCCATTGCTGGAGATGATTTAGAAATATGCGACCCGCCACTTTGCCCACCGAATCCAGCAATGAGATGGGATGATAACATGCCGGATTCAGTTTGTCTCCTTTCTTGAAAATCGGTACCATAATAGAATCTGACCATGATTCTATAAGTCCGTTTGCGCAGCATGCCTCTAGCTCGCGCGTTAGTAGTGGGCCCCATAGCTCTATATTGTGTTTAAAAATGGCAACGGGACTCCGTCTAGGCACGGAGCTTTTCCCACCTTGCTAAATTAAAATGCGCAATCTACCTCCTCTAGGGTGAATGCTAAATCTATTGGAAAATCTATTGGAGGAGAGCTAAGGCTTGCAGCACTTGCAGCTACACCATTCTCCTCCCTGACCTGCCCAAAGATCTTAGCAAAATGTTCCAGCCAATTTCTTTCATCAATGGCAATTTCTAAGGTAGGGATATCTTCTGTTATCAGGAATGGGGATTTTACCATGCGCCAAAAGGCAGTACTATCCTTATTGACACTTGTCTTATGTAGGTCGGACCAGGTTTTATTTTTGAAATCTCCTTTTCATGATTAAAGGCCTTCCTAAGCTGCTTAATTTCATTTGGATCCCTTTCTTTTTTGTGTGGCGCAGATTTCAATTCTGTATAGGCTTTTGTGCATTTACTATTAAACCACCCCTTATTCTTCCCATTCCACTTATTTGATCCTACTTTTAGAGTGTCCCTGATTATTTCTGTTATTTGTGCGTAGGTCTCTAAAACTTCCTCGTATGGTATGGAGTCGTCCAAACACTTCATAATTGGTTTAAAAGTTTTCTTGACCACTGTCTCGTTGAACTTATACGGTTCTACCTTATCCCATTTTAGGGAGCAACCGTTTATTTAATCTATTACCAGTTTTTGAGCCGCATATGTCCTCTTATTATATGGGCTGCAAGTTTTTGGCGGGAGAGATATGGACACGCTCAGAGGGAAATGATCGCTTATAGCATTCTTATGCATTTGAAAACTCAGCAAGCGGGGAGCGAACCTATTTGGAATTATTATAAAATCAATGATCGTGCTCAATCCTCTCCTGTTACAGGTCTGGGTAAATGGAACTAGTGGTGAACATAGTGTGTTTGCAAAGCCCAAATCCAAGACAAATAAGATCTCATTTAGAAAGTCCCCATATACAGAGTGGGGGAAGTAGGGTAGATTACAGTTATCTTCATCAACCAATCCACAAGTTAAATCATTATTATTTGTACACAAAGCCATATTAAATTCCCCTCCCCATATAAATAAAACATTCTCTATACTGCCATTCGGAATTTCCTGTAGGGTATTTCTAAACTGTTTTAGAATATGCACCAGGTGCTCCTTCTGTGCGTTATTATAAAAATTAATCAAGATGACCATGTTTTGTTGATCCATGTTCAAGGTTACTATTTGCTAGTTTGGTTCTGAGAATATAAACAATATTTTATTTATCATCATCAGATTTGAGACATATACACTCAACCCTTCCTTGGGCCTCTCATGTATGGACGACATAGCAGGTGTATGGTAGGTCTTATAGCCGTTGATATGGATTTCATTAATAGACCAAGTCTCCTGCAAGCAAAAACAAGTTACATTTCCCCACAAATTCATGCCAGAGGTGATTGGTTAATTTAGACCGTAAACCCGCTAGATTCCAATATAAAATCTAAAAACTATTCTCATTGGCTGTTAATTCATTTTGCATATCAGACACTACACCAGTGGGTGAAGGGGTATGTAAGCTCCTATTCAAATTTATTCCCTGCGCTATCTCTAGGCTATAGTTAGAGATGGCTCCTGTACTGAGGGAATTATCGACTGGAGTTTTGATCTGTATCTTCAACGTATCTTCCTCTCCTAAAAGTACTCTCTTCAAGCTCGAATCAACAGTTTCTGGTCTGGGAGAGGTATGGACTACCGAATTATTTAGGGTTATTTCCGGTGGTTGATCCAGTCATTCTATCTCTTCTAAAGAAGGGAGTAATGCAAACCTATTTCCCACCTTTATGATATATATATACTTATTTCTCGCCTCGATGTCTCTGGTAATACCACCTCTCTCCAACATGGAAGGCGGTTGATAAAAGAAGCAGAGGGGCAATATATCAATGCCCCCCATTATCATGGTATTATTCCCTGCCTTCCACAAGGTTATATAAAAAAAGCCTTTGTATTATACAAAACACATTAGAATCATAATCACACAATATACACTGTGCCACTGGCACCAGGCAATAATTTACAGGGGATTATATTAGACCTGGGCGGTAAACCCCGTTCCGCTCACAGAATTTGTGGAATTTGGGTAATTTTGCGTTCCGCGGACAACGCGGAATTGCCCAAGAATTGTTTATGGTCGGAAAGCTTACCAAGCGATGGAATACATCAAATCTAAGGCGTGTGAGAACAAATCCATCATATCCACTTAGAGTGTATGTTAAGTATGGTTGAATACCGATGGTGGGCCACATCATTTGATTACTTTGAACAGTGGGCCTTGAAGCCTCGATGGCAAATCTATTCACCTCCAAATGAGTCATGCATTACTTTTTAAAAGGTTTTCTGGAGACGGAGCCAATCGATGTAGGGTTGTGATAAAAATCGGGGTGGCCCAGGTCAGTCATAAAATCTTTTATATATTTGAACCACCTAATCTCTAGACCATGTTCTAATTTCAAGCTATCACTTAGTACATTCCGGTTAAATATGTTTTTTGATGAGGTCCAGATCCGGTGCCATAGCAATGCAGGTTGGACTTTTAGTGTGCTCTAATGTAAGGTAGCCCGAACTCACTATGGCAAATGTAGGTTGAGGTACATCGTGAAACCGCCAATAAATATCTTAAAAATGCATTCTCCACTCTCTGGATTTCATTTACATCACAGTATCCTCATATCCCAGCCCCACAGATAGCTGTACTAACACACTTGGCTTGATAGATTTGTAACATCTCCACTGGAGGCCTCTTTCCTAGCTTTTGAGAAAAATTCACTAAGGCCGTCATTGTTCTCATAAAGAGTAGTTTCCTGGCTTTAATAGCCTGATGCCATGAGCCCTTATCATCAATTAAAATTCCTAAATAGGGATACGTTATAGTGGTCTCCACCTTTTTATTCTTTCTATGGATATCCCTCTGCTTCCTTCCACCTGTCCCACAACTCATTATAAAAGTTTTTATAGTATTTATTCTTAAATCTAGGTTTTTCATAAACTCGTTGTAGCTATCAAGAGCCCGTTGTAGCCCTATTGGTTTTTGGGCCATAATTACAGCGTCGTCCGTGTAGAGTAGGGCCGGTATAGGGCGTTTCTGTAGCTGCGGTAAGTCCCGGCACCTTTCCAACATGGCTTGCTTCAAGCCATTAGTGTATAAAGTAAATAAGAAAGGTGCCAGAACACAGCCCTGTCTAACCACCCTCTCCACTTGGAACAACGCTGTACACTCTCCATTACGACAATAGCGTACCCGGGTTCTTGCTTTATTTTAGAGTTTTCTTAAGAAATAAATTATGAGAGCTTCCACCCCTATTACCGCTAAAATGCTCCACAGTTTTCCATGGCGTACGCAATCAAATGCGGCCGTGAGGTCGACAAAGGCCAGGTACAATTTGCCCCTTCTAGCCTTTGTATATTTTCCCATAAGGATGGTCAAATTAGGGTCCTGTTCTATTGTACCCAGCCCCTCCCTAAAACCAAATTGATGGTCTGATAAGACGTTATTGTCCTCGGCCCATTGCTGGAGACGATTTAGAACTATGTGACCCGCCATTTTGCCCACCGAATCCAGCAATGAGATGGGACGATAACATACCGGATTCTGTCTGTCTCCTTTCTTGAAAATTGGTACCATAATAAGATCTGACCATGATTCTATAAGTCCGATTGCGCAGCATGCCTCTAGCTCGCGAGTTAGTAGTGGGCCCCATAGCTCTAAATTGTGCTTAAAATGGCGACGGGACTCCTTCTGGGCCCAGAGCTTTTCCCAACTTGCTAGCTTTTAATGCGCATTCTGCCTCCTCTAGGGTGAAGGCTAAATCAATTGGAAAATCTATTGGAGGAGAGCTAAGGCTTGCAGCACTTGCAGCTATACCATGCTCATCCCTGACCTGCCTAAAGATCTTAGCAAAATGTTCCACCCAATATCTTTCATCGATGGCAATTTTTAAGGTAGGGATATCGTCTGTTATCAGGAATGGAGATGTTATCATGAGCCAAAAAGGCAGTACTATCCTTATTGACGCTTGTCTTATGTAGGTCGGCCCAGGTTTTATTTTTGAATTCTCCTTTTCGTGATTTCACGGCCTGGTTATAGGCCTACCTAATCTGCTTAATTTCATTTAGATCCCTTTCTTTTTTGTGTAGCGCAGATTTCAATTCTGTATAGGCTTTTGTGCATTTACTATTAAACCACCCCTTATTCATCCCGTTCCCCTTTTTTGATCCTTCTTTTAGAGTGTCCCTGATTATTTCTGTTATTTGTGCGTAGGTCTTTAGAACTTCCTCTTATGGTATGGAGTTGTACAAACACTTCATAATTGGTTTAAAACTTTTCTTGACCACTGTCTCGGTGAACTTATATGGTTCTACCTTATCCCATTTTAGGGAGTAACTGTTTTTCTAATCTATTACCAGTTTTTGAGCCGCATATGTCCTCTTATTATATGGGCTGCAAGTTTTTGGCGGGAGAGATATGGACACGCTCAGAGCGAAATGATCGCTTATAGCATTCTTATGCGTTTTAAAACTCAGCAAGCGGGTAGCGAACCTATTTGGAATTATTATAAAATCAATGATCGTGCTCAATCCTCTCCCGTTAAAGGTCTGGGTAAATGGAACTGGTGGTGAACATAGTGTGTTTGCAAAGCCCAAATCCAAGACAAATAAGATGTCATTTAAAAAGTCCCCATATACAGAGTGGGGGAAGTGGGGTAGATTACAGTTATCTTCATCAACCAATCCACAAGTTAAATTATTATTATTTGTACACAAAGCCATATTAAAATCCCCTTCCCATATAAATAAAACATTCTCTATACTGCCATTTTGAATTTCCTGTAGGGTATTTCTAAACTGTTTTAGAATATGCACCAGGTGCTCCTTCTGTGCGTTATTATAAAAATTAATCAGGGCGACCATGTTTTGTTTATCCATGTTCAAGGTTACTATTTGATAGTTTGGTTCTGAGATTATAACCAATATTTTATTTATCATCACCAGATTTGAGACATATACACTCAAACCTCCCTTGGACCTCCCATGTATGGACGATATAGCAGGTGTATGGTAGGTCTTATAGCCGTTGATATGGATTTCATTAACACACCAAGTCTCCTGCAAGCAAAACATTTTACATTTCCCCACAAATTCATGTCAGAGGTGATTGGTTAATTTAGACCGTAAACCCGCTAAATTCTAATATAAAATCGAAAAACTATTCTCATTGGCTGTTAATTCATTTTGCATATCAGACACTACACCAGTGGGTGAAGGGGTATCTAAGCTCCTATTCAAATTTATTCCCTGCGCTATTTCTAGGCTATAGTTAGAGATGGCTCCTGTACTGAGGGAATTATCGACTGGAGTTTTGGTCTGTATCTTCAACGTATATTCCCCTCCTAAAAGGACTCTCTTCAAGCTCGAAGCAACAGTTTCTGGTCTGGGAGAGGTATGGACTACCGAATTATTTAGGGGTATTTCCGGTGGTCGATCCATTCATTCTAGCTCTTCTAAAGAAGGGAGTAATGCAAACCGATTTCCCACCGGTATGATATATATATATATACTTATTTCCGCCTCGATGTCTCTAGTAATACCACCCCTCTTCAACATGGAAGGCGGTTGATAAAAGAAGCCGAGGGGCAATATATTAATGCCCCCTGGTATCACGGTATTATTCCCTGCCTTCCACAAGGATATATAACGAATAGCCTTTGTATTATCCAAAACACATTCGAATCATAATCACGCACTATACACTGTGCCGCTGGCACCAGGCAATAATTTACAGGGGATTATATTAGGCATGGGCAGTAAATCCCGTTCCGCTCGCGGATTTTGTGGAATTTGGGTAATTTTGCAATCCGTGGAGAACGCGGAATTGCCCAAAAATCGCTTTGCGGAAATTTGAGCTTGTTCGCATTCTCAGCATGCGTGTTCACGAGATATTTCCCCGCGAGCATGCAAACATCGATTGCGAACAGGGAAAAAGCATTGCGAACAAGCAATTCCGCGTGTTTGCGGAATTTCTGCGTGTTCGCGGAGATTGGTTACTGTTTCACGGAGCTTTGCGTAGCGCGACTATGCAAATTCCGCCCACCCCAACATTATATAAAAGACAGGGCCAATCGGGCCACTGTCAGAACCTTTAGAAAGCACAAGTAGTGAATATAGAACACAACCAGTAACTACTGGCAAAATACTGTACTCAACATTATCACTAGCAACATAAACACATTATGTCTGCATCACTTTAGGCAAAAACATCATAGCATGACATTTGGCATCATCATCAGCATAAACACATTATGCAACAATCATATTTGGTATTAACAGATTATGCAATCTCTTTAGGCATCACCATCAAAATGACCCCAGGCCAACTGGCCTTTCACTGGGGCCTAAATGCACTATGTCCCAAATGTCAGAGCTCGCAATTATAGGGCCTCCCAAGTAGCCCTCTGGCTGCCACAGCAGCAAGAATGATGTGCGTAATGCACTGGGGTGCGGGGGCCCATCTCACCCCCTCCTCCTCAAGATCAAAAGAGATGCTCCTCCATTGCAGCTGTCCGCTGTCCGGCGGGGCAGCTGTAGAAATTAGCCTTGGTACCGCAGTGCCCCTTGAGCTCCACTCCAGGACCCTAAAAACAATAGTGCACCCCCGTTGCAGCTGCCCGCTCTCACGCGGTGCAGCTAAGAAGACAAGCACTGGCACTACCGTGCCTCTTAAGTCCCATTCCAGAACTCCGGGAACCAAATTGCCCCCAATGCTGTGAGAGCCTCCTTTACCGAAACTCTCCTGGTGCCAGTCACGGCACCACCAATGCACCAACTTCAGCCCCACTCACCGGGGCTGTTCTGGTGCCACTCCCAGCACTGACAATGCTTCATGGAGTCCCCCTCACCGGGGCTCCTCTGGCTGATGACTCTGCAGGCCTCCAGATGCACTGATGGTGCTCCTCCCCCGGTCCTCTTCTCACAGGATCGAGTCTCTGTCGTGGCTTGGCCACTCACCAGCGTGGGGTAGGCTTCCGCCTGGCTTCTGCTCACGTGATGTAGCCCACAAGGTTCTGATTCTTCTGCCACACGTGGGGCTCCCACCAGCATATGGGAGCCCCGCCTCCCTCCAAGCACCCCGGCCTGGCTCCCGGCATTTTCCTTCCTGCCACACCCCCAACCAGGCAGCTTGCTTGGCTTCCGGGTCACCACTCATAGGGCGGCGGCCTCCCAGCATGCCAGAACATGGGTTGGGCTCCCGTTCTGTGCAAAAGCACCCAAAATGCGGGGTGGGCGCCCACTTTGTTTCCGAAGCCCAGAGATGCGGGGTAGGTTCCTGCTTAGCCTGGGAAAGCACAAAAATGCAGGGTGAGCTCCCGCTTCACCCCTGGACCAAGGGGGGGAATCCCCACACCAGGATTCCCTCCAGACACCTCACAGCAGCGCGCTGCAGGGCACCAGGGATCCTCTTGTCCTGGAGCACGAATCTTAGTAGCGCAAAGTCCAGAGCGCTTCCCACAGGGCATGCCCCCAAAGTCCTCAGAGGCAGAGCTGGACCCATTCAGACCAGCTCACAGGGCCCTCCAGGCAGAGGGGAAATCCCTCATGGTGGTTCCTCCTGGGGCCCAGCCGTTCACACACCAAAACCGCACAAGGGAGCACACCTTCATGGGGTCACAGCCTCAATACTTATACAGCGTTCTCCCCTTGTTCTGCCCTAGCACAGGGCTTGGGGAACCAGTCTCTACTGGTTCTGGGGGTTGTCGAAGCACTCTTTTTACCAGGCTTCCACCCTCCTTTGTCAGATGGGGCTCGGTCATCAGACACAACACAGGGGGGCGGAACCAACATTCACCTAGGCAGGCACAGACCTATTCATGGTCAGGGACTACTCCTCCCACTACTCCAAATACAGATCTTCCATTCAGCATAGCGCTGACTCACCCTGCCCCTCCCTGGATCCACACATCTCTCCAGCCCCTGTCACTCCAGAGCCAGACATGCAATACACATCAGGCAGGCAGACACATAGCACAAAGAAATGCCAACTTTTAAAAGTGGCATTTCTAAAATAGTGATAATAAATCTGCGCACACCATTGCACAGCATTTATTATTACTATTACAAACATACCAAACTTGACCACGCTGCTCCTCTCATATCAGGAATCACCACTGAAACACTTATCAGGGATTCCCCAATGCATGCCTATGAAAGGGCATTCTCACAACAGTGAGAAACCAAAATCGCTGTTTGTCACTACCAGGACATGTCACACACTAATGGTACATTTCCTCTCTTTTACCTACAATGCACCCTGCCCATAGGGCTAGCTAGGGCCTACCATAGGGGCGACTGACATGCAGTAACAGGGGGGTCACAGACATGGCACATACTTTAGGTGTCACGTCACAGCGGCAGTAGCACTGCGCACACAGGAATACAACAGCAAGGCCGGTTTTGGTTATAGAATTTGCAGGCACACCGTTTGTCCCTGATAATCTACAGTACAATGCTCACTCTTCTGGGTCAACCGAAAAAACCCAAATCTATTCATCCAAGTTTACAATTTAGAGGAGCACTGTATCTATACTTTTCTCAGGTCGCTAAAAATTCCTGATTAGTCAAAAGTACCTCACAAATGATATAATATTAACATTCAAGCACAATGACAGTAAGTGTCTTACTCTCCACTTAATTTGATGTTAACAGGAAAAACATGTACTAGTTACATAACACTCAAAATGTTGGATTGTTTTCCATCTTCCTTATTTTTTCAATATGCATTCTGTTACAGAAAAGACAAGTGCACGTTAGGAACAGCCTACGTGTTTCGTCCCTGTTCTCCTGGGACTTCTTCAGGGCACTAATCCAACTTGTGGAAAGTCTTGTGAGCATTCAATTTATGCGAATCAAAGACCGGACGTTTAGTAAGTGTTATGACCTTCAGTGAGTCCCCTATCACCTCTACAGTTGGTGAGTTCTTCTACTACACCACTGAATACAAAGCAGGTCTCACCGTTTTTAATTCTCCCCTACAGGTTCTGTGTTCCGTAACCAGGAGAAGAGAGCATGTAACAATCTGCTTGGTGCAAAGCTTCAAGACCGGCATCAATTACTACCGGCCCCTCTCTAATTTTTCAAACAAATGATGTCTGGACACTACTTACAAGGGACACCGACGCCAAGCAGGGGGCACCACACTCTCTTCTCCTGGTTACTGAACACAGAACCTGTAGGGAAGAATTAACAACGGTGAGACCTGATTTGTATTCAGTGGAGTAGTAGAGGAACCCCCGAACTGTAGAGGTGACAGGGGACTCACTGAAGGTCATAACACTATACTAATGGTCCGGTCTTGGATTTGCAAGAATTGAATGCTCACAAGACTCACAGCGCGCACAGGCCCTGCAATGGCAGAGGCCTGAGATACGTTTGAAAGGCTACTTTGGTGGGTGGCGCAACCAGCGCTGCAAGCCCTCCAGTAGCATTTAATTTGCTGGCCCCGGGTATATGAGATACCACATTACTGGGGACTGACAGGTAAATTAAATATGCCAAGCAGGTGTAGACTAATCTTACCATGTTTACCACAGAGAGCACATGCACTTTACACTGGACAGCAGTGCTAAAGTTCCCAGAGTCCTAAAACCACCAACACCAGGTAAAAAAAGAGGCTAGGAGGAAGGCATACATTTCAGGGATGACCCTGCAAAAAGGGCCAAGTCCATCAGATGCTCTGTGGAACACTTGCCTACAGACCTGCTGGACCCTGCACCCCCTTTATCAATGTCATTGCCGACCACATCGCACCCCACTTCCTCACCTCTACAGACTGCATACTAATCGGAGTCCTGAACTTCCACCTGGACAACGACAGTGACCCTAACACCAACGCCCTCTTGGAGAACCTCACCACAGTTATCTGAAAATCCAAGCGCTCCTGCCGATGACTGGAGAAGACGTGGAGAAAAAAAAAATCCCAGAAGCACGCTCCACCTACAAGACGGCCATCACTGCTCACCACCAGCTCATCAGATCAACAAAGAAAAACTTCATCCAAGACAGAATCATCTCCAACATCATCAACTCCAAGCAACTCATCACCATCATACAGGATTTCACCAAACCCAACAGAGAAACAACCAACGTCCCTACCGCCCAAGACCTCTGTACCAAACTCAGCTCCATCTTTCACTTCAAGATCAAGATGCTCTACGACAACTTTGACGACCTAGATCACTGCTCTGCCTAACTCCCCCCGCAACTATCCAGCTCTTGTATTTACTGTGTTTTTAACTCGCTTCGCTCTTTGACTCACTGCCTGTTTGCACTTACATATTTGACTGCTTGTACTCTGCTTTTATCTTTACATCCGCCTACTCCCCGTTCCACCACGGTTTTTCCCGTTTGATGTGGAGGGAGACAGCGGTAGAATCACTGTTTGGCTTCGTTGCTAGGAGGCGGGGTTTCCTCGCTCCTTCCGGGCACATGATCCTTTCCAGGCCTTATTAGGAATGCCTGTTGACCCGCGCAGCGGACGCGCGCTGTGAAGTTAGTGTCCTATTCATTTTAGTCCTCATTTTTATGTAAATCTGCTCCGTTTTTAACAAAAGAAATGTATTTACTGTGTTTTTAACTCGCTTCGCTCTTTGACTCACTGCCTGTTTGCACTTACATATTTGACTGCTTGTACTCTGCTTTTATCTTTACATCCGCCTACTCCCCGTTCCACCACGGTTTTTCCCGTTTGATGTGGAGGGAGACAGCGGTAGAATCACTGTTTGGCTTCGTTGCTAGGAGGCGGGGTTTCCTCGCTCCTTCCGGGCACATGATCCTTTCCAGGCCTTATTAGGAATGCCTGTTGACCCGCGCAGCGGACGCGCGCTGTGAAGTTAGTGTCCTATTCATTTTAGTCCTCATTTTTATGTAAATCTGCTCCGTTTTTAACAAAAGAAATGTATTTACTGTGTTTTTAACTCGCTTCGCTCTTTGACTCACTGCCTGTTTGCATATACATATTAGACTGCTTGTACTCTGCTTTTATCTTTACATCCGCCTACTTCCCGTTCCACCACGGGTTTTCCCGTTTGATGTGGAGGGAGATAGCGGTAGAATCACTGTTTGGCTTTGTTGCTAGGAGGCGGGGTTTCCTCGCTCCTTCCGGGCACGTGATCCTTTCCAGGCCTTATTAGGAATGCCTGTTGACCCGCACAGCGGACGCGCGCAGCGGGCGCGCGCAGCGGGCGCGCCTAAGGCAAGCCCGTCTGCGCCCGTCCGCGGCCGTTTGGGGCCTTGGGCCAGAACCCCTGTCCCTCGGCCATTGGTAGCTGACCCACGACTAGTATACTCCTCGTCTCAACTCCTTGCTCTACGGCCGATGGGCTTTACTGATTGTGCTCATTTTGCTGCTGCTGATGCTTGTACCTTCACCTGCGGCTCATTGTTCCTTTTCTTTAACCCACTCTTTGGTGGTCAATGACCGTATGGCCGTGCTATCGGATAGAGCTGTTCCTAAGTTCTGTTTTCTAAGCCTAAATTGCCGCTCCCTTCCTCAGCATAAAAGCTTCATCTTTGACCTCCTTCTGGATGACTCACCTGATGCCTTCTTTCTGACCGAGACTTGGCTCCACAACAGTTCTGGCCCGGATATAGCTGTTGCCCTCCCGTCTAACTATGCCATCGCCAGACTAGACCGAACCACCGGGTTGGGCGGAGGAATCGCTGTTATTTATAAACAGTCTTTCCAATGCAATTTAGAACCTGTTAAACTTCCCAATTGTGAAGCCGCATTATTTCAACTTAGACTTACTCCTAACTTTTCTTTTTCAGGGCTTTTGCTTTATCGACCCCCTGGCCCCTCTTCATTGTGGTCGGCCTCGTTGTCTGGCTTGGTTTCTTCCCTCCTTCTGTCTTCATCTAATTTCACACTTCTTGGCGATGTGGATCTCCATCTGGAAGACGCTACTAATGCTACATGCTCTAATCTTATTTCTGACCTCTTAGCTATGAATCTAATTCTTTGTAACTCTGGTCCCACTCACAAAGCTGGTCATCTTTTGGATCCCATTTTTTCCAATGTAACATCTATAGTGTGTGAACCTGCGTTACCCATTTCCTGGTCAGACCACTTTTTACTGAAATTTCAAATTCAGGCTCCTGACAGTTCTTTTTCTGTTTTCCCACAGCCCATGTATTTTACTAGGGATTGGAAAAAAGTAGACACTAATGCTTTGAACAACTTGCTTAAGGAAAATCCACCCTCTATTTCTACGTTGGTGCCTGACTCCGCTAAAAGCATCCAAGACTGGCTGTCTCGTGCTGTTGATGTTTGCCTCCCCCCTGCCAAGAAAAAATCATCCTACCATCACCCTCCTGCACCTTGGTTTACTGACAGCCTTAGGGTTGAAAAATCCAAATGCAAAGCATTAGAAAGAAAATGGCGGCGATATTATGCTCCTGATTTAAAAATAATATATAAAAACTCTCTAAAAATATACCACAATCTATGCAAATCCTCTCGTGCTGCTTATACCTGAAATACCATTAACACTGCCACTAACCGCCCTAAGACACTGTTTAGCTTGGTGAAAAATTTGGCTGGTGCCCAGACTATAGCTAAACCTTTGCCTCTTAACAAACAATCTTGTGATGATCTAGCTAAATTCTTCTCAGAAAAAATTGAACTCATCCATTTAGAAATAGCAAACTCACCACTTAATTGCCTTGCGCCCCCTCCCACTTTGGCCGACGCTTCTCATGAAGAATACTCCAGCGTCCCTCCCAAATTGTCCTGCTGGCCCTCTTTGAAACTGGAAACTTTTACTTCCATCCTTGGTTCCATTAAATCCGGTTCTCCTAATGACCCTCTTCCTGCCTCCATTTTGAAACAACTTGACCCTGTCCACCTCCAAGTTATCATGCAAGTTCTCAACTCCTCTCTCACTTCTTCTATTGTTCCTCCAATCTGGAAGCACTCTATGGTAGTCCCTCTGCTAAAAAAGCCTGCTGCTGACCCTAAAGTCCTGTCTAACTTTCGCCCCATATCTCTGATTCCCATCTTCTCTAAGCTTTTAGAAAAACACATTCACACCCACCTTGTTAAATTTGTGGATACCAATAATCTTCTTCACCCTTCTCAGTCCGGCTTCCGTGCAGGCTTCTGGACTGAAACCACACTGTTAGGCGTGACCGAAAGATTACGCCTTCTTTTGGATTCTGGTGAGACAGTCGCGCTCATATTGTTAGACCTGAGCGCGGCTTTTGACACCATTTCTCACCCCATTCTTATTAACACTCTTGAATCCTTTGGTATCTGCGGTTCAGCTTTGGATTGGCTTTCTTCCTTTCTCACTGATCGCACTTTTCAAGTGTTTTCTGCATCTGATAGTTCTAACATCTCCCCTTCTTCTTTTGGAGTCCCTCAGGGCTCCATTCTGAGTCCTTTACTCTTCAATCTGTATGTAAGGTCTCTTGCCGACATTGCTGTTAATGCAGGACTTTTCTTTTTCTCCTACGCCGATGATTCTCAGATCATCTTTTCCCTCTCCAAATCTGATCCTTCATCTTCTGTTTCTGTTCTCCAGTCGGGCCTACGTCAAATTGCAGCTTGGATGACTAACAACTATCTCAAGCTAAATGCAAACAAAACAGAGGTCCTTATTCTGGGTAAACAAAGGGATCTTTGGTGTTCTCATCACTGGCCGAATGAGTTGGGTCCCCTCCCCCGCCCTGTTGATCATGTCCGAAACCTGGGATTCTTCATTGATGATTCTTTGAAAATGCACCATCAAGCTATCAAAGTTTCAGGCACATGCTTCACCATCTTGAAGTGGCTGCGCAAGATCATCTGGATGCTGCCTAAAGACACCCAAAAAAAAGTAGTCCATGCTCTCATTACGTCACGTTTGGACTACGGCAACGTTTTGTTTTTGGGCGCAAATAAGGCAGTATCCCGTCGGCTACAACTTGTGCAAAACTCCGCTGCTCGACTTCTATGCGGAGTCCCTCGATGCTCACCTATCTCCCCCCATCTACGGGATCTTCATTGGCTTCGTATCGACAAACGGATTGAGTTTAAAGCCCTTTCCTTCATGCACAAAATCAAATGGGGCCTAGCACCTGATTATTTGCAGAATCTTGTCTGTCAATATGTTCCAATCCGTCCTCTTCGCTCTGCCTCACTTGAAAAGTTCCACATTCCCAGGTTTAAGCTTTCAAGAATTGGAGGTAGATCCTTTTCTGTCCTGGGCCCCTCTCTCTGGAACCTCATCCCTCTTGCCCTACGCAGAGAGCCGTCCTATTCTCATTTCCGTTGGGCCCTCAAGACCTGGCTTTTTAATCAATAGGCTTTCTCCTTTTCAGTAGTTCCGTCCAGGCGCCGGGAAACCCTGTTGGGTAGCTGTTGCGCCATATAAGTTAAATAAATAAATAAATAAATAAATAAAATCCTCTCCCTCACCAAGGAACCCAACATTACCAGGCACAACTTACAATCGGGGATGAAAACCGTCTCTACCTGGATGAGGAAGAGCTGCCTGAAGCTCAACTCAGAGAAAACAGAAGTCCTCATCCTTGGCCCCACCCCCTCTGCATGGAATGACACCTGGTGGGACCCCTACTCGAAAACTCACACATCCCAATGTACCACGCGCGCAACCTTGGCATCGTACTCAACTCATCACTCACCATGAATCTCCAGATCAACGCCATATCCTCCACATGCTTCAACACCCTTTGCATACATCGCAAGACGTTCAAGTGGATCCCCCCCCTACTCCAGGAAAACCGCCACTCATCACCAGCAGACTGGACTATGGCAACACCCTCTACGCTGGAATCAACAAAAACCTCCTCTGCAAACACCAGACCGCCCAAATCCTCCAGAACGTCCACTGGCTCCCCTTCGAAAGAAGACTAACCTTCAAGCTGCTCACACCTACAAAGCCCTCCACAACACCGGATCTTAATACCTCAACAACAGAATCTACTTCCACGCCTCCAAGAGAAACCTCTGCTCAGCCAAGCTCGCGCTAGCCACCGTCCAACGATTATACAGGACTAGAGCAGGTTTAAGATCCTTCTCCTACCTCCCAGCCAAGACCTGGAACAAACTCCACCTTCACCTCTGATGGAGCCTGACACTGCACAAATTCAGGAAGGGCCTACCCACAGCACCTTGAGACCCTCACAGGTGAGTAGTGCGCTCTTCAAAACCCTGACTGATTGATTGATTGAAATCAAGCCATTTCTTAAAGCACTAACTACGCCAAGACTCATCAGTAAAATGTAGCATGCATGCACCCACACACACTAACAATGACATGGAGTGAGTGAGTGAAACTCCTTTTTCTGAGGAGACTGAGAAATACAAGAAAAATAAAGTACAAGTCAGGCTGGGAGGGGAAAAATGCAGGATGGAGAAGTGAGGGAGAATGGGGTAGGAGAAGTGAGGGAGAATGGAGTAAGAGGAAAGCAAAGAGAATTGCAGTAGTAACAGAAAAGTAAGGAGAGGCATTGCAAAGATAAAATGTGAAAAAAAGTAAAAACGTGAAGGGAAATGGGTGAGGGAAGGGGTGGAAATGAAGGATTAATGTATTTGTTTTTGAGAGATGTGTATAAATAAGAAGAGGAAGTTATTACATGGGAGCAGATAGAGGTGTAGTGCAGTTCCCTACAGCTCCTGCAGTGTAGGGGTACCTCCAACCATTCAGGGGCCCCTATTCAGGCTAAGGTCAATGAATATCTGTGAGATATGAGGGATTCAGGGGCCCCTTATCTCATACTGCAGTGAAGCCCTATGATTTTGTGTTAAGCCACTAGGGACAGAATGAGGAGAGAGTTGGTAATGCAAGTTAATATGGGGCAGGGAAACTGGAAGAAATGCACGTTTGAAAACATTGTCATTTTAGAGAACTCACGGGGCAAAGGAGATGGCACAAGTAAAAAGACACCTAAATATAACACACATAACATTTTAAAACAAAATGTAATAATACATTAATGAGGCAAAATGTAAGAATGCTGATACAAATATAACACTGCTTATAATAATAGATTACCAAAAATACTTTACAAAGAATTGCACATTATATTAGGAATAAAGTACCCCTGCCATACGTTAGAAGGAATTTGCAAGTCTCCGTGCAGATCTATAACCATATAGTGGAAAGAAGCTGAAGACCGAGTTCCTTTATAAGGTTATGGAACTCCACGGTGACTTGCAATATCCTTATCATGTACGCCGGGAATACTTTATCCCATATAATACATGCTCACCTATCCCCTTTCCCACAAACCACTTAAGACCTTGGTGCAAAGCTCTTAAATATGAAAGACCAGGCATGTTGCAAACATAAAGAAGACAAAAAAAACTATAGGGTAAAATTAAGCACATTAGTTCAATAAAAGGCCTTTGGAAAAAAAAGCTGCACTAGCTCTGAATGGGTAGAAAGACATCAAGATTCTAGCTTTTCTCTAACTAACTAAGGAGTGCAAAAAATAAACATGTTTTCTCTGCTTGTCATAGTAAGCTAAAAAATAGAGCAAAAGAAAGAAAAACACCATTCCCTTTTTCATTGCTTTAAACTGCTACTTGACCTGGCCTGCCTTTTACTAGGCTACTGGCTGTGACGGCAGGCATTGTGATTTCAGAGCCCAACTGTAATAACTTATAATAGTCGAGTTCTGACATCTGTTCTTTATAATCGGTGACTAGGTGCATCACAAATTGCGAATTATAAAAACAATTAGAGACTGGCATTTCTACAGGGATTACAGAATCCCATGTATAATAAGAAAATACATACATAACTCATTAGCTTCCACTTGGTCTAGTTATGCAAATACTTCACTCGATGCATCGATGCATTATAAGATGAAATGTCAGAACTGATAGGTACCCTGAGGCATGCTTCTCTCTCTCTCAAGGACTTCTATGTGCTGGCATTCACAGTAATGACACATTCTGGAAGTCTTGTTTGTCTGCTCATACAGCACTTCTTGTACCTCATTACCTGCTGAAGTTCCACTCATTAATAACTGAAAATACTTACTCTGCAGAAAAGTAGAGATGGTCTGTCTAACTCACATTGAGCGAGTGCGTGGTGCACTTTGAATACGTGCCTCAAAACCGTCATGACTCCTATCCTATCCAGAGCAAATTCTTTATTTTCAGGATAAAGGTGAACTGCTTTGAAAACTATGACTGCTGTCAAATAATTGTTCCAAAGTTTCTATTTCCTGACTTCAATGATCCAAAAGTGGAATATGTGCTTGTAGGATGTAGCACTATGCATGCACAGTACTGCACTGCCTATGTCTGTATTACGGAGATCCTCAAAAGCTGAAGAACAAACTCAGATAATACATGAGATTCCACGATAGAAAGCCTGTCTCTAAGTTCCTAATTACGGGTAAGTTTTGACAACTGTAGTCACTTCTAATACGAAAATGATGTAGTTTCTCAACTGTAATAAATTATTGCACTTGGGTTGTGATGTTATAATGCCTGCTACCAGAACCAACAGCTAAGGTCTGTTCAATTTCACACTACAGATTTTGGTTTTATTCTTCTTGTCTGCAACCATATTATCTCTTTCATGTGGAAGAGCTGGACACAACGATTTAAAGTGTTTGTGGAAAGCGTGATGGTGTGATCGTGTATTAAAAGAATTAAAACATGGTCTGCCATACATTAAAAAAGTATGACAAATCACCCTGGAGTTCTGTGACCTTATAAATGCCTTCTTTGTTTATATGGTCACAGAACTCCTCAGTTGCCTACAATAGCCTTATAATGTGTAGTTGTAAGCATTTTGTCCCATATTAAAGTCACCCTCCAGAGAGTTTGTTTTGCAAACAAATCCAAGGGGCCTGTCACGATCTCGATCGGGGGGGTATCCGACCGAGATCATCGGTTTCAATTCTGACCGGCTGATTACAACACAGCCAGTCAGATTTGAAATCATGCAGGTCAATCCATCTGGATTCCGGTGGGCTCAAGGAAATCCTGTCGGAAAGCATTTTTGGGGGCCCCTAGCAGGGTCCCCTCTGTTTGCGGCCTCCGGTTGATCCCAACTTGTGGCATGCACCTTGAGGTGCATGCCATGGGGTGCAGGGATTAACACAATCTCCCATTTCTCTATGGAAACTTGTGTAACTGCCTGTTTACAGCGGTATTACAAGCTCCCTTGGAGTATGAGACCACGCCATTGGGCAGATTACGATGACAGTGTCGGGCGTACTCAAGTCTGCCTGAAATTGTAACCGAGCCCTAAGTCTGGCAGATCTTGGTCTTGTTAAGTGAGCCTTTTCATGCATTCTGTCTGGAGCATGTTTCAAATCCTTTACTGCATGAAAATGTTTCTGCACATTCTGTAGGTGCACATTCCAGCCAGCATTCGGGATGATCACAAACCTCTGCTGCTATTGTGGTGATAATTATGGGACTCTATCAATTTGGTTCAGCTCTAATTTCTTAGGTTTCGACTCATGAGAGACCACAAGCGTGCCTCCTGATTACTGAGAAATCTAAACATTTTTACCTACGCTTAACCTGTAACTTCTGCAGCAATGTTTCTGCTCATGCTAACCATGCCCTCAAGTTGTGCCTGTCTATGATGAGTAAAGGCTTGTTTCCATGCTTGGCTATTGAAAGAAGAAATCTTTTATTAGCCTGTTCAACAGTGAGTGTTTATATTTCTGTATCTGTTTAACCCCTTCCCCGCTCATGACGGAACCGTTCCGTCATGAGCCACGGTTGCCGTGTGCTCATGACGGAACGGTTCCGTCATGACAATCCTGTTGGCGGCCGCTCCGCCTGCGCGGCGCTGTTTCCCCGCCTGTGCGAGGGGACAACGCAAATGGGCGGAGTCATGACGGAACCGTTCCGTCATGAGCACAGCTCAACTGTGGCTCATGACGGAGCGGCTCCGTCATGAGCACAGGCCCACCGCGCTGCCCCCCTGCCCCCCCCAGCGCTGCAGCGGAATGTCCGCAGCAGCGAAGGGGTTAAAGGTTGTCTGCATATTTTCTCTAATTTCAGAATCTTACACTTATGTAACTCCTTTCTTTCAGTCTCATCATATGTTGTGCACTTGAACACTGCCTAACGAAACATATACATCTATTCCTTAACTCCACATGCTTATTTGGGGTGCTGAGGATCCCCTTGCAGTTTACTTCTTTGACTCACAGGTATATTTTCATTTTCTCAATACTAATTTTCAGACTTTGAATTTGCATGTGGGCAGATTTTCTTAAACACACTTACCCTCTATGAGTGATTCTATTACTGTGGTCATCTTACTCAACTATGTTTCTTCAGGACCCTTAGGTTATCACCTGCATTGGAGTCCTGGACGACTTCTAGCAGCAGAATAATTGGTGGAAGCATAGTGAATCATATCCTGTTGGATGCAATGACCACTCTGTCAGCTTTCACATGTGTTGTGGTCTCGGATCTTCTGAGACTGCAAAAATAGGAGCCCTCATCACTACTGTGGTGCCTACTAGGGCAGCTGGTTTCCATTGTGTAAAAGACCACATGGATATATGCTTGTCTTGTGCTGGTGGATAGATGGTATGAAGTGAAGTGGATATTTGACACACATATGTAATGTGTGGAAAGCTCTGGTGGTCAACCGAATAGTCAGAGATCTAACACACCCGACTGATATTACATTATATTGAAAATACACACAGAGCTTCAGTGCAACCAAGCTATGTGTGCTGCCCCAGATACTGTGGACCATTTTATGTTTTATGTCCACCTTTTCAAAATGAGGAAAAAATGGACAACAATGGAAAATTAAAATTAGGTTAGATTAGGTAGAGCAGGCCACTTAAGGAAAAACAAGAAACGTTATTCCAGTTCCACTGGGCTGTCAATCAGCATATCCTGGACACACCATACCACAAGATACAGAATGTGTTCAACAATCTTGCCTCACTAAGAAGTGTTAATGAGAAGTCAGAAAATGCAAACTCAAAAATTTTTATAATTCAGAGTTAACCAGTTTCAAATCTTGCAGAAAATGATGATGTCAGTTGAGCTGATCAAATTCAGAGAAGCACGCGGTGTTCTGGAAAACACATAGAAGATGGTATTACAAAGCTAATGAGAGAAGAAAGGATCTGGTACCCTAATGATGCCAATGAGGCAGTTCACTGACTGAATATCGACCACAAAAATATTGAGGAAAAACATATCGAGTCAAAAATGTAGAATATAAAAATATCCACTGCCTATACTTAACAAGCATTGGCATAGCTAATAGGTCTTGCCTTTGGGGCCTTATAAGTATTTAGTTATGCAGCACAATATCCTTGGTGCAACACCACCAACTGTTGCATGGCTAAACACTTATAAGGTCCCAAAGGCAAGACCTATTGGCTATGCCAATGCTTGAATTGAATTGAATGTTGGAAATAGAGTCGCTCTTTTATTGCATCAGTGCACAATTCCATATGAGCCTTGGTGTGTGAACCCTGTATGTGCCCACCCTCGGCAGAGGTCTTTTAAAAAAGCCGGGCAGGCAAGCGACACAGTGCCAGGCCTACTGGTCGTTCAGAGGTAGCCATCTATTCGCATACCTCTTCATTCTGATGTGCGTCTGACACGGACCCAGCCCACTGGCATTTAAAAAGAAGGGAAGCGGGCAGTGCCGGCAGTGGTACTTCTGAGAGAGAACATTAGGGCAGTTGTAAAGGCAGTGACGTTTTTGTCAGGGGTCGTAATAGCAGAGGTGTGTGCATGCTGGTGCAGGTGGCAGTCACACTGCTGAGAGAGACTGGAATGTTGAACAGTAAGGACAGCGGTACTGGCAGTGACTCTTGACAGCGTTGTAGTAGCGGTGGCAGCAGTACTGCTGAGAAAGATCCCAGGACAACGTTACGGGCAGTGACGCTTTTGGCAGCAAGAGTAGGGAGAGCGATGCTTGCAGCCCTGGCGGCGATGCTGCTGGCAGTCATGGGGATGACTCTGGTGCCAAAAATGGCACTGACATCCAGTGAGACTGGCAAAGGGTGGGGGTGAGGCGAGGGAGGTATTCACGTGGGCTGCTGTGGGAAAATGAAGCCCTCTGCCCCAGCGCGCACAGGGACAGCAACAGGACCATGGCCGGCAGTGAATGTGGCGTGCCTGTGACTATTGGTTGAAGTTCTCCAGCGATTCGCATGACAGGGAGGGAGTGTCTCTGACGATCTCACATCAGGGGGAGCTGAAACTTACCTGCATAGCAGCACGCCGCCACCGCCAAGAGTCACGGGGAGATAACTTACAGCAGAAACCGGCACTTTCCTGAGTCGCCGCCCCGGGACTTAATCTCCCGGCTGCCCCAGCGGCGGCGCGTCGTCACCACAGGAGGCGCCTTCAAAGAACACCGAGGCCGGCGGAGCAGGGGGAGCTGAAACTTACCTGCATAGCAGCACGCCGCCACCGCCAAGAGTCACGGGGAGATAACTTACAGCAGAAACCGGCACTTTCCCGCGTCGCCGCCCCGGAACTTCATCTCCCGGCTGCCCCAGCGGTGGCGCGTCATCATCACATGCAGCGCCAGCGCCAGGAGGCTCCTTCAAATAACACCGAGGCCCGCTTCGCGGGACGCGCGCGGGACGCGCCGGGCGAAGCCCGGGCCAAGGGCGGGCCCGTTTTAGCCCGTTCTAGACCGTACAAGGCCGGGACGGGCCTGGTCTCTTCCGTCCACCATTGAAGAATAAAGGTTAGTCGACTCTATTCAAAATCAAGCAATTCTGATGACCCTTATTAGTCACCGCTAGGTCAGGTACAAGAGATCTGATATAATGGCTGTATCACCGTCAATGTGCTCTGCCAAAGATGTAAGAAAGCCCACAGGGGGAGCTCTAATGGGCACTTTGGATAGTTTCTTGGTCAGAGTGTCTTCTGCCCTCGCCAAAGACATTGAACTTACAGAAAAGAGACTATCCCTTGATATTGCTTTTGAAAAAAGGTCCTCCATGGGCAGACTAGCGGAAGCACGATCCCCGACTGTAGTCAGGAATGAGATTTCAGACTCTTTGTCATTATTGCCACCTGCTGAGGAGGGGGGTGACCTGGATTCCTCTGGGCTTTATGAGCCAGCAAGACCGAGGATTACTGAGTCTCTTGGTACATCTAATGGCCCGGATAAACTTTCGGATAAGATTAGCTCTGATGTAACAGAAGGTACACGTTATGATAAAATTACTACTCGATCCACCGTTAAACCCAAGACGATGCCTTCTAAAGACGGTCAGAACTGTGCATCTAAACGTTGTCGCACTAAAAATAAGGCCCAGACTCCAGGAAAAAACAAAAAAGCTACTAAAACTCAACCCGTGAATAAACCTGTGACCCAACATGGAAGTATCAGCCATGCCCGTGAAGATTTAACTAATGCGTCCCTCGGTGAACAGCTGACTACAAATGAAATGAGTTCAGTCTTTTGGACCAAAATGGAACACTTGATTAAGGAATCCTGGGCACCACTCAGTGACCGGCTGGATTCTATTGACTCCAGACTTACCTGCATCGAACTGTCGTTAGCCTCATCCCGAGGACGGGAAGGTAGGGAAGGAAACGATGTTTCTAAGGCGGTTAATAGTCATGTTGGGAATGAAAGTGTGGGGGCCACATTGACTAGGGAAGCAGGAGTGTCACCCTCTGCCCCCCGGGTAACACTCCCAGGAGGTAACCTGGTGGCACCCCTGCTAAACGCAAAGGAAACTGTCACTAATAACCCAATAACGGTTGCGAACTCAGGCGCAGGGGTCCTGACGTCACAATTAGTGCCTAGCATGTTGGTCAACCGTAACAATAATTTTAATATAGCTCCAAACACAAACATTAAAGATCTTAGTGTAATTCCTCTACCTACCATCCAACTCCCTCCAGAGGCTGCACCCTATGTAGTGGTTCTGGCGGGGGCCCCACCATTAGACAAGGGAAGGAGGGAATCACACCAGGAACTGAAGAACAAGTGTATACACTGGCTCAATAAGAATCGCACCCTCCCACCATATGTCTTAGTTGAAATTCTCCACGTAAGAAGAGTGGGATGGGTGGGGAATAAACCAAAGACGGTAGGGGGGGATTGTATCATCATAAACTTTAGGGATAAGAGAAAAGTGAATTATATTTGTGATTGGGTCCAAAATGATTCCACATTAACCATCTACCCCCTTCCCCTTTCCTACTTCTATGTGGTGGTGCCCCAAGATAGGGGTTGCAACCAATATTATGGTGGACAAAACATGGGGAGATTAGGGGAAAATTTGGAGCTATATAATAGGTTTGAAGTGCTTTCTGGTTTGGAGGATTGCGACTGACTTCATGGGCTAGATCTCAGTCAGGAGGAAGTGCATACATCCCCTAGCCGGCCAGAGGTGTCTATTATAAATAATGTTACTATTTCAGAGAATCCAGAGATTAACATTGTCCCCCACACTTCTGATTGTAAGATCCTGAGTTGGAACATAGCGGGATTGAGAAGTAAATGCAGGGACAAAACCTGATTGGAAGAGATAAGGCTTTATGATATTTTGGCATTCCAGGAAACTTGGGACACAGACCATAATTTTTATATAGATGGGTACGCACATTTTTTTATTTCCGCTAAACAGGCACATTATGGTAGGGCACAGGGAGGTCTATTAATGTGTTTTTCCCTAAATGTGCGTGGTTCATTAAAACAAATCGAAGTAAACTGCCATAATTGTTTGGCAGTAGAACAATCTCGCCCACACGCAGGGAAAATTTTAATGGTTAATTTTTATAATTCTCCCAATAGTGACTGCACTAATAAATTTTTACA
The DNA here is from genome assembly GCF_964204655.1 of Triturus cristatus. Lineage (NCBI taxonomy): Eukaryota > Metazoa > Chordata > Amphibia > Caudata > Salamandridae > Triturus > Triturus cristatus. Next base: position 122,589,925 of record NC_140592.1, on the reverse strand, counting down.
CAACTTAGAGGTGTGTTTGACTGCTTATCAAATAGATAATCCGCAAGCTGAGATTATTGTTATGGGAGATGTTAATATTCACTCCTGTGAAAAAAACTGTATCTTCGATAACTTAGATGGTCCCCAATACTCTGCTCCGGTACACTTTGAACATACGGAGCAAGGTGAGTACCTCGAGAAGCTTATGGCCACCTTAAATCTTTATGAATCGGGGTGTGTAAAGAGCGGCCCGAGGGTTGCCACCTTTAAGGGAACAGCCATCGGAACAATCATAGACTATATTTTTATGTCCGCTGCAGTCTTAAGTTGTCTCATCTCGTATAAAGTTGGGTATTCTGTTTTTAGTGATCATAACCCCGTTATTTTAGAATTGGCCCAGGGGGCACTATTATCAACTATAGCATCTGACCAGAGGGTTATTAGTCGAGAGGTGATAACAACTGCCCAAGGAAGGAAATTAAAATGGACGAAAGTGATCCCCGAAATCTTTGTAGGAGAAGTCCTGTCCAATACAGAGAAGGAAGTTAATATCTGTTTGGACATTGACGCGTCAAACATACTGATTATAGATGCTTTTGAAAGTATCTGTAAGCAAATTTGTAGTAAATTGACGAAGCAAACGCCCTCAGAACCCAGTATTAGAGCGAAAAGATGGTTCAACATAGATTGTACCAGGGCCCACTCTGCCCTCCTAAAAGCATTAACGCAGACCCCTAGAAACAGGGAGCACATAAATATGTTGAGGAATTCCTATAAACAAGCTACCCGGACAAGAAAAAACCAGATTAAGGACGAGGCATGGGACAAACTTATGTCCCCGGAGGTCCTGAGGGACAGTGGAAAGTTCTGGAAAACCATTAATGATCCCTATTTCTCCAGTGAGGATAATTCTCATCTGGATTGTATTATCCAAGATGAGCTATGGATTTCCCACTTTGAGAAAATATACGGCTGGGAGGGGACTGAGAGTTCGTTAGATCACATCAATAATTCAGTCCCATCGCCAGGATTGGTCTTCCAGGAGCAAGAAGTATTAAAAGCAATAACGGAGACCATGATTAATAAGGCACCAGGACCTGATGGGGTCCCGGCGGACCTCTATAAAAGTTTTCCTAAATTTTGGGCTAGGATATTGACTAACATCTTTAACGCTTTAGGCCCAAAAACTATGCCTACATCCTGGTCAAAGTCCATTATCATCCCGGTATTTAAAAAAGGACAGAGGGATGATCCAGCTTGTTACAGGCCAATCTCCCTGATAGACTCTGCTATAAAGATTTTAGGCAGAGTTATCTTAGATAGACTGACAGACTATTTTGAGGGTAAAGGGATCCTCTCTAATGCTCAATACGGATTTAGAGCAAAAAGGAGCACATTAAATCAATGCCTTAACTTACAGCTCCTTATCAGTAAATATACTGTGGCCAAAAAGGGTTCCCTCTACCTGGGTTTTACGGACCTCTCAACAGCATTTGACCTAGTTAACAGGTCTAAGCTTTGGCAAACTTAATTGATATGGGGATCGATTTCACCTTGGTTAAATTCCTTGCTGATCTACACTGTGGTTGGATCGCCTCTATAAGAGTTACCCAAGACGGCAGGAGCACCAGGTATTTTAAATCAGAAAGAGGTGTTAGGCAGGGGTGCATTTTGGCTCCCCTGCTGTTTACATTATATATTAATGCTCTAGAACCTGCTTTGAAGAGAGCCACATTAGATGTGCCGAGAGTTGGAGATACAATCATACCAGTTCTCTTATATGCAGATGATGCAGTTCTTGCGCGAACAGGCATTGGATTAAACAAATTATTAACGAAATTTAATACTTTTATGGAATCACTTGATTTGAAAATTAATGCTAAAAAATCACACTTTATGATAATGGGGGAACAAAGTAAAAAGAAAAAAACATTGACATTCCTTTGTGGTAAAGATGTGGTCAGTAGGGTCCCGGTTTTCACATATTTAGGAATTTTATTTAGTGAGAATGGGACCTGGGGACCGCAAATGAAACATAAAAGAAATGTATTTGTAAGAGCCTCATCAGCTCTTATGGGTTTCATAAACGCTTAGGAGCCAGACCTATGGAAGCCATTATAAAGGTTTACAAGGCAAAATGCCTTGCAATAGCTACTTATGGTTCTGAGATATGGGGATATGCCACTGAAACCCAGCAGATTCAAGTGGTGGAAAATGCTTTTCTTAGATCCTTACTTTCAGTGCCACAGTCAACCCCCACCTTTTCGATCCACGTGGAGTTGGAACTGGAATATGTTATAGATACAGTAAAAATGGCCCCAATAATATGTTGGCTTAAGACCTGGCTTAACGATGAGATCTCTTTAAATCATATGATCCTTAGAGATTGCCTGGCCTTAGACCTAGCTAGTAAAATCCCATGGTTAGCCTACATTAAAACAACCCTTAATAAACTTGGTAGGCCGGAGATTTTCTTGTTACCAGAATCTATTAAGAAAGCAGACCTGGGTTTGATTAAAACTGCTATGATAAATTTACAACTCGCAGAAAGAGAAGAACTAGAGCTGAAGAAACCTTTAGTAAGATTACACTATGGGCTAGTGAGCCTACCTGGTCTGGAACCCTATCTGAAGTTAGTGACACGCCCCTATCATCGTTTTCTGTTAATCAGATTTCGATTTAATTTAATTCATTTTTTATTAGGTGACTTCCCTAAATGGGGCTTCCCTGATAAAGTGGAGCCCTGCAAGTGTGATAACGCATCCCCACAAGATACTCTACACCTTGTTATGTTTTGTAGGTTCTACTCTGATATCAGGAAAAAGTATTTATTACCGTTGCTTAAAGAAATAGGGTTCACCCAGGTCAGACCAGCCCTTGTATATCTACAATTAATGAGTAATGTTCGGATAATTTTTCATGTTGCTAACTTCTTAGTTGCTGCTGTTCGTATTAATAATAAGAAAAAGAACAGTAATGCAACCGCAGGACTAGACACACAGTGAACTGATATAATGCTGTAGTTTAAGTGGGTTTTTAACTGGAGGTTATGATTCTTAACATGTTCTTATTCTTATTTATCAATGATTTTAACTTTATAGAATTTTTGTGTATACCCCTGTATGAATCTGTGGGGACTGTGCCTCTCGTCCCTGTTTAATGCCTCTATAACGATAATCATTGATGCCATGTCTGTGCTCACTTTTTAATTGATGTAATGTTTATGTGAAATGTTTCTTTTTATGGTATTAATTTTACCGAATAAAAGTATTTTTGACTGACTGACTGACTGCAGGTTTAGTGTGACTGAACTACCAAGGGAATGAGAGGACGGTGTGCACAGGAGAAGTAATAAAAACAAGCATTGACCACGATATGTGGTGGGGGAGGGGGAGAAGCACGAGTGGTGCACACGTGGTGGCAAAAGTGAAAGCCGCTGCGCGTGTAAAGGTTGAGAGCATGAAGCGTACGCGGGGCGGCAAAAGTGAAAGCTGCTGCGCATGTAAGGGTTGAAAGCCAGATGGCGCTGTAAGGGAGCATGAGGAATGCCATATGGCACCTTTGCTCAAGCACGCGCCCACGCACATGCACTGCAAGCTGTAGCCGGCGGTAGCATTTTTTGAAGCCCTTACTTAAAGTCTCGCCAGACCAGCGCAAGCGCTGGGTCAAGCGAGACCTAAAAAGGTAAGTACAAAACTATCAAAAAATAATATTGTTTACAACAATATAGTTATATTAAATATTGATTTTTAAATATATATATATATATATAAATAAAAACATAAAAATTAACATATATTAAATACTAACATTAATTTATAAAAAATAAAATATATTTACATTTATATTTTACCAAATATAACAAATAAAGTTGCTTTTAGAAATGTGAAATCACATCCATATGTATAAATACCTTAGAAAATTGATCAGTGTGCTAGTAGAGTTTCTTCGTCCTACGTTTCTCTGCACATTTAGAATATATATATATATATATATATATATATATATATATATATATATATATATATATATATACAAAGCAAAAGTCCTCCGTTACCGGAGCCCCCGACCCTTCAAGGCGACCTCCTCAAACAATGAGCACGGAGAAAGCCCATCAATCAACATACAGCAACGACAGGAGGCCCAATACTGCTCAGGATTGTTCTTTTATTCAGCGCCTTGCAACCTCGTACACCGCAGTACAAGCCTTCCCATGTCCTAACGTTTCGGCCTCTGTTGGCCTTGCTCACAGGTGGAAGGAATAACTTCTGAATGCCAAGTGCGTTTTTGCGTGCATTTAAACGTTCATTTAGTCACGTGACTACAGTTAAAAAAATACAACTCCCATGCTGCATCATTATTTAGCCAACTGAATTAAGGCAGTCCTCAAGTTTATGGCAAAGTGCATTTCATTACCATTATGGTGGTGCAACATAAATAGTGGAAAATACCAGGTAGCCAGGTGAGTATATTCAGGGTTGCAGTATCTTTCCACATGGCTTGAAAAAAAGCGTCTTCCTGCCAGCACGATCGTCGGTAATGGGCAATTACCGCAAATCCTTTCCAACACGCGCACCTTTTTTTTGCTCCATTGGCGATCCTCGGTAGGCTGGGGCGCGTGAGTGGGTCATGCTCCTCAGTATACCAAGCAAAAGTCCTCCGTTACCGGAGCCCCCGACCCTTCAAGGCGACCTCCTCAAACAATGAGCACGGAGAAAGCCCATCAATCAACATACAGCAACGACAGGAGGCCCAATACTGCTCAGGATTGTTCTTTTATTCAGCGCCTTGCAACCTCGTACACCGCAGTACAAGCCTTCCCATGTCCTAACGTTTCGGCCTCTGTCGGCCTTGCTCACAGGTGGAAGGAATAACTTCTGAATGCCAAGTGCGTTTTTGCGTGCATTTAAACGTTCATTTAGTCACGTGACTACAGTTAAAAAAATACAACTCCCATGCTGCATCATTATTTAGCCAACTGAATTAAGGCAGTCCTCAAGTTTATGGCAAAGTGCATTTCATTACCATTATGGCGGTGCAACATAAATAGTGGAAAATACCAGGTAGCCAGGTGAGTATATTCAGGGTTGCAGTATCTTTCCACATGGCTTGAAAAAAAGCGTCTTCCTGCCAGCACGATCGTCGGTAATGGACAATTACCGCGAATCCTTTCCAACATGCGCACCTTTTTTTTGCTCCATTGGCGATCCTCGGTAGGCTGGGGCGCGTGAGTGGGTCATGCTCCTCAGTAGTATACAAAGCAAAAACGCACTTGGCATTCAGAAGTTATTCCTTCCACCTGTGAGCAAGGCCGACAGAGGCCGAAACGTTAGGACATGGGAAGGCTTGTACTGCGGTGTACGAGGTTGCAAGGCGCTGAATAAAAGAACAATCCTGAGCAGTATTGGGCCTCCTGTCGTTGCTGCATGTTGATTGATGGGCTTTCTCCGTGCTCATTGTTTGAGGAGGTCGCCTTGAAGGGTCGGGGGCTCCGGTAACGGAGGACTTTTGCTTTGTATACTACTGAGGAGCATGACCCACTCACGCGCCCCAGCCTACCGAGGATCGCCAATGGAGCAAAAAAAAGGTGCGCGTGTTGGAAAGGATTCGCGGTAATTGTCCATTACCTACGATCGTGCTGGCAGGAAGACGCTTTTTTTCAAGCCATGTGGAAAGATACTGCAACCCTGAATATACTCACCTGGCTACCTGGTATTTTCCACTATTTATGTTGCACCGCCATAATGGTAATGAAATGCACTTTGCCATAAACTTGAGGACTGCCTTAATTCAGTTGGCTAAATAATGATGCAGCATGGGAGTTGTATTTTTTTAACTGTAGTCACGTGACTAAATGAACGTTTAAATGCACGCAAAAACGCACTTGGCATTCAGAAGTTATTCCTTCCACCTGTGAGCAAGGCCGACAGAGGCCGAAACGTTAGGACATGGGAAGGCTTGTACTGCGGTGTACGAGGTTGCAAGGCGCTGAATAAAAGAACAATCCTGAGCAGTATTGGGCCTCCTGTCGTTGCTGTATGTTGATTGATGGGCTTTCTCCGTGCTCATTGTTTGAGGAGGTCGCCTTGAAGGGTCGGGGGCTCCGGTAACGGAGGACTTTTGCTTTGTATACTACTGAGGAGCATGACCCACTCACGTGCCCCAGCCTACCGAGGATCGCCAATGGAGCAAAAAAAAGGTGCGCATGTTGGAAAGGATTCGCGGTAATTGTCCATTACCGACGATTGTGCTGGCAGGAAGACGCTTTTTTTCAAGCCATGTGGAAAGATACTGCAACCCTGAATATACTCACCTGGCTACCTGGTATTTTCCACTATTTATGTTGCACCGCCATAATGGTAATGAAATGCACTTTGCCATAAACTTGAGGACTGCCTTAATTCAGTTGGCTAAATAATGATGCAGCATGGGAGTTGTATTTTTTTAACTGTAGTCACGTGACTAAATGAACGTTTAAATGCACACAAAAACGCACTTGGCATTCAGAAGTTATTCCTTCCACCTGTGAGCAAGGCCGACAGAGGCCGAAACGTTAGGACATGGGAAGGCTTGTACTGCGGTGTACGAGGTTGCAAGGCGCTGAATAAAAGAACAATCCTGAGCAGTATTGGGCCTCCTGTCGTTGCTGCATGTTGATTGATGGGCTTTCTCCGTGCTCATTGTTTGAGGAGGTCGCCTTGAAGGGTCGGGGGCTCCGGTAACGGAGGACTTTTGCTTTGTATACTACTGAGGAGCATGACCCACTCACGCGCCCCAGCCTACCGAGGATCGCCAATGGAGCAAAAAAAAGGTGCGCGTGTTGGAAAGGATTCGCGGTAATTGTCCATTACCGACGATCGTGCTGGCAGGAAGACGCTTTTTTTCAAGCCATGTGGAAAGATACTGCAACCCTGAATACACTCACCTGGCTACCTGGTATTTTCCACTATTTATGTTGCACCGCCATAATGGTAATGAAATGCACTTTGCCATAAACTTGAGGACTGCCTTAATTCAGTTGGCTAAATAATGATGCAGCATGGGAGTGATATATATATATATATATATATATATATATATATATATATATATATATATATATATATTTTTTTTTTCCAAACGAAGGTGCTCACACACTTGAAGGTGCCACACACAGCGTGAAATTATCCACTTTATTGCAGGACTGCAAGGCATACAGCTTCGTAGTCACAGCTCAAATGTCGCCAATCACGCCATATGCATTTCAGGCTTCCATCAGCCCTTTGTCTCTGGCTTGGCTTGCAGGAGAGAGGCAGCGAAAATGGCATTGTACTCACGATGGGCTTTTAAGTCCCGCCCCAGTGGGCGTATGCACCACATGCATTATGGTTTATTTAGTTCACCATTGTTTTATCCCAAATGGGTGCCGAAATGATTTCTCCTCAATTTTCAAAATTAGATACCACAGTGGGTTGTTGCAGCACACTCACCTTTAATTAATTTGTTATAAATATATTACTTTCCACCCTGTACCCCTACAGACCCATAACCCACTATGGTGCAAAAAATAACAAAAATTACCTAAATAACATTTTATAACTACTAAAAATTGTACAAATACATGAATAACATTAAAAATATTTAAACAAAATGAATGACATCATATACATATAAAATAAAGAAGATAATACATAACAAAAATAAATCGATATTACTTACCTTAAAATCGATATTCTTGCACTCGATATTTCCATTCTACTATATTTTAAACTCAATATTAATGTCAGTCGAAATTCTTTACTCAATATTCTGTCTCACCACCCAATGAGGCAACCAAGCAGTATAGTGAAGTTCAACTGATGGACACTGCAACCTAGAGACATTTAAGAAGCTCTTTTCCAACCCATAAACTTTGCGAAAAGGTGTACTCAATACCTAAAATACCAAAGAAAGAATTAGAAGCCATAATAAACAACATTGAAACATTATAGAAAGCACACAAACTGCTCTTGGTTAAACTCATCAAGTTCTTCTGTTGAATGGATTAACGCTGCCCTTTAGAGCAGATGATAATGGTCAAAGGAGTTTGCCCTCAGGTAGGTTAGCCTGTTGACATGTACATAGCGACTCAGAGGTCCATCTCAGTTTGTTCAAAGTGGTATCTCCACATGCGATTCCACCCCTCATGCGACATAGCTTTACTGGGTGCAGGAGTCCACTTGGTAATGACTTGCGTTTTTTCTGCACATTTCCACATGCTGAAAAAAGGTAGTAAATGTATGTAAATTCTTTAATCTCAACCGGTATTGGACCCTGCAATTCGAGGTCAAGCACGCTATATAATTAGGCTGTATGTACCAATCGGAATCATTGCCTTTAGACTCAGGCCCAATTTTCCTGAATGCAGCACACATAGAAAGAGGAAAGAATCTTGATAAATAAAGATATTTCTCCTTGTTACACCTCAATTCAGGAGGTATAGCATGTTGATGCATTCTCAGGTCTACCACTAATGGTAAATCTGGAAATGCACCAAAAATAAAAAAGAAATCTCACTTAGGTTTTACGTCACTCTTGTGCCCCATTGTGTGCCTCAAGGGCGACGCAAAACCTGGATAAATATGTCCCTTAGTATATTCCCCTCCAGTTCCAAAGTATATGTGAAGTAGTTAAGGTTTTTCATGTGAAGTTTTTGTTCAAAACTTTGCTATGTCAATGAACATCAGTTCCTGCTCCAATGTTTTTGACAAAAAATTAATAGGAACAAAATCCTGACAATATACATTCTGTTGAAAAACCCAAGCACAAAATCTTACATTTTGTCACAAATGTATTTTCAAAAGTCCTTTTGCCAATCTTTTTGCCCATATGAGAAGTTTAACGAGGATGTAAACATTAGAAATTATTTGTGAACTTTTTTGCTACCTTGTAATTTTGCACATCGCTAATGTGCAGTGTTTCTATTCTGTGAGAATACCCAAGCAAAAATTCATACATTTTGTCAAGAATATATCTTCAAAATTTCTTTTGCTAATGTATTTGCCCTTAAGAGAAATGTTATGATGGTCACAAACTTTAGAATTTAGGGCCTCATTATGATGTCGGTCAGAAAGCAATCTTTGTTTAAATCGGTTCTGATGGACTCGCATTCGGCGAACCTGACGGACAAACTACGATGGTTCCAAACACCGCTTGGAAAGTCTCCCATTGAATTCAAGGGGAGCCTGCGTTCCGACCAACAATACAGGCTCCCATTGAAAGAAGGAGTAGTTGTGAAAAAACTTGCACCCTGTGGAGGGCACCCCATGGTCTTAAAATGGGATCTGAGGGGTACCCCCACGGGCCCCAACTGGAGCACTAAGGTTGAAGGGGGCTTGCTACGGGGCCCCAAAGCCAGTTTCCGACAGCCATTCCATGTCCGACAGACCGATTCGGAAACAAATTTAAGATTTTTTCATTACCAGGTCAAGTAAAAGTTGGAGGTACATGCCCAACTTTTTAAATACACTGCACCCTTCCCCCTGGGCTGTTTAGGGCCCACCCTAGGGTTGACCTATATATATTAAAAAGGACAGTTTGGGCCTGGCAAAAGGTATTTTTTGCCAGTTTGAAACGGCAGCTTCAAACATCAGACAGGCTGCAATGAGATGTTTTAAAAGTCTACCTAAGTGGGTGGCATAATAAGTGCTGCAGACCCACTAGTAGCATTTAATTTGCAGGCCCTGGGTACATATAGTACCACTTTCCTAGGGAGTTACAAATTAATAAATATGCCGATTTGCTGTAAGACAATTTTACCATGTGTTAGAGAGTGAGAGCGCAAGCACTTTAGCATGGTTAGCAGTAGTAAAGAGCACAGAGTCCTAAAAGGGAACAAAAACAGGTTCAGAAAACAGGAGCGTAAAGGCAAAAAGTTTGGGGATGACCCTGCTGAAGGGGCTAAGTCCAACAGAGCAGCATAGTATGTTTTAAATGTTTATGATGGGAATTGCATCTGCAAGCAATCGAAAAGTTATGACCTCCTCAAAGGAGGTGTTAACAGATTTCGAAGGGAAACCTCTGATGACCTAGGGAGAAACAGACTGTGCCGTAGGGTACCAAAGCCTATTTCTCACCGCCCAGCCCTCATAATGTTTCCCCAACAGGATTTGTTTTAAAGCAGCACCAATTTCTTTAAGGAACATGATCTATTTTGGTAACATAATCATGGGGATGGTGGTCTACTGTTCCTTGAGAGCACGGATGCTTCCATGACGACCAGATAGATTTCCTCATTACTGGACTCTCCATTGGAGTGCTAACTAAGGGAAAATAACTAAGGACACGTCTATTCTTAAGTATTCAGAGTCCATTGTTATCGTGAAGTTCAGAGAAAGTTTTATCCGGGTTTTGGAGTGCTTTCAGCATTCACTCATTGTTTGGTAAGATTACTGTATCATAGAAATTGATGAAGTCCATTAGAAAAATCATATCGTTATTAAGAATTAAGCTTGGAAACAGCTATAATTATAAAACAAAATTGATCTAGACGGAGCTGGGAATCACTGACTTTGCAGACATTTTGAAAATTGAAAAATTCATGTCTCTGGGCCAATAAGAAGAAAATAGAAATGTGTTCTCCTTGGTCCATAGTACCTGAAGGAGTGAAGTAATCTATGAGAATGTGAGAAGATTTTTTCCAACATACGTATAGGACCATTGGGATACACTGCCTGCAGTTGGAGAACTGCATTCCTATCCATGGAGGCACAAGTGTGGAGGCAGCCTATCTCTCTCTCTAAGCTGGGTCTGGTGGCTTAGTAGACTAATGCATCCACTGCAGGGACTTGTATTCGACCTCATGGTCACAAGTTAAAATCCCGGCGGGTCCCCTCATCCTTTCTGAGGTTGATAAAATGAGTACCATTGAGTTGGGTAACAATAAACATCTGTTATTCAGCACCAAGATCCCCCTTTGGGGGTGAACATGCGCTTGACAAATAAATATGTTATGTTATAGCTGTACAGTCTACAACACACAGGGGCCTATTACAATCTAAGTTGGTTTCAATTATGACTGGCTGATTACAATTCAGCCGGTCAGAATTTAAACTGGCTGGTCATTCCAGCTGGATTCCACTGGCTCAAGGAGCCCATCGACCAGTTGTAAAACGGCCTGCAATCCATATGGATGGTGTTTTACGCAGTCCGGATGACGATGCACAGTTTCCAGCAGACTTTCCATGTCGGGCTTTCAGACATCGAAAACCTGTCGGAATGTGTGTTTGGGGGCCCCTAGCAGGACATCCTTCTGTTTGAAGCCTCTGGTTGGGGGACGAGGGGGCATCTATGGTGCCTCCTTGTTGATCCCTGCACCTTGTGTTGCCACTGGGTGAAGAGATTAACACGACCTCTTATTTCTTAATGGGAGCTTGTGTTACAACGGTTTATGGCCGTAACTCAAGCTCCCATAGAGAAATGGGAGTATGCAACTGCACCAAGTGCGTTTGCATTGTACTTGCAGTGTCTGGACTGCTGACCAGGGGTCAGTTGGTGTCGGGACTGCAACGGTGTCGGGCGATCTTAAGATTGCCCAACATCGTGATCAAGCCCACAGTGTCAAAAGAGACAACAGTGAACTTGTAGGATTCTTAAAGCCTATTTACCGTAAACCCAATGCCAGTGCACTGTATTCAGAAGCAAAAGACTTTGCATAAAGGTTCATGACTTGAACTCAAAGTTAGCAAACACGAACTACAAGTATTTAGATAGAGCTGCTGCTTAAAAAATACCACAGAACCATTGAAAACTGGAATGAAGTGTCTGCTTTATTCCTGCAAAGATGCAGCCTGACTAGGCCCAGCTGCCTGTTTTTCTGCCAAGCATTTAATCATAGGCTTGAGCATTTGGAGGTCACTTTTTAGGGCATAGGGTACCTCTACCACTTTCTCCAACTTTCACATGCAATTTTGTCAGCCACAGGGATGAGAGAGAGAAGCTTCAGGAAAGAGAGAGAGAGAGAGAGAGAGAGAGAGAGTGACAGAGAGAGAGAGAGAGAGTGAGAGAGACCAAGCAAGGATTAAATAGCAGGGGTAGAGTTACCACCTAGACGTTTTTTTACCAACAGGACCAATATTTTAATGTCCCAGGCAATACAAAAAGTAAACAAAATCACCTAACAATTTTTTCCTCTTATCAGCACATACTTAATTTGGCAAAAATAAAAAGAAGCACTTTAAAATGTTTCCTGTGGGTGTCTTGAAATGCCATTAATGATACTTTAGTGATGGTAGTGCCCAGTGCAAACAATCTTTTTTGGTGCCCCCCCCAATTACCTTCCCAATGGATTCCCTCACTACCACCCTCCAACAGCGCCCCACATCTCTCCAGAGCCCCTCTCTCACATGCATTTAACTCTTATTTTTATAGTGCCCCTGATATCAGTGTAGGGTGTTAGGGCACTTTACATCACACACACATTATAGAGAGACAATGAATCATACTGGTGTAAATCAGTCTACAGGAAATGTTACATAAAACAGTGAGGATTACAAGATGTAGCAATCACACCATCCATTATAGTAGCCAGTATATTTTAAGTGTCTTTGTTCTGGAGAATGTATTTCTATCCAAAGGAACCCATTTTCAGCAACATTAGAATAACGAAAGATGGGGAAAACATAATGTTCTAACTTATATCATACAGTTTGCATTCAGCGCTTTGATGACAGCTCACAGGTCACTGTGCTCTATTAGGATTGTAACTTATGATCTTCAAGTAACAAAAGCATCCCTGTGAGAAAAGCAGTAACTCACTGAGCTCCACATAAAATACTGCTCTATGATCTGCATGGTATACTTCTTTTACAAGAGGCACATTAACCCTCTTTGCTACTTTATGATGAATCAAAACTGCCATTAAACAAATATCTGAATTGCTCCAGTAGCAACATTAATCACCGGAGTTATCTTGACATTTGTATTATTGCCTGAAAACTGCCGACACTCAAATCTACAGCGAGTGTTTTTAAAAACAAAAGTTATTTATAATACAGCACCCCTCTCTCCCCCAAGGCAGCGCCAGGTGCGACTGCACCGGTCACCCCATCTTAAAGCCAAAAGCCGGCCCTGGTTTTGGAAATGAATGACAGCAAAGCCATGCTAAGAATGAATACAGGCGATTTTATCAACATTTCTATTTAAGTATCATATCCGGGCCTTGCAGAATCTGAAACCATAAAGAAAAGGCCATAATTTTTTCCTGGCAATGGTGGAAACCCTAGAAATGTTTGGAACAATTTAGCCATGGCGGCTCTTGGTCCTCAGTTCATCTTCTGCCAGCATGAGAAGCTCGTGCATGGAAAGAACAAGAGCTGCTTCAATCTGAAAATGTTTTCTGTGTGGAATACGAGTTAAAGAACTTCTCTAATAAATACCTTAGTTAATTTAACCTCAAAGTCGCTCTGATGCATTAATAGACACTAGTTCGAAAGCTGCACTCATTTTAAGATCTTTTTGCAGCAGTTAAATGCAAACAGAGTGATAACCTTACTTTTGGCTATTAAGAGACAAGTCTCAGAACTACAACAAAAAGGACATTTTAATTTTTTCTCATGATCATTCAGGAACTTATAACAGGCCGTAACAAGGGCAGACATCGGGTTTTTTATTGTGTCCAAGTGTGGTCCCGTTGCACTTCGTAGCAATTGCCCCAAGAGAATTTCGTCTTTGAAACTGTGCAAAGTCAATTGTAAAGGCAGTAATCATTTCTAATAAAGACTGACATTTCGAAGGAGATTTTAAGAAATTAGTTTATTTGGGTGGGCGGAATCTGCGAAATCCACTTTCGCAAATTATCGCGAAAATGTTTAAAATTATCGCAAATAAGCGGAAATATCGCGAAGATGCGGAATTTTTTTTCCCGCATGTTCGCGAGATTTTCTGCATGGTTGCGGGTCGCCAACTTACCCATGTGGTTGCTCGCGGGCGCGGCCATCTTGTTTTGAGTTGTCTCGCGGTGCATGATCGCGAGAAGAAAGACGAGATCGCGCGACGCATGACGTCACTGCGGGCGCGAACTGTCGCGAGACAGCGCAAATGGCTAAAAACAATCCAACATCTCATGGAGAACGCGACCGGATCAAGAAAACTTGGCGGCGAACGCAGGGATTCAGGTAAGGCGATCGCGCGCGCGCGAGAATGTATTATTTTACAGCGCAAGTAAGAAACAAATTATCGCCAAGCTGCGGAAAGCGGAAATTTTGACATTTTCGCGCTCTCTGCGGAACGCGAAAATGTCAAATTATCGCAATTTCCGCGAACGGAACGAAATTTTTGCCCAAGCCTAGAGAGCCCCACCCAAGTATTAAACACAATAATTGTCAGGGTGAACCACAAAAGTCACTAAATAAACCTGTGTTTCAATCAATCAATTAACGCTTTGTAGAGCGCTGCTTATCACCTGTGAGGGTATCCAGCCACTGGGGGCTGCTGCTGGGAGCTGCCAGTCGAACATCCAGACTTTTAGGCCTCTCTGAATGTCTGTAGGGTGTAAGCAGACCGGAAGTGCAGTGTGAGGACATTTCAGGATATGACAGCCAGGTAGGAGAAGGTGCGGTCACCGCTTCTGCTTTTGTGGAGGGCTTTAGTGACATGCATCTGGTGTTGATGGGGAGCCATTTGAATATTTTCCAGAGCATTCGGAGGATGAGGAAGAAGGCTGAGGAACCAGAGTTTATCTTCTTCTTCATGGTGAGCTTGTTATTGAGTATGATGCCAAGGTTTCTGGGGTGGTCTGTGGGAGTGGGCAAAAGGCCCAGTTCTGCTGGCCACCAGATTCGTCCCGTGGGGAGGTGTTGCTCCCAAAGATGAATACCTCTGTTTTTTCAGTGTTGAGATTGAGGCATTGTATTGCTTCCAGCTTGCTATGCTGGTCATGCACCTGTGGAAGATGGTTTTGGTGTTAATGGGGTTTTGGGGTTTGTTGTCAGCGTATGATATGATGTTCATACCATAGGATTTGACCAGCGTGGCCAGTGGGCCATGTATGTAATGAACAGGATTGGACTCAGTGAGGACCCTTGGGGAATGCTGCAGATGATGATTTTTGGGCCTGAGGAGTAAGGTGGGAGGCGGATGCTCTGGGTACTTCCGGTGAGGAAGGAAGTGATCCGTATAAGGTTATTTCCTTGGATCCCCATCTGATGCAGCCCTTGTAGGAGGGTGTAGTGTGACACAGTGTCGAAGTCTACAGAGAGATCAAGGAGGATCAGGGCTGCAGTCTCTCCCTGGTCTACGAGAGATCGGATGTCATCTGTGACTGCGATTAGAGCAGTTTATGTGCAATGATTAGCGCAGAACTCCAATTGGGATGGATCCAAGAGGTTGTTGATTTCTAGGTGGTTGCAGAGTTATCTGTTTATTGATTTCCCCAGGACTTTAGCCGGGAACAGAAACAGGTAGATGGGTCTGTAGTACATGAGTTCTTCTGGGTCAGTAGTAGTTTTTTTTAGAAGAGGTTTTACTTCTGTGTGTTTCCAGCCTTCTGGGAAGGAGGCAGGGGTGATGGATGAGTTGAGGATGGTGGTGAGATCCTTACAGATGGAGTTGCTCCCCAGGTTGAACATATGGTGGGGGCAGGGATCTATGTATGCTCCTGAGTGGATGATCTCATGATGGTAGCGGTGGTTTGTCTGGTTAGTTGCTCCCACATAGTCATTATAGTGTTTGAGGTGGAGTTGCTGCTGTTGAGGAGTTTGTCAAAGTTGTTGCTGGTTGATTGCAGGTCGAAGTGCTCGTAGATGGTGGCGATTTTGTTGTAAAAGAAGTCTGCGAGTGTGCTGCAGAGCTCCTGCGAGGGGGTTACAGTGTTCTCTGTTGCTGAGGGGTGGGTGAATTCCCTGATGATGCAGAGTTCCATGCTATGGTTGCAGCTAGCTTTGAGGCGGGTGACTAGGGCTTCCTTTTTTTTAGCATTTTTCAGGCATATGTGATATTTATTAAGAGCCACTTTAAAGTTGGCTCCGTCGCTGGGTGTTTTGTTGGGGCACTCGATTCTTTCTAGCTGTTCGAAATTGCATTTGGAGGCTGTTTAGTTCAGGAGTGAACCAGCTGGTGTGTTTGGCGAGTCTGCCTTGTTTTGCAGGTTTGAGGGGTGGGACTACGTCAGCACATTCAGTGATCCAGAGGTTGAATTTTTGGACAGCCACATTGAGGTCTGTGTTGTTGTCTAGGGGGGAGGTGTTGAGGATGTTGGTCCATGGATTTTCCGTTACCTTCCGTTACCTTGCTCCAGGTCCTATGGGCGGTGCAGGTCTGGTAGGTGGGAGTGGTGGTGTTGGGGGTGGTGGAGATGGAGAATTGGATGCTTGAGTATCTGGTGTGGCTGTATATGATTCTGTTGCTGGCTGTGAAGATTGGGTCCAGAGTGTGCCCAGCTATGTGTGTGGGGTCAGTGACATTTTGGGTGAGGCTATGGTTGTTCATGCTCTCTATTAAGTTAGCAGTGTTAGCGTCACTTGGGTTGTCCTGTGGAAATTGAGGTCTCTGAGGAAGATGAAGATCTCGTAGTGGATGGCCAGTGGGCTAGGAAATCGGAGATGTCCTTGCAGAAGGTTGGGTGTGGTCCTGGTTGTCTGCATGCCATGGTGCCTCTGATGGTGGACTTGCTGCCTGTATTGAGTGGGAAACTGAGGTGTTCCAAAATGGAGGTGGTGACATCGGCAGCTGCTGTGCAGTGGAGGGTCTCATTTTGGATGATGGCTATACCACCTCAGTGTTTGTTTTACGCCTGGGCTAAATTTCCGTTCCGCTCGCGGAAATTGTGATGATTTGACATTTTCGCGTTCCGCGGAGAGCGCGAAAATGTCAAAATTTCTGCATTCCGCAGCTTAGCGATGATTTGGTTCTTGCTCGCGCTGTAAAATAATACATTCTCGCGTGCGCGATCGCCTTACCTGAATCCCCGCGTTCGCCGACAAGTTTTCCCGATCCGGTCGCGTTCTCCACAAGATGTTGGATTGTTGGTAGCCATTTGCGGTGTCTCGCGACAGTTCGCGCCCGCAGTAATGTCATTGGTCGCGCGATCACGTCTATCTTCTCGCGATCATGCACCGCGAGAAGAGTGAAAACAAGATGGCTGCGCCCGCAAGCAACCGCATGGGTAAGTTGGCGAGCCGCAACCATGCAGAAAATACCGCGAACAGGTGGGAAAAAAACTTCCGCATCTTCGCGATGTTTCCGCGTGTTTGCGGAGATTTGTAACATTTTCGCGATAATTTGCGAAAGTCACTTTCGCAAATTCCGCCCACCCCTGGTTTGTTTACTTAGTCTTGGTGTATGATCTTGTAGCCGCTGGGAGTGGCAGTGGCCATGTCCAGTGCAAAAGTGGGGTTGATCCATGTCTTGTGAGGAGGATTATGTTTGGGGTGACGAAGGTGATGGTGTCCCTGATTTCTGTGGTGTGTTTGTGGGGTGATTGGGTATTGATCAGGAGGCATTGGATTTCTCTTTTGTAAGTGGGAATGAACTGGGTTCCAAAGGTTGGTGGGTTGACTTTGCAGGAGAAACTGCAATGTCGGCAGGAGAAGGGCCTGCCAAAGATTGAGGGGAAGTGAGGTTGCAGAGGTCGCTGCGAGGTCCTGGGATAAGGGCAGTTAGCACAGCTTTGGAGTAGCTGTGGGTAGTTAGATATCCAGGGATTCTAGTGTTGGGTGAAGTTGGGCTTGCCTTTAATTGGCTCGTGCTTACCCGTCTGGTAGAGGCACAAAAGCAGTCAGGCTTAAGTTAGAGGCAATGTGTAAAGTATTTATGTAGCATTCAAACAGTAATAAAGTGAAAACACAACACAAGAAAAATCCGAAACCAATTTAGATAGAGTAAATTTTAACAAATAAATGACACCAAAACAATAAACATTGATTAAGTGGAACCAAAGTTAGGAATTGGTAACATTCCGGGTGAAAATAGCAGCAAAGAGCACCACTTGTGCTTAAATGGCTGTGCTGGACCAAGTCAAGATCGCAAGTTCAGGCTGACAGCGATCCAGAGATCAGATTTATTCCAATGAAGATTTTACCTTCTCAAAGACCAAGTCCATGCGAGGAGCCTCAGCTGGAGCTTCGCATTGGCAGGGTGGCGCAAAGAGATCATTGTAAGCACGAGGAGCTGGGCACGCGCTAGCACTTCGCATTGGCAGGAGATGCAGGCAGTCGATGTTAGCAGAAAGAGCAGATAGCCATAGGCATTTTACACTGGCGGGAGATGCAGAGATCATTGCTGACATGAGGAGTCTGCCCTTGATCGTGAAGTGCTCAAAAAGTCTGGATCTTCACCTGTAGCTCAGTTTTAAAGCAGAAGGAGTACACTCTGATGCTGGACCTGGTAGGGCAACTCTTGGGAATCAGGACTAATTCCAGCAGAGGCCAGCAGCAGGGCTTAGGCAGGTCCATTTATTGCTGGTCAGCCAGGAAGTTGCAGGAAAGGCCTCAGGAAGCTTATTGGGTCACTGTAGCTCAAACAGGAGGTCAGTCAACTAACCTTTGGAGCACATTTGGGGTTCCTGGGTTCAAGGCAAGAAGGTTCTGTCTTCTGTCTTCAGACAGCAAGGTAGTCCTTCTTCTGAACTGGTCCAGGGGTGTTCCGATGAAAGGTTCTGAGGGTGCCATTTAGTTATTAATTTGAGGCGGTGGTTGCCGGGGGTCCACTGGCATTCATTTTTGGGAACCGCCACTTATTTTGACTCATTAGATATTGACCATGAACAAGATATAGAAAATCACAGAAACCGTAAAGAAGGAGGAAGAGTTGCATGGACAAACGGGGACAAAGGGAGAAAGCAGAGACCAGCAAGAGTGAGATAAAGGGGCAGCATTGTCTGGGGCCTGCGGTAAATTCAATGCTATGCAGCCTTTGCATTTGGTACACTAATTTTTTATTACACTGCCAGAGAAGAGCTTTAGGCACCAGTGCTTATTCATTCATAAATTAATGACTGGCGCCATTCAATCCAGTGCCAACCTGTGGGTGGGGGGTGGTCCATTTGTCTAACCTTCTCCCTGTCCTGGGTTTGGCTCCAATCTGTCTAGGGGACAAAGGCAGGCTGGCCTAGGTATGAGACATTTGTCAGTGGCAGGGCAAGCAGCCTTAGAAGTCAGGAAGGGAGTGGGCACAACCCTCAGACTACTCTTTGAAGCTAAGGGAAAGTTGAGTGTTAACTCCCCAGGCCAGCATGCTGAGGAGAGGGACACCCTACCACATACACAAGCCCTTATGATGCCATGTAAGGAAGAAACACACATTACACCACAGAAGTGCCATTCACAGTCATGTGACATTGTACACTGGCAGAAAAGCAAATTTGATTTAAGGCGAAAAAACGCCAACTTTTCAAAACTGACATTTTGCGAATAGTAACTCAAATTCTAACTTTACAATTAAAAAGGTTCCTAAATAACAATTTCAATGTTCTCTATCTTCTGCCAAACTGAAGTTACCACTTATTAATTGTTACAAGGCATCCCGGTATTGGACTATGGGAGAGATAGTCTTGCAGCAGTGAAAAATAACTTTACAAGTTTTTCATGTAAAACCTAAGTACACATGCCCTACCTTTTTAATGCCATGAACCCTGCTCATGAGCCTTAACGGACTTCCTTAGGGGTGACATATAAGTTGTAAACTAGAAGGTTTATGCCTGGCAAAACGTCAGGTTGCAGGGGCAGGTCTGAAACATGTTTTACAAGGCTACTTAAGTGGGTGGTACAATAATTGCTACAACCCACTAGTAGCATTTAATTTAGAGGCCTGGATGCATGCAGTCCCGTTTGCAAGGGACTTATAAGTAAACTAAATGTGCCAATTGGGTGTGTGCCAGTTTTACCATATTTAAGGGAGAGAGCACAAGCCATTTACACTGGTCAGCAGGGGGAAAGTGAACAGAATCCAGAAGCCAACTGAAACAAGTTCAGCAAAAACAGGGCAATGAATGCAAAATGTCTGAGGAAAGACTAGGCCAAGGATCTCAGGTCTAACAGGGCCTTGCAGCATCTTAAAACATGAACAAACAGGCAGTATTTGTCTCTGGAAAAGGTGGAAACCCTAGACCTGGTATGTCCATGTTTGCCATGGTTACTTTTATTTCCCAGTCCGCCCATACTTTCGCCAGCATGTGGATGCCTGTGCGCTGGAACCACAAAAGCTGCTTTAATCTGAAAATGATTCATTTTAACAGAGGGGTTTCAGAGGGAAGAAATGTCTTTAACTTCAGGGCCACACAGGTTTTGTCAAACAACCTCCCTTCACTGTTTAAAACAATCAGCAAATTAAAATGCTCCACACTGCTTTTTGCACTTCCACAGATAGAGAAATAGAGTGTACTCAGTAATTCGATTTTCTGTGTAGAGTACGAATTAAGGAAAGTCTCTGATAAATGCCTTAGTTAATTTAACATCTACTTCGCTCAGATGCATTAATGGACACAGTTTTAGAAGCTGCATTAATTTTAAGAGTCTTTTTTTCCCAGCAGTTAAATGTCACGAGAGTGGTTACATTACCTTTGTCTATTAACAGGCACATCCCAGAACTTCAACAAAAAGACATTTTGATTGTTGTCACGGCCCATTTAGGAACTTATAATAGGCCATAACCAGGGCAGACATCTGGTCTTCAGAGTATCTAAGTGTGGTCCCATTCACTTCTTAGTGATTGCCTCCGGAGAATTTCTTCTTTAGCACGCTGTAACTATAATGCAATTAGGACTTAATCCATCAAACCAGTGGTATAAGTCATTTTCGAGAAAGGATTGAAACTTAGAAAGAGATTCTATTTCGAAGCACCAAAAACATTACAATCTCCACTGCGGGGACACTGACACTTGGGCCCTAGTCTCTCAGATTGAAATCTCCATTTAGGGACATCGCTTTGGGCAATTCTGAGATACATAGTGACCCTGTACGTAGATTCCAGGATTGTTCCGGGTATGGAAAAGCCCCTAATAAAAACCACAGAGGTTTCCGTGGAAAGTTTCAATGTCTGAGGAAAAGGCTCTGGAATCAAGGAAAACATAGGGGCAGATTTATAACGGACTGGCGCCACTTTTACGCCGCCGTTGCGTCACTTTTGTGATGCAGCGGCGGCGTAAACCCTGCGCCATGTTGCGCCCCATTTACAACGAGACGCATCTAGGGAGATGTGTCACGTTGTAAAGCCTGCGCCACATGTGGGCGTACCTGCACAGTGGGGGGCGTTCCGGCGCCGGAACGCCTCCGAAAAGTGGCTGAGTGAAATCTACAAGATTTCACTCAGTCTCTTTTCCGGCCATGCTGCGCCAAAACCCTGTGCCTGCTTGAAGCAGGCGTAAGGATTGATGCAGCATTGTAACGATAGGGCACCCCCGAGCCTTGCTGGAGCCGCGTCGCGCTTGCGATGCAACTCCAGCAATGCGCCAACCTTCCGCCATCAGATGCGTCGCGTATCTGTTTATCCTTGCGCCACGATGCGCTGCATTGTAAATGCGGCGCATCTATTGTGGCGCAAGGGTAAACTTTTGTGACGCATCCTCCCTGGCACATCCATGCTGATTTGCAGGGATGAGGGAACATAAATCTGCTCCATAGAGGTGTGGATTTACAAGGCCCTTGCTCCACTTATGCGTCACTTTTAACATGGGAAAGTGACGCAAAAGTGGCGCAATGGGCTTGAAAATCTGCCCCACAGAATTTTAGACAGTAATTATGAATTCCTCGGGTTATTCCATACCTGCATCTCTTGAAGGCTGGAAAATGGTGCAGAGATACCATCCGGATACATTTATTTGCGGCCACTTCATAATGATGGGCGTACAGTTCCGCAACATGTCTTGCTCAGAGTCAGCATGTTGTAATCTTACGCAGGATGCTTTTAGAGGAGTTGTTTAGTGCATGTGATGAGAAGGAAAATGACTGACCTGCCGGGACACATTTGATTAAACAAATTGTTAGATGGGAAAATGGCGGTGTTATGATTTCACCAAGTGTTATGCTATGTTTCTGGGAAAAGCTATGTGCTTTTTGAGTCAGCGGTAAACATCCTAGTCCTACAGAGTTTCAAATAACTGGGTTTAGACTTTAAGAAAAATGTTTTTCTATATCAAGTCCCTGTTAATGCGATGAGTAAGGCCTTTATTCAAATTTCGAGAAGCCCATTTCATGTTGCGAACTAAGGGGCATATTATCAAGAAACGGCGGTACAATTATCGCCGCTTTAGATATTTCGGGAAGGAACGCCTACCTTGCATGTCATTAGCGATGAGATGCAAGGCGTTAGTGAAATGTGCGATGGCACACGCTAAAGCCGGTTAGCGTGCCCTTGCTAATACTGCGTTAGGATTATCGCCGCTTTACGGCCGAAAACTGCCGCTAAAGTGGCGATAATGGGCTTGATAATATGCACTTGAGAATTCCCATAGAAGCCCATGTTCCGGTGTCAACATGGGCTTCTATTGGAATTCTCTGCGGCATATTATCAAGCCCATTATCGCCACTTTAGCGGCAGTTTTCTGCCGCTAAAGCGGCGATAATTTTACTGCTGTGCTTGATAATATGCACCTTACGGGCATATCATCAAGATGATTATCGCCGCTTTAGCGGCCGTTTTCAGACGTAAAGCGGCGATAATCCTAACGCGGTATTAGCAAGAGCACGCTAACCGGCTTTAGCGTGTGCCATCGCACATTTCACTAACGCCTTGCATCTCATCGCTAATGAGATGCAAGGTAGGCGTTCCTTCCCGAAATATCTGGAGAAATGTCGCTAACCGACATATCTCCAATTATCAATGGAATCGCTAACAAGCATAGCGATAAGAAAAGTAGCGCTAAACATGGTTATTGCTACTTTCCTTACGCCTGCTTGTAATTTGATATAGCCATGTAATCCAATGGGAGGTGGATTACATGGCTGAGACCACCCTGCCCTATCAGTAAGGTATCGCAGGTCACAGTGCGATTATCGCTGGATTTCCAGCGATAATCACACTGTTTTCCAGCTAACGCATCTCTATCGCTTTGGAGATAAGCGTTGCTGATAGCACGCTATCTCCACGATAGAAAGCAGCGATAGCCGGCAATAATTATCCTAGCGCTAAGTGAGCTTAGCGATAATTATCACCGGCCCTTGCTGATATGCCCCTAAGAGATCAGAATAAAATGTGTGCAATGTTAGTATTTATACCTGCTTCATTCTTCTCGGTCAAGATAAGGTAAACATGCCTTCAAGGGCTTTAATTATAAAAAAATCTTTTTGATTCAAAGAACCATATCTAAGAAAGCCCTGATTAGTGACTTAAAGCAAATAAACGGGCAACATTTCTAACATTAATTCAAAGCGAGTGTAGCAACAGAAGAAAAAGTCAAAACGGGTGTATATTTATGAAAGTACAAATTTATGTTGAAAAGGCCAGTTGGTAAATAAGGGTGTGTGATGGTGGGGAGTGGCCCCGTGGGTGGAACAATGAAGACCACTAGTCCGGATCAAGAGCTATAGACTTCTTTAATGATCACGTTGCAGTACAAGAGTGAATAACTGTTTCTCTCTTCCGTTCTTGGCTTCTGTTCCTCCTTCTCCGGGAGATCTAGGTCCGATGGGATGGCTCCGGCGGTCATGCAAGGAAGAGAAAGACCACTCTTAGATTCACTGTTCACCGGGTTAATAGTGAAGGGGGGGGGGTGGAAAAGGAGTGATGAGTCACCGGGGTCCGCCACCAATAATGCTACCGTTGGCCGTAGGGAGGCAATACGCGTGTAATGCGCTGTCAACCAGCCCCAAAGAACCATCCCCGTGACCTCCCTGCTAATGCTACCCTGGCTACTTCCCTCCCCTTGGTGAAATAAAACCCAGGATTCGACCCCGTACCTTTCCCAGCCACGCTCCTCCCGTGGGTGCGTGGCAGGGCGAGAAGCCGTGTCGTTGGCCTCCAGGCACTCCGTCCCTCTCGTTGCTGGGGTAGCCGTCTCCTCCGCTCCCGGTCCTCCCGATTCTTCCTCCGTGCGCTTCCTCGCTCTCCTCGACTCTCCCTCCGTCTGCTTCCTCGCTCTCCTCGACTCTCCCTCCGTCCGCTTCCTCGCTCTCCGTCTCCACTCGCTTTCCGACTTCCTCTCCTCCGTGGGCTTGCGCGCCGCTCCCTTCGAAAACTTCCTCCTTACGTGCACTACTCAGACCGGATTGGTGCGCCTGGGGCGACGTCAGGAGGGGCGTGTCAGCCTCCGAAGCAAGCCAGGCCGTATTAAAGGGGCCACGGGCGTCCTGCAGAGATGGTGGAAAGGCATAGTCACTAAGGGTTCTTTCCGTCCCCTCCTCCTCTCCAGCGACCATGCGACAGGGTGCAAAATGTAATTCTCATAAATACAAAAGTGGCTGAGATGGATTGTTTATACGTCAGCTAATTTCTCATAAACACTTTTGTTGTAATCCATTTCAAATGCTTTCCAGTCAGGAGAACATCATTGAATCAACAATGAACATTTCCAAAATGTTTTTCTTTATGCATGAAAATGGGTTGAGGTGTAGACGTTTCAGACTTATTTCATGCTTTCATCTTTAAGACCATCTTCAGAACGAAATGTTCATATGTAGGTTGAAGATCCCTAAGTCAAACGAATAGTTCAAATAAATTGTATGTCAGACACCTTTTGACTATGAAAAAAGATATGAATGTTAGAAATGTTGCCAATGTGTTTGCTTTAAGTCACTAATCAGGGCTTTCTTCGATATGGCTTTTTGAATCAATAAGATTTGTTATAATTGAATCCCTTGCAGGCATGTTTTCCTTATCTTGATCCAGATTTACACAAGCCTCCAAGGGTTAGTTGGGTTGCCCAATTTTTCGTTAGTACCTTATTCATCTAGGTGGCAGTAACAATGTGCTAGCTTCTCCGCGTTCACCACAAAAATTGTGGTACATCTGCCACAGGTTAAATTAGACAGCTCTAAAAGAAAAATACTTTTGGTCATTACCATGACTCAGGACGTACATTTTGAATATTGCTGTCTGACCATTAAAACTCCTATGATGGAAACTCGGGTCTGATGCAGACATCAAGGTTTCTCTCTATCATCTTCATTTGTTCCTAAAATGATTTGCCTCCCAGGCCAGCTTAAATTAAGAATTATTTTGTAACAAAGGCAACAAGCAAACAAAAGATGCATGACACTAATTATAATATCAATCTCTTCGCTTAAACATTGCAATATGATTTATAAAGTTTGGAAACATTTATTTACCACTACCATAAGGTCTTCTTTTTTTGAGGGAGAAGATGTTCTACAAAATACTTGCTGCTACATGAAGCAAGGGAGGGGAAGTGCAATTGATCAATTGATGTACTTTTTGACTTGATGGCAGAGTGCGGATGAAGCAGTAAGCAAACATTTATCAATCAGACAGCTTCTTGTCACTCATGCGGGTACCCAGGTGCTGACCGTGTCAAGTTCATTAGCCGAATAGCCAGGTCGGTAGGGACTTTCAGAACTCTGAAGGAGATAGGGAGATCCGTAGATAAAAGGATAGCTCATTCCTTGTCATTGCTGCTAGGTAGGAACAGTAACAACCTCTGCATCTGCTACGTCAAACGTGGGGGGTGAGGCTTAGGTTGCTGAGAGGAGGTATCTGATGGGTTGATGGAAGTCCAGGCAGCGGTTCAAGTAAACGGGTCCACAGTTGTGTAGGGCCTTGTGTGCACAGGTTAGGAGTTTGAACTGGTATCTTTTCTGTACAGGAAGCCTGTGGAGTTCCCTGAGGTAGGGAGTGATGTGGGTTCGTCTAGGGAGATCCAGGACGAATCTGGCTGTGTCATTCTGTATTGTATGTAGATGTCAGGAGGTGAACACGATCCCTGCATAGAAAGCATTGCTATAGTACAGTCGTCCGGAGATGAGGGCTTGAGTGATGGTGTGTCATGAGCTATGGGGCAGCAATGTGAATATCTTATTAAGCATGTGAAGGATGAAGAACGAGGAAGAGGAGACAGAGTTGACCTCTGTCATCATGGTTAGCTTGTTGTCCAGGTTCCTAGGGTGGTTAGTGGGAGTAGGAGAAGGTCCGAGTTCTGAAGGCCACCAGGATGTGTCCCATAGGGAGCTTTTTTCCCGAAAATCAGTCCATATTCACTTGTCCGAGTTGAGCTTCAGGCAGTCGTCCTTCATTTAGTTGGTGACATCTGTTATGAAGTTGGTGTTGGTGGAGTCTTCGGAGGGGATGAGTTGTGTGTTATGAGCATAGGATATGATGTTGAGTCCATGGGTTTCGGCAAAGCTGGCCAGAGATGTCATATAAGTGTTGAAGACGCTGAGCGAGAAGCCTACGGACATTCCACAAATGATTTCCTTGGGTTCAGAAGTGAAGGTGGGAAGGCAGAGTTTTAGCACTGTCCTGGTGAGCAAAGAGGCGATCCATCTTAGAGCGGCTCCTTAGATACCTATGTTGTGCATCCTTGTGATCAATGTGTGGTGGGAGACCATATCAAAGGCCATTGAGAAGTCTAGGAGCATCAGAGCCGCAGTCTCTCTTCAGTCGAGTAAGGCTTGGATATCGTCGGTAGCCGCAATGAGGACTGTCTCGGTGCTGTGGTTGCTTTGGAATCAACTGGGAGGAGTCACGTAGGAGGTTCCATTCTAGATGTGAGGAGAGTTGTTAGCTTTTATTATTACTTTGGCCAGGAGTGTGAGTAGGGAGATTGCTCAGTAGTTGTTGAGTTCTCTGGGGTTTGCCAATGGTTTCTTTAGTTGGGCATTGACTTCTGTGTGTTTCATCTAATACTACTACCGATTAAGAAACTACTCATGTTGTGAAGGCAGGTAGAAGTTCATTATTTATTACATGCTTAAAGTCAAAAGCCATAGTCAATACCTGTCTGAGTTCTAATATTCTCCTCAGTTAAGTGGCTCATCTGCCTGATAGTGTCACAGAGTCAGATTGTAGTACCACTGAACTGAAAGGCTCCAACAGCGGAGGCGATGTGCGAAGCCTGTCCAACCATTCCACCCTATGGTATCCCCGAGAGCGAGTATTACACAGCTCTCAGAGAAACACAACACAGGGGAAAGGGAGAATGGGATAAAATAGCAAAAGAAAAGGCTGCTTGAAGATAACTGGTAGGTCTCGTCCGCAGAGGTAGTAATAGGGTATCAGTTCCTAGTCTATGTGTGAAGCCAACTGTGTATGCAGTCCCTGCAGTGAGACAAAAGTAAAAGACACCCTATACCAAGAGCCACTTATATACATCAATTATTGTGTCACTAGCATGCAATTTCTAATTAGGAATGTATGTACTAACAGCACACTCTTCATACAGCTGGGAGAACCACAGGCTTATTGTCCATCTCCTCTCAACGTGTAGTAGAGGACATATGCATGTAAAATAGGAATCCAAAATACAAATGGTGAAAAGGACTCTACACACAGAATATCCTGATTTTCTTAATGGAGTCTTGGAAGTCCTTTCATAAATCCCAACTAAAAGGAAACAAAAACAAAACCCTCAGAGCAAGCGCTTCTTGTTACTTAGCTGTCCATCGAAATCACGTTGCAGATGTACTTCATCCCAAACTGTTGGAGGCACAGCGAGAAGGATGGAAGGATTCTCGTGCACACTGCTTAAGGCTTTTCCACGATAACCGCACTCATTCAGAAGCACCAGCACCAATACTGGGTTCCGATGTTGGGCCTTCTAGAGAGGAAAGCGGAAATGTTTGCGGCTGAATTCGCCCACACAGTGGAGACTGAAGCCACCTAACCTTGCACGCCGTCAACACACCCTTCCACCAGTGTGTTTGAAAGCAAAGGAAATTGCTGAAAACTCACACTCAACCTGTTAACACATTGGGGAGAAAAGCATAAAAAGTATCTGCATTCCACGCTTGATATATGGAGGAATTTCGAGGAGCTTTAGGGAGTTCTGACTCCAACTCGGATTGGCTAGCCCTGGACGCCTGTGGCGCTTAATAAGTCTGTTTAACATTAACATTAACATTAAACATTAGAGTAAAGTTACCAGGAACAAAGTAAAGGCCTCAGTCCATGTCAAAACTAACAGCTCTTGATTTGGGTGTGACTGCCTTGCCTCTCACCAAATGACAAGGTATGTGCGCCAGGTATTTTTGATCCTGGCTAATGATGTAAGAAAGCTAGTTTAGGTAGTAGAGTTGCGAATATAAGCACTGTACTTTAGCACTAGCAAAAATGATTACCAATTAGGATCAGGAAAGATAGGAAGCAAAATTATGGACTTGCTCATTAGCCGATGAGCAGTCCTTTGTAGGGAACCTTAACTGATTGAGGGGGCCTTTTCCCATTGACTATGATAAAGTAGACGCTGTGTCAGGAACTGTAAAATGTTTGTTAGCATTGCCTTTAGTAACTAAAGCAAATGCTTTTCCCATGTTTGTGTGTTTGGGAGAGAATAGACAGGGTTGACACAGCCATTTATGTGAGCTATGGCTCATAACATATTTTGCCTCATCTCTATCATCATAGGAACACCAACAGAGACCATGCTGTTCTATCAGTACACACAATAAATTGCAGAGAGGGTTTTCATGAAAATTGGCAGAGCCAGGAAAACAATGAGATCTAATAGGATTTTAGAGTTGGCAATAAATGATAATGGAAATAAGGGGGTCATTACAATGGTGGACAGACTTCAGTCCATCCGCCATCATCCTGGGGATGATGACCGCCCACCTACAAGGTGGCGGTCCTGCAAATGAAAATTAGGACCATGGCGGCCATAAATGGCATGTTTAACATTGCGGCGGGTGCTACATCCAGCAGCACCCGCCGCAATGTTAAAAAAGCACTGTTTAAATTTCCCTGCACTGCGTGCAGGCACCATGCGGTGCCTACCAGATGCTGCAGGGAAATATAGGGGGCACCATAGGTGCCCCCCAAGTGCACACACCAACTGCCCCTGCACAAGGGGGGGCTGCAACGGGCCACCAAGGTACATCTCCGCCAGCCTTTCCATGGTGGAAAGGCTGGCGGGGATCCAGCATCCTGCCTGCTAGGCACTGCCACCATACTGTGGATGCGGCACGGTCCGACAGGCAATCGCAACGATTGCCTCTGTCAGACCCGTGGCAGATGGACTTTCTGCCCGCCAGGCACACTGCCCACCATCCTAATCTGGCAGGCGGTAATTGGCCTGCCGGTGGCGGGTTCACCGCCATCGTAATCATCCCCTAAGTGTTTACTTTCTATGTTAAATTCAGACTTAAGCACTTCGTAACCAGAGTGGTTATCAATGAGGATGAGCCTGGCATGCTCTTTAACAGGGTTGATGCTGCCATATGAGCAATTGAGAACTCAAGCAGGCAGAGGCTAAATTGATATTAGGCAAATGTAATTTCGAAATATTCCTATGTTTTCTGGTATAATATTTTGGGCATTCATTCTGCTTGAGCGGTGCTTTTTCTTGAACTTTTAACTGTGGTAGACTGGTTTGAGCAGAAAATAGTAGAAACTGGAAACCCAAATGCGTTGCAGCCAAAATACATTCTCTGCTGCAACCACTCTTCGCTAGCATTTCCCATAACTTTTTTACATGTAGTATGTGCTCATGTACAATGTTCACGCAGATGACGGGTGAACTTCTATCTCCTGTGGTGTCAGAAGAGGTAATCAACTCCAATAAGTATGCCTTCCACACTAGTCTGTGAAATTCCATGCAATTGAATACATATCTAAAGGTTTTATTACATTGTAACACAATCTAGCCATATTGACCAATAGCCAACAGCCTTTAACATATCCATTTTACAATTAGTTACAATTAGTAAGTAAGATCTATTGTCTTTGTCCTTTCTTTTCATAATTATATGTCGGATCTATGATATCTGACATAATTTCCTCACTGACACATTCTGGTCTATAGCCTTTATTAAGGGATTGTCACCATAACCAACATAATCCAACTGTACTGTGTATAAGCATTCCCACAAGGCCTATAAGCATTCCTGCAAGGCCTACAGTCATAAAATAACAAAACCTTCCAAAATGATAATTAATGGAACAATAAACAGACATTCTTAAGAAGGCCTAACAAGGATAACTAGAGTGGAAATGTGTTAACACCAGATTGGCCAGAGAAGGCAATGAATGCGAAAATCTGGGTTTATTACTTTAATTTGTGAGGCTCCATTTAACCAAGTGCTGACCTACTGGCTTTAACACAATGTAACAATAATCCACTCTTGAAGGATTTCTGGCTTTTACATATGCTTTTCTCAACAAATATTTCAGGCTTACTGCTTTTTTTTCTAACTTTTCAGGGATCAGACTTACACCATTTGATGTACCTTTTCCCAATGGACCAATACCCTACAGCTTTATCCTTGGCTTAACAACATAGCCAATTCAGCCTTACGGTACTGAGAACGAGATTTTTCACAAGGCAGCCGTCAAGCATATGCCCATGGTTTGCTTGAACCAGTGCCAAAATCCCTAAATACTCCGGCAATTTGAGATATTCCATGTTGCAAAACACTTTCTACCTGCTTTGACACAGTGAAAAAGCAATCCTCCCTTAAACATTTATTGGCTTCAGCATGCATTTTTCATAATAAACAGGTCAGGCCTACTGTCTTTGTCACAAACGTTCATGACAAACAGATCAGACCCATGGCATCTGACATACCCTTTCCCTGCGAACCACTCAGGTCTAAAGCCATCATTGACTTGCCATCATAACCAACACAGACCTCCAGTTTTCAGCATAATCTTTCAGAGAAGGCAAATCAGGCATACTATCATCAAACTACAAATGTATACAAAATTATAGTAGGCAAATATATAGACAACCAATACTAGATAAAGGTTATCACTGTGAAAATCTTCTACCCACAGCGTTTGTCAGAGCGGGTAACCAACACCAAACCATTTCCTACTATTTTATTCTATCAGATTATGTCTAACGAAATCCCTGTTTCTAGCTTTAGCACCCTGGAATAGCAATTTCCCTTTAAAGGCCCTGTGGCATTAACAGATGATCTTAACAACAAATGTGTAACGTCTACTGGCTGTCATAACTTTTAATGATAAAGAAATTACTAACTGGGTCATGTTTTTTAATAATAAAGACATCAGACCAATTTCCTCTATTTTAATGTACCCAATGATCCAACCAGGCCTACAGCCTTGATCCTCAGCTTGTCACCATAACCTATTCAGGTCTACTGTCCTGAACATAAACTTTGCCAAAATGCACAATAAATAAGCACTATCAAGGACACTCCGTCAGCCCAATCAAAAGCTTGTAGAGAAGATCTGCATGCGTGTGAGGCCTAACCCCCTCTCTCAATGTTGCTTATTAAAGCTTTTTTTCTGGTGATCGCATGAGATCTAGTAACAGCTGCACAATCAAGTTGAACTGAATCTGAAGCATATATTTTTTATAGATGTGAATGAGTGAACCAGTCTGTCCAGGGAAACTTGATGATCTACAGCAACCTCATCTCTTGATAAAGGACAATAGTTGTTCTAACTTTCCAAATAGAGAGACCTCTAGAAGTCTTTGTTGTCTGAAAGAAACAGAATACTCAGGATTCATGATCAAGAGCTTTTGTTCTTGGGAATAAAATATCTAATAATACACCAGACTCTTCTAACAGATAGGCATTAAATGTCTAGCATTTCCAAAATGAGTTGTGTTTGTTTTAGCATGCATGCATTGAACCTTATCCTAAGCCAGAGTATTTCGTTCTACTGTTAATGTCAAAAAGTTTCAGGACATTGCCTCTTTTAACCTTTCTCTGCCCTGCACACATTTTCCAGCCATCTGGACGTTGTGTTTTAGGACTTTAATCTCTGGGTGCTGTTGTAGAACCATCAACTGTAACTATGGACTAACAAAATAGAAAGGATGGAATCAACCCTGAAGGGCAAGGATTGTTGCCACCACCTCAACCAAACCTAGGGCCAGAGTTGGAGGTGGCTCTCTGTTCATACTGAATGTTGTGGACCGTGGAGTTTGGCTTGCTGTGAAATAGTGATAGTGCACAATGTACCATGTAAAACTATTCAGATTAGACTTGAGGCTGGAGGTGGTATTTATCACCTTTCTCCATCCATTTTGTCTGTCATTCAGAAGAAGAAGCAAGCCTCTATTGATCTGGGATTACCATGCAATCTAACTTTCGATTATGGAATTTTGGAAAGATTTCTGGTTTTCTGCTACATTGGTGTTGCGAGTGGACGGAGAAAGAGCTCCCTGTCATGAAGCTATAGGATCATGAAGTATAGGATGATGATGCCTCTGCTCCCGCTAAATGGGATTTCCAAATGTCAAGTGCATGTTTGCATGTGGATAGCTCTGTAATCAATGATCAGTAGGTAAACGATGATTCTATTGGGTAATAGAAAAGTAACAAATGCATGTGTGTATGAGTAGTTCAAATTGCAGTACCTCTACACAAAACAGTGATTGCAGCCTTTCTAAAAAACACCCGCAGGGCTTTATGTCTTCGTATACATGATGTGCCAGTCTCAGGCCCTACTCTGCTCCCATAAGTTCACAATGGGAAGTGTCACCGGGAGCCCGCCTTCTTTCTCCATTAGCAGGTGGGTTGTCGGCTGGCACTGCAGGACTGGAGCATAAGTGGCTTGTTTGGGGCTGGAAATGAGAATGTGTCTCAGCCAGAGAGGCTCAGGAGAGAGAAGCCTGGCATGGAATGATGCTGAGTAAATTGAGAAGCTATTAAAAGCTGGAGAAACTGAGTTTCTATTCTGAATAGAAAACAAACAGCTTGGGAATCCACCCCGGGGAGAATATGTTTTTAAATGAGAAGTTATAAGATTGTAAGAACTTTACAGTGAAATAAATCTTTGCAAAGCGGATGATGTAGAACTATTATCAAGCGCAGGCAAACAAATCAGATGAATAGTTATGCAGTAGAACTGCTGTTTTGCATTAAAAAGCTACATTAACAAGATTAACAAAGAATATTCCTGGCCAGAGGCATGTTCCTTCTGTTCAATGAATGGTCCTGTATCTCAAAGCAGTCTTCCCTCAGCCTAAATTGGTATTGCTGATACAGAAAGAAATATTCCAACTGCATGGAGAAGTATGTTTGGAGTCAGTGGTGTCTAGGATTCTTATTGCAAAAGGATTCTGCAGTTGATGTAGCGACCAACATAACCAATTATTGCTTTGCAAGAACTTTTACTGCAGGTAGGGCATCCTAGGTCTGTTTCTCAAACCAATTTGGGTATGCAAGTCTGACTTACACAGGTAAATAGCCTTATTTATAAGTTCAAAACCATATATGCAATTAATAAAAGCTGTTTCAGCATTTGGCAATACATTTACTAACACAACGATTTTAATGAGAGTAAATCTATGCCTAGGCATGGGACATGGAGATGTGGACGTGGCGGGTGTCACAGGATGTGAAGGTCTTGTGAGTTTGTGAACACCCTTATATACCAGTCTGAGTATATTCACAAATTCTTGTCTGACGGCTTCCCACACTGGAAATAGTGAGAAGGGGAAGCAAACATGGCCTAAAAAGAATGGTTAGTGTAGGAGCATGAGTGTCTCCACGGAGGGAAATATGTTCTCAGTGAGGGGAAAAAAGAAAAAAGCAAGTGCGTTTGCACTTTTGCTTTCAAATTTCCTAGGTAAAAATATGCACACGTATTTATTTGGTTAAGAGTAATCATATTTCAATGAGTAAAACACTTTCAAACAGTTGGAAATATGCTCCCTTTGTAAATTACACTCAACTGGGTAGATTTACTAAGTTGCTATGCTACATTGCGTGAAAGGAAGACCGTAGAAATGCACCATAGCAACTAGGATGTGGTGCATTTCTTCTAAAGCTGGTGCACTGTGTGCTGCCTAGCGGAAACCTAGGCACCATTGCACTAGTCTGTCCGGCACAGGCTAGAGTATTGAGGCATGGCGGGGGCAGGGTGGTGGTGGAAGTCGACAGACGATGGTTAAAATTAATAAATAAAACCACTTACCTTGCGCTCACCCAATTGCTGGGTCGGCGATGCGGCGAGCGCAAGCTAAGTGGTTTTTACTTCTTTTTCTGTTTGATTTTACCTACTCCGTCGTCTGTCGACTCCCCTGCCCTGCCTTGCCTGCCCTGCCTCACCCACCACTCTTCCCTTTGCCAGCCGCCACTGCATTGCACCATGGTGTAAGGGTGCCTGCATTACAGGAAGGATTGCATTTGTGCAGGAAGGCCTTCCTGCACAAAAACAATCCTTAACAGCATTTTTCTCTTTCTATGTGAGCGATAAAATGCAGCACACATGGAAAGAGGAAATAACAAGGGGTAATAAATATATTTCTCCTGGTTATGCCTCACTCGGGAAGGCGTGGCACTTTGACGCATTCCCAGTTTAACAGGTCTTTGTAAGTCTAGGAAAGCTCCAAAATCCATGGGTGGATGCATGAAAACGCCCATACTCCACCCATGGAACACCTTCCCAATCCAAGGAAAAGCAAAGCAGTGTTATATGCTGCCTTCTGTTACTTTCTATTACTAAATCATGCAAAGTGGCTTTGCATGGCATAGTAAATAATAAAAATGACACCACAAAAGTAATGCAACCCTGAAGCAAAATCTTAGTAAATCTGCCCCAAGGTGTCTCAAGAAATTATTACTGTATGTGAAATATCTTCCTCGGAGTTGATTCCTGTTGCCCCTTCATACCACACAGGTCGTTCTCCTTTAAGTTCTTCTGTAAGACTCTTCTTGTTTTCACGCTGCATATTGCTTTAAAAAAAGTTCATGAACAATAGTCTACTCACATTTGAAGCCAGGTGCTGCTACACATACTAGTAGTGAAGAAGATACTCTCCCTTCCAAACAAATTGTCCTGCAGTTTTCCAGCATTGATCTACTTGAGGAGTGAGTTCTTGCCAACTAGAGCAGTATTCCTGCAGCAAGCAATAACATGTGTTCTGGTACAAAGATGATATTTCCCAGGAGTAGGTTCTCTTACCTAGAACAATGTTTAATTTTTTCTTCTTTTACTGAGTTTTATAGAGAATGAACCAGGCCAAGGGGATCATCAGGGAGTTTATTCTTACATACTCCCAGAGGTTCTGAGTTTATAAGTTTTTTTTATGTACAGTTTTGGGTGACAAATTATTTTGAGTACTAATGATTTTTTTGATGAATTCCACTGTGAGTTTGCCTTGTTTGCTCATTACTTATGCTGGAAATGTGTATAAAATCCCATGGCTTTGAGGAAGAGCCAGTGGTATTCCTTGAACATCATCCAGCTAAAGACTCTCTCCGTTGTTCTATTAATTTAGCCCCATTCGCAGGACTTAGAATTATTCAGATTCACTGATTCTGTACCCTGTATTTGTTCCTTTATAGCATTTAACATTTATTCTGTACCATGTAATCATTGAGATTTTGTAATAAATCCTTCAAATGTTCTCCAACCTCGGACTCAGATATTGGGGGGACCCACTTAATTCCTACTCTGCTTATTTATGTTGGACCTAATACTGAAGAAAGTGGTGACTCTTATTGCAGGATCATGTGTGTACTGGAAAAATATTAGGGTGCAGTAGAAAATTGGGGTTCAGCTCCCACATGAGTGACATCAAATAGACAACGCGAGTGAACTTCAAGTTGTCTATGATGTCACTCAGAGCCCCACAGTGAAAAATATCCCAGTAATTCACATTTTACACATCTATAATCTTATGATAGGTGTAACTCCCAAAATCATTTCCCCCTGCTTTCAACGGCTACACAGAGGCTGTGGAGTAATGAGGGAGCCATACATATCATAGGCTCTCCTCTCAGACCCAAATGAGAAACAAATCTGGTACCTGTCACTCTTAACCAACTCCTCCCCCCCCCCCCACCACCACCAGCCTTGCCTTCTTTCCCCCTGCTGCAGCTGTGTTTTCTGGTTTCAGTGGAAGCAGACAAGTAGTGCTCTCAGAGAGTTCTGTTGGCCTGGTCTACGTAGCAACATGGCTTCAACTATATAAGGCCCCATCCACTTAGTTTTACTTTCAAAATAATACATATCTGGGGGAATATCCACTAATACGTGATGCAGCTCAATACAGCTAGACAACTTGCTGGTCTACGTCAAATGGACAGGGCAGGAATGTGCCACATCTACTAGCGCATGCCTGTTCTCTCTCGGCGCTGGCGCACTGAGTACTGGGTAGCACCAATGCAGGCACCCTTGCACCACGGTGCCTGCATTACAGGCAGGATTGTTTTAGTGCACACAAACAATCCTCTGATGCTTTTTCATCTTTCTATGTGAGATGCAAAATGCAGCACACATAGAAAGGGGGAAAATACAAGGAGAAATATACACATCCCCCCTTGCTACACCTCCCATGGGAAGGTGTAGCATTTTGACTAATTCCCAGTTTTACTATCCTTAATACATATGGGAATGCACCAAAAACCATGGGTTGGTGCATGAGAACACCCATTCTCCACCAATTAAATGCCTTCCCAGGAAGAGTAACGCAAGACAGTATCTTGTACTGCCTTGGTTTACTCCACCAGATTTACATGGCTTTGCATGGAAAATCTCACTTAAGGGCTTGCGTTCTCCTTGCGTCATCATGCAAAGGAAGCTCAAGCCCTTATTAAATCAGAGCCCTGGTGTCCATACCTGTTAGAACTGCTACCTTCTCCCACATACAGAAAATAGTACCTGGTGTTCTACCACCCTCTGCCACCCTCTTTGACCTCCCTTTACCACTTGTCACCAAATTCTCCCAAAATGTTACAACATATCTGTCGTCTGCCACCCACCAACACCAACCTTAGTAATTTCCATCTAGTCAGATTGTTTAGAAGTTAGAACATTCAACACGTGGCATCCTGCTGCTCTCCCCCAACACCCTCAGGACATTAATTCTCACTCCCCATTTGAAAAGTCAGTGTGGTGCTGACAGCCAGCACAACCTGCATTTCACAGTCATCTGTGACTTCAAAATATACAGTCAGATCACGCTTGCAATAAATTGAATATGAAGCCATCCAAAAATCACCAAGATGAAATTCATTAAACAAAATAGAGGTTGAAAATCTGAAGCACAACAATCATCTTATAGCCAGATGTCAAAGTCCATGCAAAGATCACAAAAATACAATATACAAATTAAAATCCAATGAAACACCAAAACACACCACAGAGAATTCATTATCAAAAAGCACATCCATCTACAAAAGATAATGTTTAATTTGTAAAAGAATAAGGACAGAGGCCCAAATTTGGTTCAGAGGTTAGCAGACGGTGATACTGAAATCAGGTGTGCTGAATAACAAAGTCTGTATAATATTGATCCCACAGCATGCCCCTTTCATCCAACAGCAGGCACTCCCTGCCCCTTAATCTCACTTTTGCAGGTTCCAGCTTTCTCCATTGGTCACTACTTTTACATCTTTCTCATACTCCCATTTATCTCCTTATGTGTTTTTCTCTCTGGCTCTAGGTCAAAGTCTAATGAGGAAAAATAAGTGCTGGTTCCCATAAAAGAGTGCTGGTAGTCTGAACCTATAACGATTGGCTCAAATTAAGCACTGGGAAAGGGCCATACATTGACACTGGTACCACAGCACGATCAAGTCTAGTTTCTAAACAACTAATAGAACAGAAGATGGTAAATTGCACAATTTAATTTGGGCACCTACACTGTACACAGTCAACACTAATAAAAGCAAAGTAAGCATGCTCAGGATAGTGGAACATTCTGAAAGCAAAATCTCACCATGCAACCCATTACAATCACACCAGATTCTAGCTGGATGTGATTCCCAATCCAAGTTTGAAGGAGCAGTGATGGCCAAGATAACATTTTTTTCACATACCACACACAATATCACATAATCAAGGGGCATTGAGAGAATATAAATATAATGGTGAGTAAAACACCAGAGATCAACAGCATGGGAATCACAATGTTTAACACTACAATGAGATAGTGGCGCAAACAGACTGGAGGTAAATTCTAAGGTGATCTTCGAGGACATATTAGTCAACCCCATGTGCCCGCAAACTGATATGTCTCAACACCCTTAAAATCCTCCCTATCAGTAATACCACAGTACTTTACAAAGAACAGTGGCTACTTCTCTACCAAACACCCTATGGTAATTGCCACACTTGATGTTATTTGGAAGACTTACTGAGGAGTTACCTGGACTACGACCCATTGCAGAACAAGAAGACCATATTTGAACACAAGCTCAGCATTACCCTCAGTTATCGTTCACACAATGAGAGGCAGGCACACACACACATGCACACACACACACATACACACACACACTCAGCATACATGCACTCTTCATGGGATATCAAACTACACACTATATTTCTTCTCCCGCTTGAGCCACATATCCTGTACCTCATCAGTCAAGCAAAGTAATGCAGGACACATGCTGCCCCACAGATAAAAAGCATTATTGATGATAAAGAAGCTACTGATTTATAATGCACCCATGTCCTGTAGAGGAGAACACAAAGAAATGAAAAAATCAAACAGGAGTTTGAGACTTTCAGAACTAGCGATATTTTCAGCACCTTTCAGCAGCTCATACAACTGAACTTAAGGGAAAGTGTTATTCAAATGCTACTTAGCACAGAACACAAGGGGATGCCACGGGTAACAAGACCAGTGATATCAGTTCCATGAACCGTGATTATCAAGTAGCTGCACATACAAAGACCATCAGACCGATGGCGGTTAACACGATACCCAAATTGACAATATAGTTAGGAGCTCATTTACAGTGTGAGGGGAGCCAGACACTCATTTAGAGATACCCCCCGCATGATGGGACTGTCCAAACTTTCAGGTCATCTATCGGTGTAGCAACTGCACTGAATGTATTGATGAATGCTGCGTAAGTGCCATGTTTGTCTGAGCCACTGTGAATTCATTGTTTCTTGTAACAAATTCCCCCCAAAAATACAAAGTCCCATACATCAAGAAGTTTTCTACTTCTTCATCAAGGCCATTGACAGATGTTCATACCCAATTCTCCCATGCTTTGAATTGGAACCTGTGTGGGGATAGCAGTGATAGAAACCCCATTGCATCTAAGACAGGGCTACCACCACTGTGAGGTGGCAGACCTGTCGTGGACTCTTCGCCATTCAAGAATTTCTGATAGCATTGCCAGCTGAGGCTCCACCATTGATCCCCTGCCATTCCCATGAATCTAAATGAGGTGTGTGGCCATGAGCCTGACAGGTTGGGAGCATCACCAACTGATGGCAGTGCTCCTATCCTGACCAACTCTAAGTGAGGTCTTTACGAATCCCTTTGCACCGGAGATGTGGTCCCATAAGATGGAGCTCTTTGATAAAGGCAAAAGCAGAAACCCTGCAGAAAGCTACAGGCAGTTTTGGTGGCAAAATATAAATCTGTCACTGAGTTGCACAACTGTGGATTAAATACAGATAAATGATATTCTCTGTCACAAGCCAACCAGTACATATCTATGATCATATGAGCGCCACTGAGGCTGCTTCAGCAACCAATGCAGCATGATAATATGAAGGAAGCCATACTTGTGAATGAAGTTAGGACACATGTGAAGAATCAACAGGGTTGAGAAGGACCAACAAAGTTAGGTCAGGAGTGGAGTTAACCGTCTGAGATTGATGGGTAGCATGTTCTTGACTGGTTCTCCAGCACTCGAGAATAATTGCTTGCTGGCAGCAGTAGATGAAAATTACGGGTCTCCAAATAGCGAGTACTTCTTCCCCCCTAGATGGCCAGGAGTTTGCTTTGGGCACCATAGCTAGCAAATTTCAGAGATTTTTCAGGTTTAGGATGCTGAACCATAACTGACGTTAAGCTGTATTTATTTTTCCCCCCGTAAATATCATAAGTGTTCTTATGACATACTGCACACACCAGCCATGTAACAATGTTGTAGTGTACACAGCCTTTAGCCAGACCTTCTACCCAACCTAATTCAGCCATGTTCAGTGGGAGCAGGTCAGAGGTACTGCCTGGCCTTGCACTGGGATTAATTTACAAGCTGCCAAATCTCATGCAGATTTCATTTGAACAGTGCCAAAGTTATTATTGGATTAAATTGCCCCCCATTTATCTTTGCTCCCTAGTGATCTGTTCAAAAGTTGACATAACCGTCAGCAAGCTAAACCTGCTAAACATCTGCCGAATTCGGAGTGAATTCATCAAACTGTGGCACATATATTAGCAGATGATTTTTTTTTTCACTCCCTTGAAATCTCTCCCCCTCCCTCCTTTAGGGGCCTGCATGAAAATAAAGGGTAAGCTAAACATGATTCATTTCTGCCTCATTTCATGCAGATTAATCAAACAGTGCCTAAGCTATTAATAAATCACCAATGTTTTGAACACCTCTTTAACCCCTTCGCCGCGGTACGAATTCCGCCGCGGCGCTGGGGGGGTTTGGGGTCAGCGCGGCGCCGCCATGCTCATGACGGAACAACGCCGTCATGAGTCACGGGCGAGCTGTGCTCATGACGGCGTGGTTCCGTCATGACTCCGCCCACTTGCATTGATCGCCCGCACAGGCCGGGAATCAGTGCCGCGTGGGCGGAGCGGCACTGACAGCATGACGGAACCACTCCGTCATGAGCACACGGCGCCCGTGGCTCATGACGGAGTGGTTCCGTCATGAGCAGGGAACGGGCTAACTTCACTTGCCCCCATTGGATCTGCCTAACCCATGAACATAAACATGACTGTTTGTCTGCCTAGGAAAACACATCAAACATTTTAGGGAAACCCAAAGTATGCATTGACAGAAACACAAGGTTTCACTCATAAGACATCAAGCATTCATTTTGGCCAGGCCTTAAAAGGGAATTTAATACTAAGCCCTCTCTACTCCATTCATCATAGACTACACAATGAAAAAACCCTTCCTAATGAATTTGTCACATTGCTTAAAATACAAAACCTCTTTCTATTATGTATGCCATGGTTTTCATGAGGTAAGGTCCTCTTCTATTGTTGCTTTTCTCTTGGGGCCCGATTCACAGAACTACCTTAAGATTAAATCCTAAACTTACTACTTTTGGTATTCACAGAAGGCATTTAGTAGTAGTAAAGTTAGGATTTTGTCTTAAGTCTGTCTTAGGTCTGTCTTAAGTCTGTCCTTAGTTTGTCTTAAGTCTGTCTTAAGTTTGCCTTAAGTCTGTCTTAAGTCTGTCTTAAGTCCGTCTTAAGTCTGTCCTAAGTTTGTCTTAAGCATGTCTTAAGTTTGTCTTAAGTCTTTCTTAAGTCTGTCTGAAGTCTGTCCTACTACTTTTGGTATTCACAGAAGGCATTTAGTAGTAGTAAAATTAGGATTTTATCTTAACTTTGACTTAAGACAGACTTAAGACAGACTTAAGACAGTCTTAAGACAAACTTAAGACAGACTTAAGACAGATTTAAGACAGACTTAAGACAGACTTAAGACACACTTAAGACACACTTAAGACAAACTTAGGACAGACTTAAGTCATACTTAAGACAGACTTAAGACAAACTTAGGACAGACTTAAGACAGACTTAAGACAGACTTAAGACAGATTTAAGACAAAATTCTAACTTTACTACTACTAAATGCCTTCTGTGCATACCAAAAGTAGTAAGTTTAGGATTTTGTCTTAAGTTAGTTCTGTGAATTGGGCCCTTAGAGTTCACAGTCTAAAACACTTTCCTATTGCATTTGTCAGTGTATTCAGAATGTAAAGCCCCAATCTAAAGTGTTTAGTAAGGGGTTTGCAATGTAAAACCCCTTCCTATGGTGTATGTCAGACAGCTCACCATGTACAACACATTCCTGTTGTATTTGTTGTATAGTTCAAAATGTAAAACCACTTCCTATTGCGTTTGTCACAAAGTTTCACAAACTCCTTCCTATTGCCTTGCATTTGATATTTTGCACAGTCCACACTAGCAAGCCCCATCCTTTTGTATTTTTTAGAGACCTCACAATGTAAAGTCAAGTTGCACAAGCTTTTTGGAAAGCAGTGCAAGGCAAAACAGTTCCTATAATATTTGTCAGAGAGTTCACAATGTGAAAAGCTTCCTATTGTGTGGAACATTTGACTACAGCATGCAAAGCCCAAACCTACTGTATTTGACTTAGGGTCTGCACCAGAAAATAATTGTATGCTGGCATTTTCACAATCCTCCCATAAAGGTCTACTGTTTTCAATATACGGTTTTTACAAATCATAATTCAAACCTACTGCCTTTATCATAACTATCATGAGCAGTTGTTTAGTTTGCACGTGCAATGTAAAAATGAACTAAATTCTGATAATTTTACAATCAAAATTTGGCTGTTGTTGTAGTTTCATAAAAGAGATGTATGGATTGTACAGTCTGACCTGGAGTGATATCTGGTGCTAACCAGTGTGAGCATGCTTTTTAGCATTCTGGAATCTATACATTCCTAATTGAGCTTGCTTAAGTAATTGATGGGCTTATTTATGAGAGGGATGTGTCATGTTTTACC
This sequence comes from Triturus cristatus, assembly GCF_964204655.1. NCBI lineage: Eukaryota > Metazoa > Chordata > Amphibia > Caudata > Salamandridae > Triturus > Triturus cristatus. Next base: position 122,547,497 of record NC_140592.1, on the reverse strand, counting down.
ACGCATGTGTGTCACAAACCTCTTAGTCAGATTTTTTAAGCCACGCAAAGCTACTTTGCATGGATCTGAATGATCAAAAATCTGGATTAATGCAATACAGCTTAAATCGCTTTGTTGCGTCACTCTGCCCTGGGTAAGCATTGCATGGGCATTACGTGGGTATTCCACGCAACTCCCATTGATTTTGACGTAGTCCCAGATTTACAAAAACGTATAAACCTGGGGATGTGCCAAAATACTAACACCTTCCCAGGAGTGGTGTAACGAGCAGAAATAGCTCTATTTCTCCTCGTGTCTTCCTCTTTCTATGTGTGCTGCATTCTGCAGGGCTGGACCTTTGCCTGTTATAAAGTTGTCTAATCTGGATGTAGGGAAAACATTCTTTCAAAGTGATTTTAAATTCTGCCTAAATGTTCTGAAAGAATTTGAGAATGTCCTTATCGAATGGTTGATTTGTAAACTGTACGTTGTCCCAGGATAGATTTTTGGGCAGATCTACATGTCCATATAAAATTACAATAAGAGTAGTGTATCCATGTAATTTAGGTACTTTTGAAAACTTATCAATATCTAATACCTCACTTAAGGTCTTATGACAGACCTACAAATATGCAAAGTAGGGAAGCCATTGAATTCACAAATAAGCACATTTCAATCTGAAAGTAAATTTCCTCATACTTGCAAAATGTTTGTGGAGGTAACTCCATTCATACACTTACATTTATATTGTGTGAAATATTATGTTACATTTGCTACCATATATGAAGGTATTTACACACCTATGCAGCGGCGGCCGCACAAGTAAGCATGGTGAGGCAGGGTGGGAAGGGGGTAACTCGTCTGTCGACTTCCTCCTCTGCCCCGCCCCGATCCACCGACCCACCACGCTTACCTGCACCGGCTGCGACTGCACCTATGTGTGCAAATAATTTGAGAATCGGTTTCTCAGTTCTGTGCATAGGGCACCTTAGTTAAAGGACTGCAAACTGGCCAAAAGGCAGCTGTTGTGGTGGTCCAGTGTCTGCCAAGCAGGCCTGGAATTTTTTTAAATTATACCTGAGTAACTAGAGTAATCTCAGGAATTTCGCCATGATCTTCTTAAGTGAACGTCACTGCGCCAAGTTGCATTAATTATGGCTCTGTTCTCTGCAGAATTATAGTACAGGAGCAATGGCACACTCGAACAACCAGAAAGTGAGTGACTGTTGTTAGAATCAATTGCATTTTTAACACAATTGTATACCTCAAAATGAGTCTTTTCATTTCCCGCCAATATATAGCACTAATTAACGGCATTTCTTATATATTTGAGTAGTTTTCCTCACATTTTGTGTAAATATGTAAACGCAAATTAAAGAAATTTCGCTCACCCTTGCTGCCAAGTGGCTTGATTGAAGGTTCATCGTCTCTATTCAGCAGGATGTTGTTGCCGAACATGGAATGAACATAGAACGAGCACTTTTAACCAAATAAGAGGGATGGCTAACCAGGAAGAGACATGGTGGACCTGTCAGGATTTATTTTTTTTCAATACCAAAGAAACAGGGATTTCTTATTGAAAAACAGAAATAAAATGTCCTTTGAGCACTGGGAGTCTTTTTTCACAGCAGCTGCTTGACAGTTGAGCATGTTTCATCAGCACGATCGTCAGGGTAAGTATAATGGGGGCAAAAAAAACATACAAAAAAGACATTAGAGGGGGCAACCTAGAAAGAGTTGCCCCTCCGTTATCATTCTGACCGGCTGATTGTAGGGAAAAGGAGGGAGGGGTTCTGGATGCGGAGTTGAATGAGACACCCTCACCAATACCTAAAAGTTCCCCCCAGTGGTTAATTTCTAAGAAAAATAAGTGCAGGGGCTCTCATCAGAAGGCAGCTTGCACCAGCCCACTTCTGCTGTCCGCGCCGCCTAAAACAGAACCCACTACTAACCATGAAAGTGGGGAGATGTGGCGCAATAGCCAGAGCTGCTGACTACGGAGCTGGGGAACCAGGATCGAGTCTCTTCGTCTTCTCAACATCCAGTGATTCTAGGCAAATCACATAGGGGCATATTTACAAGGCGGCGATAGAAAATTATCGCCGCTTTTGTGGCCGTTTTCGGCTGAAAAGTGGCAATAGTTTTATCGCCTAATTAGCAAGGTCACGCTAACGCGTGAAACCTTGCATTAGCGCACCTATTCTTAACGCCTAGCTTTGCATCTCTAATGAGATGCTAAGTGGGCCTTCCTGAACTGACATAAGAAATGTCGCTAAGCGACATTTCTCCTATCATCAAGCCCCACGCTATGAAGCATAGCTGCAGGAAAAGTAGCAATAACCCCTGTTATCGCTACTTTCCTTACGCCTGCTTCAGGACTGACTTAGCCATGATATCCTATGGAAGGTGGATATCATGGCTAAATTTGGGAGTCCCTATCAACAAGCTAACACCGCATTTCGTGAGATTATCGCTGGGTTTCCAGCGATAATCTCACGTTAGACAGTTAGCCCTAGGATTTTTATCGCTTTTGAGATAAGCATTGCTAATAGGACGCTATCTCAGCGATAAAAACCCACGCTAGCCGGCGATAATTATCCTAGCGCTAAGTGCGCTTAGCGATAATTATCGCCAGTTGTTGCTGATATGCCCCTTAATCCTCCCGTGCCTACCATAAATTAATGTGTACTGGTGCGCATTAAAACACAGGTGTTAATGATTAAGCGCCAGTGTTGATGATTAGGAGCCGGAAACCACTGGCTCAAATTAAGTACTGGATCCCCCACCTCCAAGTAAGGGGGGGTGGAGGGAGGTTGAAACTTCGACAATGGGGCATATTATCAAGCACGGCGTTAAAATTATCACCGCTTTAGCGGCAGAAAAATGCCACTAAAGCGGCGAAAATGGGCTTGATAATATGCTGCAGAGAATTCCAATAGAAGCCCATGTTGACACCAGAACATGGGCTTCTATTGGAATTCTCAAGGGCATATTATCAAGCCCATTATCGCCGACTTAGCGGCAGTTTTCTGCCGCTAAAGCGGCGATAATTTTACCGCCGTTTCTTGATAATATGCCTCATAGTTTCTGCCGATTTTGGTGAATGCTCCTTTCTGCCAAACACTGACCGAGTCCCATGTTGCTCGAGATTTAAAATTCATTGAATATGTACGGTTGCGGCATTTTTCTGATATATACTTAAATATTATTACCAATTTTGCAAAAATGGTGCTTACACGAGCTCTCCTCGCCCATCCCACGCAGGTGACACTTTAAATGCAATATCACGATGTGTCTCAGTTGCAGGCTTCTCCCAGACAGATCTTTCATTTCCCAAATGTCCCTTTTGTATTTCATGCAGAAGAATTATATCAGACGTCCACGGCTTGTCGACTCTATTGTAAAAGCAATATCAGTGATGGAGCTGCTGTTTGCAACAAAGTATCTGCCGCTTCTCCGAGCTCTGAGATGCTGATGGATAACATGTAATATTCGTGGAATGGAATCAGACCTCTGATTCCTGCCTCTGAATGTGCTCTGTAGGGGGAAGAAACATTTTTTTTTTTTTAAATCTTTTGTGGGATTGTGTGTTGCTAGTATATATCAGTTCTTGTTTTCCAAGACACTCTAGATTCCGAAATTGCATGTTACCATGAATACCAACTAAAAAATTACCTGTGGCATAGAGTGCCCCCTCCTAGCCCATCAGGATAATGTTCGGATTATAACCTCCTCCTAATTTCCAAATAATTAGAGGCTACTCAAAATAAAATACTGAGATAAACAAAGATTTGAGATAAACAATATTATGAAGAAACGTATTTCCAGAAAGATCATACGGTGTGCCTCCTCTGATCAAATCACTAAGCAGTGCATCTGTCTTTCCCCTAGGAGTTCCGACAGAAAATCGAGAAAGAGACATCTCTGAAACTCTCAAGAAAAGGTGTCTGAAAAGTTTTCGAAAGATTTGTTGTCGGTCTAAAAGAAGAACGTTGCTATTGAGTACCTATGATAGAATGGACCATAAAAGAAAAAGATGGTGAGTCTGAGGCGCACATTTAATGGCAGAATAAATTCTGTCAGAAGTGATGCTATAGGAATAAACACAATTCTAATTCAGTATGCCTGGAGCAAGGTCGAACGCTTGCAATTAATTGTATGCAACAAGTGTGGGTGAGGCCAGTCTGACCCTGACGAGGGTCTCTTTGACCTCTGGTTCTAATTCTGAGGACTGTGTCCAACGTGTGTTGACTTGCAGGGAATGCCTTAGTGACAAATCTAAATATGAGGGGGCAGATCTATGTTGCAGTTGCGCCACTTTTACGCCGCCGTTGTGTCACTTTTGTGACGCAGCGGCGACGTAAACCCTGCGCCACGTTGCGCCCTATTTACATCGTGACGCTACTATGGAGATGCGTCACGGTGTAAAGCTCTGCGCCACATGAAACCTGCGTCAGGTTTCATGTGGGCGTTTCCACGGAGGGGGGGGCGTTCCGTCGCAGGAACACCCCTGAAAAGTGACTCAGTGAAATCTATAAGATTTCACTGTGTCACTTTCCCAACGCAGATGCGTCAAAACCCTGCGCCTGCTTGAAGCAGGCGTAAGGCTTGACGCACCATGTTAGGTATGGGGTAGGTTGGAACAGTGCTGAAGTTGCGTCGAGCTTGCGACACAACTTCAGCACTGCGCCAACCTTACGCCGGCATCTGCTTGTCCTTGCGCCACGATGCACCGCATTGTAAATGCGGCGCATCTGCGGTGGCGCAAGGGCAAACTTGCGTGACACATCTTCCCTGGCGCATCCATGCTGATTTACAGGGATGCGCCAGGGAACATAAATCTGCCCCGTGGTAGTGTGAGTTCTAATGGAAAATGGGGTTGCACACTCCTCCATCCAACACCTCCAACAATTTTGAGGGCTTGGAAGGTTTTATGCATCTGTCCAGTGGTTTCTGCACGTGAACCTAGAGTAGAAGGGGGCGAAGGGCATGGGTTAGGCATCCTCTTCAACCCTTTAAAAGAAGACAAACATAATAGGAGTTCCACTTGCAGAAGTGAGATTCTAAGGTAGGGCTTAAAGGCTCACTACCGTTAAAGACTATCTAACGGTGGTTTTAGCCTCGTGGACATGGGCATCGCTATAACTTGTGGCCAGTGGTTTAAGTGGCCCGTTGCACGCCAGCTATAAGAGGATTATGATATTCAACCAGTAGAGATGGGAGCTATTCCCTTTCTTTGCATTTACTAAAAAAGAATCAAAGGTTAAAGCGACATTATGGTTAGGTGTTGACAAGAACTAATGTTAAAAGGCTCAAAACCATTGAAAAATTCCAGTTATAGGCTAGTCAACTACGATAACTTGTGCTTGCATCATGCACTGCTGATGATCAGACATATTTGATAACTCATTACATATACCTCGCCCTCTGCCTGCACTCATTCTCCACCCCTATTGCCTTTTTTTATGGATGGGTGGACCACAATCGTCACAAATAAACAATGTTGTTGAATAAATATAATGAGTGATGTAATCAATGATGTCATTTTACATGGCACAAGTGATGAAATTCATGAGATCATAGGCTGTGCATGATGAGGGAAATGGTTTAAGTTAGTTGACTACATGTTAAATGGTGTGTTTCAGTAGCTTGGGGTTTTTTATTGGTAGTTCTTGTGTTATTTCATCACCTTTATAATGCCATGTTAACCTTTGTTTTTTTCAGTAATTTTCTAGTTTTTTTTAATGTATGTTAAGACTTTAACACCTAAGCTAACTATAACATCACTTTAACCTTTGTTATTTCAGTGTTATTTTCAGTGAATTTCTATTGATTTTCATCATATTCTAAATTGGCTCGGCACTCATCCATGCACTGGGGCCCTATCTCTGTTGCGCACAATGGGACATATTCTCAAGGACCTATCGCCGAGTTAGCGGCACTTTATCGCCGCCAAAGTGGCGATAAATTCATCGCACTATTCACAAGCTGGTGCTAACAGCCAATATCACCAGTTTTCCGGCAATAGCAGCCGCAAAAAACATCGCCACAGATGACACCGGCAACTAACGCTAATGAGATGCAGAGTAGGCATTCCAGTGCAAACAGCTGCGACAACACCATTTCGCAACATTCTCAACGACCAGCCAGATCTGTGATAAGTTAACAAAACATGCAATGAGGCACGTTAGCAGCAGGGATTTACCACCTGCTCTTACCTGGTGTTAAGTCGGATGCCAACCTGCACCATGAAAGAGAGCCCAGCCCAGAGCCACACCTGCAGAACGACAGATGCCATGGAGCCACTGATCATGCAGCTTGGAGCCCCACGAGGGCCACAACACCCACCGCAACCAACCCCAGGAACCCCCTCCCTAAGGCTCCCCCCAGGGCAGCCCCCCGGATAAAGAGATATCACATCAAATGTACGAAATCCTGAACAAAATAAGTCGCCTGATGTTACACAATCACAACAATCAACAATCATGTGTGGTCAGAAAAAACGCGAATTAGTCATTCATCTTTGAATTTCAAAACAAAACAATTTATTCAAATTCAACTAAATACAACTATGTGGAAGAGACATGGCAGGTCTTCCCTGGACAATTTGTAAGCCACATCCTGCAAGGCAAAATTTAGAGATAAAATGGTGTGTCATGCGCTCATCCAAGGACAGAGAGAGAGAGAAAGAGAGAGAGCATGAAAGTTAGAGAGAGAGTGAAAGGAAGAGAGAGAGAGAGAGAAAGAGAGAGAAAGAGAGAGCGAAAGAGAAAGAGAGAGAGAATGAGAAAGAAAGAGCAAGACAGCAAAAGGGGGAGGGAGAGAGTGTGCCGACACTGCGGACCCAGGCCTCACTGCTCACCTGTTGCCACCGGTGTGTCTCCAACCACTTGCCGGTACACACTGCAGTCCACCAGGTCCCTTATCTGAAACAGGTTCCCAAATCATGAATGGCAGAGTCTACATCATTGCACACGCCATCAGCGCGTGACCGCACCTGCGCACACAGTCTGCTGAACACCAGCCCCTCCTGCAGCCCAGCGGTGATTGGCCACCCCTGCGCAACCAGGTGTCAATGCTCACCTTGCGCAACCGGCGTGTCTCAAAGAAGGCCCACTACGTGCCAGTGCAAGCTCCAAGCCCGAATCCCGCAACATTGGCAGCCTCCACATCATGCAGTCCGCACCGCAGGCCACAAGGTCACACACCTGATTCTGGGTCTTGATTACACAAAGGCAGAGATCATATCAGTGCACAGGGCATCATCGCAGGCAGAACACCTGCCCCACTCTTTAGGTGCCACTAACTCTGTGAACTGTGAGGCAATGCCACGTGGCCGTAGGCCCGCGCTGCCCGCTGGCTCAGGCCTACACTGCGGTCCAGCAGGACTCACACAAATCCTTACCAGTCCGGACCACAAAGGATGGCGCATCATCGCAGGCTGCACACCCGCTCAGCACTTACGGTGCCCCTACCTCAATGCACCGAAAGTCACCACCCGTGGCGGTAGGTCCGTGCCGGCAGTAGTGTAACAGGTGCCATCAACTCTGTGCAACGCAAGTCATGGACCCTTTATGATTGAGTCCCGTGATATGCCAGGCGGACGCAGACATGTCACCTCCGGCAGTGGTGAAGAACTGGGACAAGCAGCGACGTCGTCCCCCCCCCCTTTATACGTAAGCCGAGTGGGCTGGTTCAGCGTACGCCAGGCCAGCGTTGGGGTGTGAATAATTATCCCTGGGCTCTGGACGTGGTTCATTTCTGGGCAGGACAGGAAACCAACTGATGCATGTGTCTCTGCCGCCCTGTCGGCGCCACATGGCCCTCAATCGAAAATGTTGCAATTGTGCATGCACCCGGAGGGTGGCCGCGCACGAAGGGATTGTAAAAGGAGCATAACACCGCTCGGGATCTTGGATCATACATGCCAACTGTTGTGTGTGTTTCGCCGGTGGTGCACCATAAGCCTAAGGCCTAGCCTCATTTGCAGCGCGAAAGCCACATCACATTTACAGAATGCAAACAGTTGTCAGACTAATATTAGGTATGAAAGCACTTTTGTCTCAATACATAATACGGAAGGACATCTGCACCTCCAACCTTGGTCTTGCATGCTTCCGTCTCCCCCTGAGAGAGATACCATAGCAGATGATGATGACTCCCACACAACACACAGAGCAAATGAAAGAGCAACGTATCCACACCACACACACAGAAGTCCTGGATTGAGGTACTCTTGCATGGAATGCCCTTGACCCTTACGTACACAAGTACCCATACGTCCAAACATTGCACACACATACAACTCATTGCTCCGAGCTGTGGCATATCATCCACATATCTGCCTCAGGCCTTCGGAGTGCCGGTTATTCGAGAGTCACCTATGGACTGTCCGAACATCCCGGACACATGCCCAACGGCTGTCATGTGGAACTGTACCGTGACCGAATGCTGCCTGTTAGTGTCTGATGAATTGGTCTGCATGTTGTGGCCCTCGTCTTGCCCGTACTCACATGCACATGCTAACTAAGTATACGCAACTTCACTAGTGTTCAATTGTGATGAGTGTTGATTAGAATGACAAATCGTGTGCCTCAATGAGCATTGTCCATACACAGTGAGGGACTGACTGATGCATTTCACTGAGGGGTGAGTCCCTATTGGCAGCTCCACCTCTGTGAGCCAGACATTATTTATTTATTTTATTTTTTATATTTATAAGGCGCAACAGCTACCCAAAAAGGGTTTCCCGGCGCCGAGACACAGCATAATGATGGCAGGGAAATACTGGCTGTTCAAGTTATTGTTCGAATAGCCAAGTCTTAATGTGCCTTCTAAACCTGGCATGGTTTTCCTCCTTACGAATGAAAGGAGGGAGTGCGTTCCAAAGGGATGGTAAAAGGTGGGCGAAAGATCTACCTCCCATTCTTGCCAATTTGAATCTTGGAACGCAGAAGTTGGCAGCTGATTGCGAGCGAAGGTTTCGCTTGGGAGTGTAGGGATGAGCCAACGCTAGAAGGTATTTGGGTGCAATGCCAGCTTTAATTCTGAACATGTAGTTCAGGGCTTTGAAACGGATTCTACTTTCTACCCTGAGCCAGTGGAGTTCACGGCGGTAGCTCGAGACTCCGGAGTTTTTGGGGATTCTGCACAGTAGTCGAACAGCTGCATTTTGGACAAGCTGTAGTCTACTGACTACTGCTTTGTTGGAACCAAGGTGCAGAATATTGCCGTAGTCAAGCCGTGATGTTATGAGGGCATTGACTACGGTTTTTTGAGTGGAGGAGGGCAGCAATCGCAGCATCCAAAAGATTTTCCACAGCCATTTGAAAATGGTAAGGCATAGGCCGACAACTTTACTGGCCTGTTGATTCATGTGTTTGGGATAGTTGCTGATAGACCTGTGCTCCTACGCGTCTTCAGCAATGTGAGTATGGTGTCCAACTTCTTGCCATGTGTATCAATGTGATCCATCACTACAGGCTGTTTCCACCCAGTTGAGTGTAAGTAGGTATGCAAAGCGATGTTCTGTTGTCAAATGTGATGGGGGACACTACTTTAGGCCTGCCAACGACTTAGTCATTACATACACAGCCCTATTCATAACATTGCGTGGGGCAAAGTTGTGAAAGTGCGCAAGTGTTGTTTCTGTGCATTGAGGCCACAGATAGTGCACACATTCCAAGTCATCTCACTGCCTATGTGTGTCACGGTCACAGATGCGCATTGCTTTCATTTCCCAGGGTGTTCCTTTTTGTTCAATCAATGCCCATACATTCATACATATTTTCAAACTTGATCGATTACGTACATGACACATCTGTGTCAATTTGAATGTTTTATTCAAATTCGTTGGGGTTGTCGGAGCTGAAGCAGTACATGGCCATGCAAACACCACATTACATTGTAGACCAGGGTAGGGCCAGCCAGAGTCACTTAGGGATTGACAAATACATCGGAAGAGGTAGAGGACAGTCCGCCATGCGATTGCTGTGTCATTGTTGAGCAAACAGAATTTGGCAGTCCATGTTGAGGTCCAAGGTGAGCGTCACAGAGTGTTTTGGGGGACAGTGGGAGTTGTTGTTACAGGGCATGATGCAGAGGGCAGCACCAAGATGGAACAGGGCATATATTGGAGAGGATTGCTACTGTCTCTTTCTTACTACACAGGTGAAATCACCTGCATCCTCGTCCTCTCTGTCATCTGTCTGACATGTGGGTGCTGATGTTTGGTCTGCAGCACTGTGTGACACTGACACATTAGGGGCCGGAGATGTGTGTGTGGAAGTACCAGCAGCTTTCATCTGCGACTGCCTCAGTGGCAGCAATGCCATGATGAGGATCTGCAGGGCATAGAAGATGCCAACAACTTTTTGCTGGTGTGCATCCATGGGAGCCATTCTTTCCACATGCATATGCTCCATGTTCTCCATTATCCTCATCATCTGTGCCAACTCTCGGCTGACATCGCTGAGGCCACTCTGAGTAGACAGTTGTTCTCCTCTCAGAGGCATGACTCCAGCGGAGTCGGGCATGGATTGTTGGACATCATGGAGCGAACTGTGTGTGTCCGTTAGTGAGTGTAAGTGATCCCTGATGTCACTCAGACACCCACATATGTTATCAAGTTTTGCTGCCATGTTGTCGAACCCCACCCGCACATGTTCAGCCACCTCCTTCTGGCAGTCTAACACATGGCCTTGGAATGCCATGTGTTCTTGGGTAAGGTGCTGGGCGCCAGCCGTGGTGGTGGGTGCTTCCTGCTATGTCGTCTGTGCAGGGGGGGAGGTCACCTCGATGCAGCTGGCCTGCACTGCTCCTGGGGGTGGGGTGTGGAGGCTGTCCACGAGCTATTGGAGGGTGTCAGGGCAAATGTCCAGGGGGTCCTCTTCAACATCACTGAAGAGATGTCTGGTCTGCAGGAGGTGTTGATGGTCCCTCTGCAATGTGAAGGGGAGATGCTGGTTAACAGTGTGTTCCATGTATGTTGACACATTGTACATGTTTACATACAGACTGCATGACAATGTACATTGTGACTGTTTGGGAGGAGCTGACTATTTCATGCTGGACAGTGGACATTTGAACTACATCAGGGATGTGAGGTTGTACGCGTACACTCTCATCTCACAGTTTCCTGCTATGTCAGATGTGATGGACCAGTTTCTACGCACAAGCAGAACCAGTTGTCTCCTCTGTTCTGCAGTGAACGTATTGCACTTTGTACCAATTTGTCATCAATGTTGATGTGCTGTTGTTGCTATGTGTGTGTGCTGCATTTTCGTTGAGTCGCCCACGCAGCGGACATCGCAGGCTGCACACCCGCTTAGCACTTAAGGTGCCCCTACCTCAGTGCACCGAAAGACACCGTCCCGTGGTGCGGACGCCATCATGTCACCCTGGCACTGGGCAATGTATTGTGCTCGGGCCCTAGGCCCTCAGGCATAAATGAGAACCACACGGAGACACCCAGTTACAGAGTGGAAATGCCATCCAGCACGTGTGCCATGCCCTTTTTATTGTCAGGGTCACATGTCCTGTGACGGCTGTGCTGGATGGGTGGGGTGTGGGTGTAAAGCAGCCATGAGGGAGTGGCTGTGGCATGGTGACAACTAGACCTGTGAGCGGCAGATCCCTACAGGGTAGACCTGGGACATGTAGTGTTGTCGTCCCCCCTTGTGAGCATAAGCGGAGTGGGCTGGCCTGGCGTATGCTAGTCCAGTGTAAGGGTGTGAACAATTCCCCAGGGCTTTGGGTGTGATGCCGTTCTTGGCTGGACAAGGAAGTAACTAGTGCATGTTTCTCCGTTCTAGTGTCAGCGCCACCCGGTACACAATCGGCAATCTGTCACCCTGTGATCCAAGTCTCACAACATGAGCAACATGGACGTAAAGGGATATCATTGACCCTACATTCATCCATACCTCCACACAGACTTGACACATCGGTGTGAAAATGAATGTTTAATGCACATTCAGTGGAGTGTTGCAGCTGGAGCAGTACAGGGCCATGCAAACCCCACCTTAAATTGTTAGCCCGTGGAGGGCCAGCCAGAGCCCTTCAGGGAATGACAAGTACGTCAGTGGAGGAGGAGTTCAGTCTGCAGTCTGATAGCTGTGTCATTGGTGACCAAACAGAATATGGCAGTCCATGTCGAGGTCCAAGGTGAGTGTTGCAGAGTGCATCGGGGGACAGTGGAAGGTGACGATGCAGAGGGCAGAACCAAGCAGAAACAGGCCGTATGGCAGAGATGAATGCTACCGCTTCCTTCTGACCACGAGGGCAGATTCATCTGCATCCACATCCTCTGCTGTTGCATGTGCCTCACATGTGGGTGGTGGTGTTCTATCTCCAGCACTGTGTGGCAGTGACACCTCAGGGGCCAGCGGTGGAATGTGTGCTGCATTGTTTGGCACTGTCACATCAGGTGCCGGAGGTGGAATATGTGCCGCACTGTGTGGCATTGACACATCAGGGGCCGGAGATGTGGATGAAGTGCTAGCAGCACCATGTATCAGCACCAGACCTTGTAGCAGCAATGCCATGAGGAGGGTCTTTATGGCATTGAGGGACCCAGCTACCTCTCGCTCGTGTGCAGCCGTGGCAGCCACTCTTTCCGCACGCGTCCACTCCTTGTTCTCCATGAGCCTCCGCATAAGTCCCAACTCCCGGGCGAACTCGCTGGAGCCACTCTGACTCGACAGTCATTCTTGTCTCAGAGTCAGGACTCTGGCGATGTGAGCCGTGGTTCGTTGGAGGGCATGGAGCGGACTATGGGTGTCCGTTAGGGACTGTGAGTGGTCCCTGATGGGACTTAGACACCCATGTATGGCGTCTAATTTGTCTGTCATGCGGTCGAACCTCACCTACACCTACACCTGTTCAGCCAGCTTCTCCTGGCACCCCAACACACGGCGTTGGAAGGCCATGTGTTCGTCGTGGGGATCCTGAAAGGCAGCCATGGTGGTAGGTGCTGCCTGCTGTGTGTTCTGTGCAGGGGGTGGGTTCTCCTCATAGCAGCTGGGCTGCCCTGCTCCTGGAAATGGGCTGTGGAGGCTCTCCACAAGCTGTTGGAGGGCATCGGAGTCGAAGGTGTGGTGGTCCTCTTTGTCATCAGAGAACAGAGGTTGGGACTGCTCTGTAGGAGTTGTTGAATTTCCCCCTGCAGGTGAAGGGGAGATGCAGTTTAACATTGTGTTCACCTGTATGTTGAAGCATTGTACATTTTACATTCAGACTGAAAGACAGTGTAAATTGTGACTGTTTGTAGGGAGCTGCCTATATGATGCGGGACAGTGGACATTTCGACAACATCACAGATTTGTCTCTGTACTTGTACATTGTCATCTTACATTTCCCTGCAATGCCAAATGTGATTGGCCAGTTTCTGCACACAAGCGGCACCAGTTGTGTCCTCTGTTCTGTTGTTGACGTGTTGCGGATTGTGCCACATCGTTGTCAATGTTGATGTGCTCTGCATGTGATGTGTGTATGCCGCATTTTGGGGGAGTCACCCCTGCAGCTCTGATTTGGCTGCCCCTTATCCCTTACATGTGGTGTGCCTTTGACTTCTGTGCTTATACAGTGCTGAGATGTTGCATACTTGGGTGCATTGGTCTCTTGGTGGGAGTTGGGGGTCTGGGGTATGGTTTGTCCGCAGATGTGCCATGCTTACTTGTGCATGTGTGCCATTGTGCCCATCTCCCTCCGTCCCCAAGTCCCTGTTCGGTACTCACCCTGGTGCTGTTGTGTCAGGTCATGTGGAGCAGTGTCCGGACCCCCAACTCCTGCCACTGTCTCTCCACTGATGATTATGGACACCATTTCCTCCATCTCATCCAGCTCCTGGTGTTCTGCTGGACTGCCACCTCCAGTCTGCATGGCTGCCTGATGGTTGTCAGCGAGTTTCTTCTTGGTTTTGCGCTTGCATCATTCCAGTGCCTCTTGACCTCTCCAGTTGTCCTCTTCCTCACTCCGACTGCATTCACCTTGTCCAGAATGGCCTGCCATATTGCATTTTTATTTGCCAATGGCACGTTGGGGGTGACGAACAGTTGTTGGTGGTGTTCTATCACCTCCGTGATGATGATCCTGTTTTCCTGCGGACTGAACCTCGTCTTCCTCGTCTTCTTCCCCTTGCCCTTCCATGATCCCGAGGTCCCAGGCAGGTCCTCCTGGGCGCTTGTTGGGTTCTGGTCATCCTCTGTACTTGCTCCGGCTTCCTCCATGGTGCTACGCAGTTTGAATTATTTTGTTTGTGTTTTTCCGTGTTTTATAGTGCATTTTCCCACATGATGCGTGGCAATTGCAGGCCTGTTGCTTGTTGTCGCTGATTTTTGTAATGCGATTGGCCACATCGCAACTTTTTTCGCGTTTCGCATTTTTGTCCCATCGGGTTTGTTTTTAATTCAGTCATTTGGCGCGTTATCGTGAGACTATCGCATGGTGCCGCCGGGTTGAGAATACAACATTAACACGGCGTTATTGTGCAAAGTTACATCAAGAAAATTTTGCGATAGTTATCACACGTTCTTGAGAATATTCCCCAATGTTTGGTTACTAAAATATCACTATTTAGAAATTAGTGAGCTATTAGGTGACTGAGAAGTCATAGAAAATGAGCTTTGATTTTAGATTTCTAGAGCACTAACAATAATCTGAATAACATATGTAAACCCCTCATTATGTTCATTTACTGCTGTATCCTCTGTAGGAAATGCTTTCAGCTTTAAAGGTCAGATGCCATCAAGTTGGAGTTCAGTTTGTCCACACTTTTATCATAAATAAAGAATGTAAGCACACTAGTTGCTCATTATAACACTGTAGTGAATAACCGCAGGTGAACACTGGGGAATCAACTGACAAGCTGCTGCTGGGGTTAGAAATGCACGATTCACTCAGCATATCAGACTTTTCTGTGACATTAATGAGGAAGATGTTTGAGAATTTATTAAAAAAGGTGTCTTCATCTTAGCTTTAAAGAGAACTAGACATAATTTCTATGACAATATTAACTCCCTCATTTAGTTAATTTCTAAAGAAAACAGTTTCAGTTTTACAGCTTTAATTCCATTAGGATGATGTCCAGGTGTTAGTGCTTTAGTTGTACTGTGGACCACTGTGGTGAAGCTGCAGTACAATATTGGGAAATTAACTGACTAATGAAGGTGTTGGAACAGAATACCAGACGTTTTTTCTCACTTTGATGTGGAGGATATTTGAGAATTCATAGAAAATGTGTCTTTATTTTACCTTCGTAGAGCACTGACCATAATGTTTATTTCAAAATGAAGTGCCTCCTTTTCTTAATTCTAATAGGAAGTACTTGAAGTTTTTCAGCTTTGACGCCATCAAGTTGATCATTTGAACTCTGTGGTGAAGCTGCAGTAAAACATTGTGGGGCAGATTTATGTTTCCTGGCGCATCCCAGCAAATCAGCAGGGATGCGCCAGGAAAGATGTGTCACGCAAGTTTACCCTTGCGCCACCACAGATGCGCCGCATTTACAATGCAGCGCATTGTGGCGCAAGGATAAACAGATGCGTGACGCATCTGATGGCATAAGGGTGGCGCATTGCTGGAGTCGTGTTGCAAGCACGACGCAACTCCAGCAATGCTCAGGGGCTGCCCATACCTAACATGCTGCGTCATGCCTTACGCCTGCTTCAAGCAGGAGCAGGGTTTTGACGCAGCAGCGTCGGAAAAGTGACTCAAAGAAATCTTGTAGATTTCACTGCGTCACTTTTCCGAGGCTTTTTCCGACGGAACGCCCACCCTGCATACATTAAACCTGACGCAGGTTTAATGTAGCGCAGGGCTTTACAACGTGACGCATCTCCCTAGATGCGTCACGTTGTAAATAAGGCGCAACATGGCGCATGGTTTATGCCGCCGCTGCATCACAGAAGTGACGCAACGGCGGCGTAAATGTCTCGCAAAGGGCTTGTAAATCTGCCCCCTTATATTCATTGTCAACTGACACACTGCTGCTGTCCTTTGAAGTACATCCTGAGGAAGATAGAGTGCGCTTATAGAAAATCTGTTCTCATTTTAGCTTTTGGAGTGCCATCCATGAAATCCATGAGAAGTTCATAGAGAGAACTGTTTTCTTTCAAACATGGTTTATCAAAATCCAGTAATTGATCAGCATACTTCACGGATTAAAAACACCACAATTCCCTAATTTAGTGTGGTACCAACAACAAATGATAGTAAATCATTGGATCTACAGGCATTCCCACTGTTTTCTAAAGCAATTCAATGAATACATTTTATGGCATTGGCCTGGAACAGTTAAAATGTCCTTGGTTAAGTAAAGCGGGAGAAAGTTTCTGGGAAGATTCTCTGTTTATTGGTGTGAGTCGTGCAATTCTTTATTTAGAACATGAAGAACAGCACCAGTAAACACGTCACAGGCAGTGACATTGATGCAAGATGGAAGACAGTGTAAACACAACCCAGGTTAGCGTAATCCCAATTTATGATGGGTTTAAAATGCAGGATAAGACAACTCCCACAGTTTACTGGAGATTCGTTGAATGACAAAAAAGTTATTAAGAAAGCAAAAAACGCCTTTCCTACAGAATTTCTGAGGTATCGCCACCAGAGTAATAGATTACATTAGAAAGACAGCTAAACAGATAGCTAGATGAATGGATGGATGGATGGATGGATAGATCGCTAGCTAGATAGATAGATAGATAGATGGCCAGGCAGATAGACAGATAGATAGATAGATAGATAGATAGATAGATAGATAGATAGACAGACAGACAGACAGACAGACAGACAGACAGACAGACAGACAGACAGACAGACAGACAGACAGACAGATAGATAGATAGATAGATAGATAGATAGATAGATAGATAGATAGATAGATAGATAGATAGATAGATAGATAGATAGATAGATAGATAGATAGATAGATAGATAGATAGATAGATAGATAGATAGATAGATAATACATTCACAGCACCACTGGAAACAAGCTACACAATTATGTGTACAGTTGAAATAATGTATACGATTTAGTGACAAGAAAGAAGCTACTTTGTCAAACAGATATGGAAGTTAAATAGGTCTTAATGAAGATACTGAGTACTTCCTAGAGGGCTGAAGACTGGTGAGCCAGATGTTTGTTGCTAAACAAGAAGCAAGTGGAGTAAAATAGAAGCAAATCGCACTTACCTCAATACCAGAGGCTAGGCTATTGATCCATTAATTTTGTGAACTTTGCATTTTTATTCTTTTCTACCTGCCATATGTTGTGACTGGAGGGAAGTCGGTCATTGTGTTTTGGATACCACTGCATTTGATATTTCATCTTGTAAGCATGGGTTCCTTTGCAACTTCTGTACAGATAGGGATGGTCAGAGTGAATGCCAGAGTGACTATTTTCTGGTATATTCCTTGATTTGTATGGTTTTAGAACAGTGAATAATGTGTTGATGGCCCCAGGTGTTATCCAAGCACTCTAGCTGCAGTACAGAGACTGCTGCACTATTGGTGTTGAGCGACACCCTACACATGTTTACAGTCCGGTTCCCTTCTCTATCTGTTGAACTCATTGGGTCTTACTGTAGCTTTTGACATAAACGACAATGATCTAATTTCCATTTTTAAAAAGAAGATGGATGTCAGTGGCCATGCCCAAGACTCACTGCACCTAAGGAATGGAATTATTGATTCCTGCTGTGGACGATCACTTTGAGGTTGCCCTCTTGACAACAGTGTTGCTCACATTGGACCTCGGACTCTTTGGACTATCTAATAATCTCCAAGGTGATCACTGCATAAGTGTAAGGATGATACCCAGTTGTACCTGATAATTCTAACCATAACAGAAATTCATTATCTCACATACTACATGGTGTGAGTGAGAAATGGCATGAACAAACATTTGTTTTAAAGTGATCCATTAAAAAAAACTTGCTTGTTTTATTGTGCAAGGATTCGTTCATATCTGTTTCCTGTCGCTATCCTTCAATTGTGTGCTCAGTTTCTTTGGCATTACAACTAGAATATTGTCTAATGTTGGGCCCACATATCTATGTCCAAAGCAACATTGTGGAGCGATCTGTACATTTGTCATGGCGTACACAATGTGCTCCCCAATATTACTGGTGGTGTCCAGGCTGGGCCTTAGGCAATGTACTGATTTCTAAACTTCGGCAGTCTTTTCTATCTGTACTGTAGCTTTTTACAGAATTTCCCTACTTTGATACTAGAAACACAGAAATATGACAACATCACCCCAGTCTGCTTAGAGTGTCATTGGCTCTCCAGTGAAGCTTGGATTTGATATAAGATACCTCACCTTAGTTTTCAGAAATACGTGTGGTTATGTATCTTATAAAATAAAACATTGAGGGACATATTGTTGGCCCGGTTTGCATCACTCTTGCACCATGCAAAACGCTGCAAGAGTGACGCAAACCTTAAGTCATATTTTTGAAGCCACACAAAGCCACTTTCCGTGGCTCTAAGTAGCTTCAAAATGGTGGAGTAACGCAACGCAGCACAAAATGCTGAGTTGCATTACCCTGCCTTGGGTAGTCATTACAGGGGCATTGTGCGGGTGTCCCCATGCAACTGCCATGGTTTTTGACGCATTCCCAGATTTACAAGACCTTGTAAACCTGGGTATGTGCCTAAAAGGTACGCCTCCATAGGTAAGGCGTAACGAGGAGAAATATCTTTATTTTTCCTCTTTTTTTCCTCTTTCTGTGTGCTGCAGGTGAGTAGCATTGTGCAGCACACATAGAAAGAGGAAAATGTCTCTCAGGATTATTTTTGTGCAGAAAGGTGCCCCTTCCTACTTAAAAGCAATCCTGCAACCTACAACAGGTAAGCGTGCCCCGTGGTGCACGGGTGCCTGCGTTGGTGCTAAGCTGCCAAAACAGCACCAGCCCAAGAGAAAGGGACAAGGAATTTCGCTATTTTGGATGAACATGGCACTTTCCTGCCCTTTTTGTGTGATGCAGGGTAGTTTAGGAAGGCGATTTACTGTGCTGCCCAGCACCACAAACCTCATAACTATGCTCCCTAATGACATGAGAGCACATTGATGCTAGTGATGCTAGAGACTTAGGGGCATTTAAGGAAACAGGCGATAGAAAATTATCACCGCTTTTGCGTCCATTTTCGGATGAAAAGCGGCGATAATTTTATCGCCTTATCAGGAAGGTCACGCTATCGCGTGAAACCTTGCCTTACCTCCATTTCCCTTAACGCCCATATTTGCATCTCTAATGAGATGCAAAGTGGGCGTTCCACCCCAGGATAACGGAAGAAATGTCGCTAAGCGACATTTCTCCTATTATCAAGCCTCATGCAAAGCAGCATAGCGACAAGAAAAGTAGTGATAACCTCTGTTATCGCTACTTTCCGTACGCCTGCTTTGAAACTGACTTAGCCATGATATCCTATGGTAGGTGCATTTCACGGCTAAGTATGTGAGGCCCTATCAGCAAACTATCGCCATGCTTCGTGGGATTATTGCTGGGTTTCGAGCGATAATCTCACATTTGGCAGTTAGCGCTAGGATTTTTATTGCTTTTGAGATAAGCGTTGCTAATAGCACGCTATCTCAGCGATAAAAATCCACGCTACCCGGCGATAATTATCGTAGCGCTAAGTGCGCTTAGCGATAATTATCACCGGTTGTTGCTGATATGCCCCTAACTCACCTACAAAAGACATGTCCTCAGATAAATTATAATCAGGGACACATTCAGCATTTTGGAACAAGGGGGCATATTATCAAGCACGGTGTTAACATTATCGCAGCTTTAGCGGCAGAAAACTGCCGCTAAAGCGGCGATAATGGGCTTGATAATATGCCGCAGAGAATTCCAATAGAAGCCCATGTTGACACCAGAACATGGGCTTCTATGGGAATTCTCAAGGGCATATTATCAAGCCCATTATCGCCGCCTTAGCTCCAGTTTTCTGCCGCTAAAGCAGCGATAATTTTAACGCCGTTTCTTGATAATGTGCCCCACGCTTCTTGCTGGATTTCGAGTTATTTGTTGCAGAAGTCTCTGAAGCACCTTTGCTTCGCATATCACTGTAACAATTTTCAGTCTATTCTGTATTATTCTGTGTGTCTAATATGTGCGTTTCTTGCATTGGCATTATACCGTGATTATGATCTTACAGGATTTTAATGTCTAAGGACGATTGTTCGCATTCCATTAAAAGTGTAAGATAAATACATGCTAAGGTTAGGAAATTAGAATGTCTACTCTCTCCTGTTGTGTGCGTTCTACTGAGAATGTATTTAATAAATCGGCAATTAACTGATAGCTGATGTGTCTTTTTTGGGGCCATGGGCTCCTGGTCCAAACTCACCTAACCAGTCACATGCGAGGCTATTAGCTATCAGGTGCATCTCGGTCTCCCACACCGGGTACCCTTAATTGGTGAGCCCATTACTGAGTGACACTGTGCCTCATTGCATCAAATGTTGTGCTCCCCCCAGAGCAGGCACACACTCTGACAATTCGTGCATGTGCCGGTAAAATGACATCAGTGAAACTCAGTGCCCCGGTTTGAAACCACAATGTCACTGAACGCGCAGCAGGCTTCATTTTAGAAATGCAGGAGGGACACCTCTGCAGACGGCGAGAGAGTCCGTGTGGAGTTCCTGGGAACGCTTTGCTGCACGCCTAATGGATGCCCTCGGGGGCTCATTAGTTGTGTGTCGCTTCCATACCTGGCATGCAATCAGTGTGAGTCTGGCAGCCAGTTTGCCCCAACGCCTGTGTCTATAACATGGTATGGGTTTATGGGCAAAGGCATGATCCATTTTACAGGGGGGAAGGCACATGTGTCATCGGCGCATTCTGTAAGGATGAAATGCCCCAGCAGTGCAAACATCAGATACAAGTGGCCGTCGCACCCATCAAACCCCCTTGTTGATGCAGGTCACAATATTAATTCACTTGCGCGCAGATTAAAATCAAATTCAAATATGATTTCTGTGGTGCTAGCATAGCACTGGCAGTCAAAGTGAGTTATCTGTACCTTAATTAGTTCATTAATTCCACTTTATTCTGGAAATGCAGTTAGATTGATCATCTTTTATCTCATTTGGTAATTCTTTCTGTGCTTGTAAGAAATCATCTGAGAGCTGTTGTTAGATTCAAGGTCACATTCACCACTGGCTCTGTCTTGTAGTGTTCATTTGAATACAGCATTGTACTATTGTCTTCATGCATTTTTTTCAATGGATATGCAGAATTGACAAGCATGAATAAATATCAGAGTTGGAGCTTTGTTTCTTTGTATGTCTACTGAAATGCACAACACACTGTTTGGGATTGGCAACCCATTGAATGAGTTCAACTATCCTGTCTGCCTGCGCTAGCCACATAACCTGGTTAGCAAGTGTTTGATTCAATCAGTAGACAAAACAACTTATTAACAAGCATTGGCATAGCCAATAGGTCTCGCCTTTGGGACCTTATAAGTGTTTAGCCATGCAACAGTTGCATAACTAAATACTTATAAGGTCCCAAAAGCGAGACCTATTGGCTATGCCAAGCGGCCGTGCGGCCGCGAAAGTGAAAGTGATCGCAATCGCGATCAAACATCAAAGCGGCCGCGAAAGTGAAAGTAATCGCGGGCAAGCACGGTGCGCTCGCCCGCGCACATGCACTGTAGCTCTAGGCTTGCCTGGTAGCACTTTTTGGAGCCCTCTCAATAAGTCTCGCCAGACCAGCGCATGCGCTGGGTCAGGCGAGACCTAAAAACAAAACATACTCATGCCAACAAAAAAGATCTCATGGCATTAGAACTATTATCTATGTTCTTGCCCTATTCAACACCAAATTCACTTCCAATTTACCATGAATATCCATGGCCTAATGGGAGTCAACTACTTCCACCTTCTTGCATTCACAGAGGTCGGGTCTACTGGTAAATTGAACCATTTGCTTCTAAAAATGATGTCTCTTGACCGCACCCTAGCGCAGGGGTATCCAATCTTTCCACTAAGGAGAGTTACTTTTGATCAACGAAAAACATCCCAAACTACCAAAATTATCAGTGTTGTACACTTCAGACAAGAGTACATTAGTGACCACAGTATGCATGATTACCAACCGTGGTCACCTCAGTGCAGGATTGCTAGCAGTAATGTAAAAAGACTTAGGGGGATATTCTCAAGAACGTGTGATAACTACCACAAAAGTAGCATAACGCAACTCTTCACATCTCAGTCCATCACGGAAAAATAACAGTGTCAACGTGGTATTCCCAAGCCGCTGGCACCATGCGATAGTCCCACAACAACGCGTCAAAACAACGCGTTAAAATCAACACAACGCCACAAAAATGCAAAAACGCGTTAGAAGCGGCGATGACGCCAATCGCGATACAAAAATCAGCAAAAACCAGCCACAGGCCTGCAATCCCCACGCGACATGCGGGAAAATGCACTACAAAAGGTAAAAAAAACACATACAAAAGCCAAACAACAGCAAAGCACAATGGAGTCAGCCGGAGCAAGTGCAGAGGACAGCCAGAACCCCACAAGCACCCCGGAGTACCAGCCTGGGACTTTGGGGTCAGGGAAGGGCAAGGAGAAGAAGAGTAGGAAGAAAAGGTTCAGGAAAATAGGATCCTGATAACGGAGGTGATAGAACACCATCAACTACTGTTCGTCAATTCCACTGTGTCACTGGCAACTAAAAATGGAATATGGAAGACAATCGTGAACAAGGTAAATGTAGTCGGAGTGCGGAAGAGGACAATGGACGAGGTCAAGAGGCGCTGGAATGATGTCAAGCGCAAAACCAAGTAGAAGCTCGCAAACAACCGGAAGGCAGCATTGCAGACTGGGGGTGGGAGTCCAGCGCCACAGGAGGAGCTGGACGAGATGGAGGAAATGGTAACCACAGTCATCAGTGGGGAGACGTGGCAGAAGTTGGGGGCCCGGACACTGCTCAACAGGACCGGACACAACAGCAACAGGGTGAACAACGACCAGGGACTGGGGGGACGGGGCAGATGGCCACAATGGCACACATGCACAAGTAAGCATAGCACATCTTCAGACAAACCATGCCCCAGACCCCAAACTACCACCAAGATAACAATGCACCCAAGAATGCAACATCCCAGCACTGTAGAAAGACAGAAGTCAAAGGCACACCGCATGTAAGGGATCAGGGGCAGCCAAATCAGAGCTGCAGGGACGACTCCCCTAAAAAGCGGCACACACATCACATGCAGAGCACATCAACATTGACAACGATGTGGCACAATCCGCAACACGTCCACAACAGAACAGGGGACACAACTGGTCCCGCTTGTGTGCAGTAACTGGCCAATCACATATGGCATCGCAGGGAAATGTGATTTGACAATGTACAAGTACAAACACACATCCGTGAAGTTGTTGGAATGTCCTCTGCCCCACATCACATAAGCAGCTCCCCACAAACAGTAACAATGTACACTGTCATTCAGTCTGCATGTAAACATGTACAATGCGTCAACATACATGTGAACACAATGTTAAACTGCATCTCCCCTTCACATTGCAGAGGGAAATTCAACTCCTCCTGCAGAGCAGTCCCAACCTCTCTTCTCTGATGACAAAAAGGACAACCAGACATTCGACTCCGACGCCCAACAACAGCTATTGGACTGCCTCTGCAGCCCACTTCCAGGAGCAGGGCAGCCCAGCTGCTACGAGGAGAACCCACCCCATGCCCAGTACACACAGCAGGCAGCACCCACCACCACGGCTGCCTCCCAGGACCCCCACGACAAACACATGCCCTTCCAACTCCGTGTGTTGGGGTATCAGGAGAAGCTGGCCGAACAGGTTCAGGTGGGGTTCGACCACATGGCAGCCAAACTAGAGGTCATACGTGGGTTTCTAAGTCCCATCAGGGTCCACTCACAGTCCCTAATGGACACCGACAGTCCGCTCCATGCTCTCCAATGAACCATGGCTGACGTCGCCAGGTTCCTGACTCAGAGGCAAAAACGACTGGCCAGTCATAGTGGCTCCAGCGAGCTTGCCCGGGAGTTGGGACTCATGCAGAGGCTCATGGAGGACAGGGAGCGTAAGCGTGCAGAGACAGCAGCTGACATGGCTGCACACCAGCGAGAGTTAGCTGGGTCCCTCAATGCCATAAATACCTTCCTCATGGCATTGCTGCCACAAGGCCTGGTGCTGATGCATGCTGCTGCTACCACTCCAACCACATCTCCAGCCCCTGATGTGTCTTTGCCACACAGAGCAGCTCACACTCCATCTTTGGCCCCTGCGGTGTCACTGCCACACAGTGCTGGAGACAGAACACCACCACCCACATGGGAGGCACATGCAACACCTGAGGACGAAGATGTGGTTGAATCTGCCCCCATGGTCAGAAGGAAGCGGTAGCATTCATGTCCCCCATATGGCCTGTTTCTGCCCTCAGCATCATCCCCTTCCACTGTCCCACGATGCACTCTGCGACACTCACCTTGGACCTCGATGTGGACTGCCATATTCTGTTTTGTCACCATTGACACAGATATCAGACTGTGGACTGAACTCCTCCACTGCTGATGTACATGTCATTCCCTGACGGACTCTGGCTGGCCCTCCATGGGCCAGCGCTGCAAGGTGGGGTTTGCATGGCCCTGTACTACTCCAGCTACAACACTCCATTGAATGTGCATTAAACATTAATTTACACAACAGAGTGTCATGTCTATGCTCTTGAAAGTGTGGAGGTATGGATGCATGTAGGGTCAATGATTTCACCTTACGTCCATGTTGCTTATGTAGTGGGACATGGGTCACAGGGTGACACATTGCGGAGTTGCATGCCGAGTGGCGCCGACACTAGAACAGGGAGACATGCATTCGTTGCTTTCTTGTCCAGGCCAGAACAGAAGCACGCCCAGAGCCCCGGGGTCACTGTTCACACCCTTACACTGGCCTGGCATATGCCAGGCCAGCCCACTCTGCCCACGCTCACAGGGGGGGACAACAAAGCTACATGTCCCAGGTCTTCCCTGTAGGGATCTGCTGCTCACAGGTATGGTTGTCACAGCCAATCCCTCACGGCTGGTTCACACCCACACCACACCCATTCGGCACCGGCGTCACAAGACATGTTGCCCTGCCAATAAAAAGGGCCTGGTGCACGTGCTGGATGCCATTTCCACTCTCCAAATGGGTGTCTCCGTGTGGGTATCTGTTATGCATGAGGGCCTAGGGCCCTGCCACGTCACATTGCCCAGTGCCGGTGGTGACATGATGGTGTCCGCACCATGGGACTCAATCATAAAGGGTCCATGGCTAGCGGTGCACAGACTTGGTGGCACTGGATGCACTGTGGCAGGCACAGGCACACCGCCACGGGACGGTGTCTTTCAGTGCACTGAGGTAGGGGCACCTTCAGTGCTGAGCG